>NW_026855611.1:0-506994 GCF_026571515.1 Ruditapes philippinarum
AAAACAACCAAATTTTTTGGTGTAAAAGATGATAAATTCTTCACACCCTTTTAAAACGCCTTTATCTGACGTCACACGGGTGTTAAACGGTGGTTTGCAGTTCTGATGTATCAACCTGTAAAGGCAACTCCTCAGCCACTGCTTTGAAAACCGGTAGCTTACAAAGAAATAAAAAGATATTAGCTATAATCAGTTTTGTTGGCAACAGTAAATTAAATTAAATATCTAATCTCAGGCAAAATACACAAATTTCTTTGCATTTCAGGAACTGTTTGCCATGTGAATTGTCTCAATTCGAACATTTAGTTGGAAGGCAATTGAAAGTATAGATAAGCGGATTAAGTAAAGCTAGTTTGCACTTTAAAGAGTTACGTGAGTGAACCACTTCGTAAAAAAGGAATCACATCTGCTCCACGGCAAGAGGTTGAATGCCATTACACTGTGTAGCCTACAGTATCATTGGGCTGTAAATAAAATGCAAACGGGCATAAAGGCATAATATGCATTGTGTTATCAATTAAAAACACACACACATTTTATTTATGCTTCATTCCCAGGTCTATGTTTTTTGTAATATAGTCAGAAATGTTACGTTATACATAGATACATTGTTATGGAATATTAAAGTCATACTAGTATCATCAATATTCAATCATGTACAAGAAAGAATCTTTATTAATCAGAATAAAATGAATTATTATACAATTGTCAATAATCAACACTTCAAAATGTAAGACAAGGACACTGAGAAACAGGTATTCAGCCTAGCTAGACAATTGAATTTGTATTTTTTATTTTGATATTAAACAGTGGCATAAGTTATGTATTATATCTCTTGTAAATATTTCACATATGACATCAAATGGAGAGAAAGGAACAGTATCGATTATTATAAAATTAAAGCGACTTTTGTATTATTTGCGAACAACCTTCTGTAATAATAATTAGATTGTTTATTAAATAGCATGTGTACTGTACTGTATATTAGACACATATACAATAGTATCAATTAATACTTTAAGTAAGAAGTAGATTAAAGGGAAAACTCAATAATAGGTCTCTTTCCTTACACGACGAAACTACAGTAGGAAATCTGAAAGAGCATATCTACTCAGACAACTATCAAGGCTTTATCATAATGCAAAAAATACAACAAAACAATTATTGAATCCCTGATCAAAAAATGAAAACATGCTTTGAAATTTGAACCGATATGACTCGGTTAACTATCCTATCCCTGAAATGGTATAAATAAATTGTCATTTGTTATAATGTAGATACACGTATTTAACTTTTATTATGTAACACTATTAAATGAAGATTCATACAGAAAAAACATGTGTTCAATTAACATTTTTTGTGTAACAAATTTATAATCATATAAAGCTTGGATATTTACCAATGGGTTCTTTAAAATCTGTCTGATATTAACATCAAATAACATTAAACAACAAAAGTGTATTACTGTTCTAAAATTGCAATACATGTATATATATAGACTTAATGTACTGTTATGCGTGTTTATCTTTCTTTTTTCATATATCTTGCTAAATAGAATTCTCAGAACATGTTACACGTGTAGATGATATTTGATATATTCCATATTTATAACAATGATCGTTAACTCTTTAAGTTATAGAGCTCTTACCGAATGATGGTACTCAAGTGATATGGTTAGAGTGTTTCAAATTCGCAACGTTCAATGTGAATTAAAACACTCATAAAATACTTTTTGTTAAGGGATATCACAACCATTAAACAAATGACATTTTGAGCGCCATTGCAATATAATACACACCCTTTAAAGGATTTTGAATAAATCAAAACTATAAAAGCTCATTAACACATACGTCGTTGAGTTTATAACACATTAAATGCTTTGAACTTTAACACGTATGCGGGACATTAAACGAGAAAAGAGAAAATCAAAAGGCTTCATATTGTACGCTCAAAGAGTCATGCACATTTTCGTAATTTTATGTCATATTGATCATAGATTAAAATCATATAACAGTTCAGTCTAGCATATACATGTATATTTCATACTTTTTTAATGGAACGAGGCTAACAATGCATACGCTTATATATTTGATCTTTATAATCACAAAGTATCGGTGTTTTTGCGCTTACATAGTGATTGCGGTTTCAAATGATAAGATGTAAATGATTGCTGTGCAATATCAAGTTATATGAATGCATATATATTTCAATGATTACATATAATATGCACAAATATTCGCAGCACATCTTATTCAAATAAGAAATTTTCGCCTTACGGAATAAGCAACATAATGTGTCATCAATTAAATCCTATTAATAGTAACAAAGATTTGTCAATGATATAAAGTTTGCATCAAAATTAATACTCAAGTTTAACATTCAAATGAAAAATTATTACGTTGTTGTTAAGCATATTGATCTATTTATCAGATGATACGCATTTCCACTGTTAATATTGCATATTGAACAAATGTGCTTATTTGTATGATTATTTGATGCAAACAGAGCTTTCATCATCTAATTTAAAAGAGGACAATTAATAGATGACACAAGTGTCTTATATCGCTAATGACTTGTGACTTTTGTACTGTTCTCAAAGGACATTAATTACATAAGCGGTAATTAATATTCATCATTGTGAATAGGTTATTCCTGGAGGTTGCATTTATCTATTTCGTATAATGACTTACTGTAGTTTTGAAAACGTAGCTATTCATGTGTACATATAATGGCATACAAAGGTCATGTTCATTTCAATCAATGTGCGGTCTAACTGCTTAAAGTGCATTGTTTGCACACCCCAAAGAAAATGCCATTGTAGTTTATTTAACCACGATTAAACACAAGAACCGAGAAGTATATTTACCAATTAACCTTAATTTTCCAAAGCATAACTGATAAGTACTTTTAATGTCATGAAAATGTACTACTCGCTGAATTAATTATTGATTAAGATAATGATTATATAGAGAATAATAGGTTGGTGCCGTGGATGGAGAAAGTTTATCTGGCGAGGCGGAGGAATTTATTCCGGAGCAGAGCCAGATAAACCTTCTCCATCCACGGCACCAATCTATCATTCTATTTATCCTGTCACCGTTTTTTTTAAAGAATTTAATTAGGCAAACTACCTTTAATCACGCTATCGGAAATGTTTCTATATAAACAAAAAGGGCCCGAAGCGTGCATTATTCTACAACAATGCACTCGCCGTTCTTATTATCTCCCTGTGTATTTTCACATTGAGGGCGCCATTTTGTTTGAAAAATGTGATAAATAAAAACAATTTTTTGTCGAATTTTGTTGTGAAAACTATCTAGAATGAAAGAAAATGGTCTAACTAAGAAAATGAATTCGAACACCAATATCTTTTATTCAGTCGTTAACGGTGTACAGACGTTTAAAGTATTGTTTACGTGAGGTCACAATGTAGCGCCAAACAGCACGTGCAAAACAATCAAATCAAGTACGCTATTTTAATGTCGCAAACGAGTTAAGTTTTACATTTATTTCACTTTTAATAATTTTTATTTCGCTTGAAAAATTATAGAGTGAAATAAAATAAACAAACAAAGTTTTATCAACGTTTCCAAAATTCGTTATTCTTCACACAGAAGATTTAACGACAGTTTTTATATTTTTTTCTTGAAAAGTAGTCCGGCAAACATGTATACCACGTGATCAAGTGCCGTAGATCAGTAAAAATATATGGCACCTTGTAATCGGGCCGAAATTGATACAAGTGACGGGATAAATATGTTTATATACAAAAATGCTTTTAACTAATTCATTGTAATATTTTATTCAAATCATTATATTAAGGAGCAAAGTATAACACATAACATTGGCGTATTATGACTGAGAGGGTGTAATTCTGTTATGGAACGGAAAAGGTTAATTAACTAACAATCATTTTGGAAAATTTTCAAAACGAAAAATGCTTAGAGTTTATCACTTCAAATAAATCCATAAGTAATAGTTATATTGTATCTGAGATAAATCATGCTAGGTTTGTTTTTGAACTAACGAATATATTCAACATAAAAAATGACTTCATCATCAATGCTTTTTTCTAAACATTTCTGTTAGACTACATATTCTTTTCGATTTATTTTAGATATCAAAAGATATTTTAAAATGTGAAGCTACAGTATTTAGCACAAAGCGTGAACATGTTTAAGGCATAGGGTGTATTGTTGTGTTTTTGTGTTGTTGTTTTTTTCCAATATTTGTTAATAAAAAAGATAATTATGTAAATAGGAATAAAGAAGTAACTAGAAAGAGCATTTTACTAGTCTTGCAATGTTTGGTTTTAAGGCGCTCGTACACAGTTTAGGTCATATGGTCCCGAAGCAGGAAAGATGATTTAAATAATAGCGACTGTTTCAAACTAATAGCAGCAACATGAGTCAAAACCACACCACCTTTTGGAGATAGGAGATGCATAAATTCCAAAAATTCACACTCATTTAATCGCCTCTTACCTGACGATCACGCTGTGTTAAATGGTGTCTGCAGTTCTGATGTATCAACCTGTAAAGGCAGTTCCTCAGCCACTGCTTTGCAACAGTAAATTAGATTAAATATCTAATCTTAGTCAAAATACACAAACTTTTTTGCATTTCAGAAACTGTTTTGCCATGTGAATTTCTCAATTCGAACATTTAGTTGGAATACAATTGAAAGTATAGATAAGCGGAAAAATTATCCATTGGAAAATAAATAAAGCTAGTTTGCACTCCAGGAGAGTAGCTTGAGTGAACAACTTCATAAAATATATAAGGAATCACATCTTTCCACGGCAAGAGGTTTATTGCCATTACACTGTGTAGCCTACAGTATCATTGGGCTGTAAAAAAATTACACAGGCATAAAGGCATAATATGCATTGTGTTTTCAATAAAAAACACACACACACATTTGATTTGTGCTTCATTCCCAGATCTATGTTTTTTGTAATATAGTCAAAAATGTAATGTTATGTAATACATAGATGCATTGTTATGGAATATTAAATATTATACCAGTATACAAATTCAAATTAGACATCTTAATTTTTTAAGTGCCTTACGATCAAAAATACATACATTTATTAGTAACCACTTTCCAAATGCCATCATATATGTAATGCCAAGAAAATACAAAGTTTATTTCGTCAAGTCAGTAGCTATCTAAACATAATGATGACTTCGTAAACTTTTTTAAGTGACAGTTTCATATTACGTCATAAGACTACAGGGATTTAAATGGCAACGCAGATGTGAAATTGAAATATATTTCTATATCGTATTCAATCATGTACAAGTAAGAATCTTTATTGATCAGAATAAAATGAATAATTATACAATTGTCAATAATCTACACTACAAAATGTAAGACAATGACAATGCAAAACAGGTATTTAGCCTAGCTAGACAATTGAATTTGTTTTTTACTTTGATATTTAACAGTTGCATAAGTTATGTATTATATCTCTTGTAAATATTTCACATATGACATCAAATGATGAGAAAGGAACAGTATCGATTATCATTAAAAGCAACTTTTGAATGCGGAAAAATCTTCTGTAATAATGATTCTTTTTAACAATTAGATTGTTTATTAAATAGAATGTGTACTGTCATGTCCTTTAAAGTATATAAGACACATAATTATACAATAGTATCAATATAATGTATACATTAATACTTTAAGTAAAAAGTAAGGGAAAACACAATAATGATAATCCTTTTCTTCAAAGATAGTACATTAAATATGTAAAGCTTGCTTAAAAACCTTAAATATATTGTTTGACAATTTATTTTTGTTTTAACTTGTTTCCTTTTTTCAAAAGATGTAGCGAGTATTATGTGAAAATATTTTAAATAAATAACACTAGGCAATTATTTAAATTTTACTGATACTGCTACTTTAAATTGAATTTCAACAAAAAATTAAATTCAGATTTACATTTTCGCTTACACATACGATAATGTTTCTCAATTTAAGAATTATTTATCTTTTTTAATACAACTAAATTTCCTAAATTTGATAACATTTTTGTATCACAAGTCGGTATTATTGCTTTATTGATTAATTAATTTAGAAAAAGAGAATGCTAAAAATCCAAGATTAGATTATCAACTGACGTTCGCCTGCTTAAAGATTTCTCCTTTTATATAGGACATCAACTGTTGTCTTAATTAGATTCAGGGGCCTATAAAACATCTGAAAAGCGTGAAATACTTTAATGTCGAAACAACAATGTGAAAAAAAGCTCTCCAGGGAGACAAAATTTTGGAGAAGATGTTGATAATATAATTCAGTTTCTTTAAATAAGTGGTACACATGTTAAAGCTCAACTAGGAGAAGGCAAATTCATTACATATTTCACAGGTCTCTCTACAATTAAAAATAAATAATCCCCGATCAAAGGATGAAAACATTCTGTTAGATTTAAAACGTTATGACTCAGGTAACTGTCCTAACTCTGAAATGGTATAATAAAATGATCATTTGTTATAATAAAGAATATAGATGTTTAACTTTTGTTGTGTAATACTTTTAAAAGAAGATTTGCACAGAAAATATATTTGTTCAATTAACACTTTTGTGCAAAAAAATTACAAACAATCAAATAAGATATAAAACAATAACTGTATTACTGTTCTATAGCTGCAATATCGTTCTTAATATATACTTAATGTACTGTTATAAGATTACATAGACTGAATTCTCGCTTCCGTATTATCGAAAATAAATTATTTGAAGAAAATAAAACATTTTAAACATGTAAAATTAATATTTTCCATATTCATAACAATTATATATTTGTTCAATTTACACTTTTTTGCAAACAAAAATTATAAACAATCAATAAGATTTTAAAAAAATAACTGTAATACTGTTCTATAGCTGCAATATCGTTCTAAATATATACTTAATGTACTGTTATAAGATAACATAGACTGAATTCTCGCTTCCGTATTATCGAAAATAAATTATTTGAAGAAAATAAAACATTTTAAACATGTAAAAGTTAATATTTTCCATATTCATAACAATACTTGTCAGCTCTTGAAGCTATAGAACCTTTACCAAAAATGTTGCTCAAAGTATATGGTACTATTGCCTCAAATTCGCAGCGTGTAATGTGAGTTAAAGAAATAGTTAATTACTTTCTGTTCAAGGACTTCACAACCATTAAACAATGACATTTTGAGTGCTATTACAATATAATACACACCCATTAAAGGCTTTTGAATAAACCAAAACTTTAATTGCTCATTATCACACACGTCGTTGCGTTTATAACACATTAAATGCTTTGAACTTTAACACGTTTACGGGACATTAAACGAGAAAATAGAAAATCAAAAGGCTTCATAGTGTACGCTCAAAGAGTCATGCACATTTTCGTAATTTTATGTCATATTGGTCATAGATTAAAATTGAA
Source organism: Ruditapes philippinarum (assembly GCF_026571515.1). Lineage (NCBI taxonomy): Eukaryota > Metazoa > Mollusca > Bivalvia > Venerida > Veneridae > Ruditapes > Ruditapes philippinarum. The sequence goes on from NW_026855611.1 coordinate 7,436, forward strand.
TAAAAGTTCAGTCCAGCATATATATTGCATCCTTTTTTAATGGAACGAGGCTAACAATCCATACGCTTTTATGTTTGATCTTTAATAATCATAAAGGCAGCAAAGTATCGGTGTTGTTGCGCTAAGACAGTGATTGCGGTTTCAAATGATAAGATATAAATGATTGCCGTGCACTATCAAGTTATATCATCCATGCTTGTGTTATGATCACAGCGAAACCAGTAGCACATCATTACTAAAAACCGGTAGCTTAATGTGCCTTAAAGATTTGTTAAAACTTTTTAAAAAACCAATTCTTTATGTTCCGTATCAAAATTAAAATTCAATGATTTTGATATATATTTATTTAGATTCCACAAGTATCATTCAGTTTCCATCATTATTATTATCACATCATCTATCAGTATTTTAGTAATTGAATAATTATCATGAATAAAGTATTGACTATGACAAATCATTAAAAATCCCTATACGTAGGTAATGTATTTGGTTTAAACATATTTTATTTCGAACATTTTGTACAAACAAATTTATCATACAATATTCAATAACAAAATACAATGCTGAAAAAGGATCAGATCCGAAAGCATAAATGCTTATATAGGCCTTTTCCTAACATACAATTAATTACTAGAAATAAGACGGGTTTGAAAATGTTTGAAATATTGAATAAGAAGAGAAAATAAGTAATGTATTTGAAATAGTCATTGAAATTCAATCTTTTGAAATATACATACAACCAATAACCTCAGCTTGTTGGTTGAAAGAATGGGCAAAATGTCACTTTAAACCTTAATTAAACGTTATGTGTCATATTTTTGACAAAAGAATGTAAGAATATGAAAAAACATTTAATTTTTTAAATATATACATAGTGAACTATTGTTTTTCTGACGAGTAAAGAAGAATATCATCAGCAATTTCAGTGATAAGTTTAAGTTCTTTATTGCAGAAATAATTTACTTACTAGTTAACGTTTTGGTTTGATGGCAAGTTATATAATTGCTATGTGCTGTCTGTAAATTGGTTATTGGAATCGTTAAACTAACTATCAAGGCAATGATCACATTTTCTCTTTTCAATGTAACTAAGTGTAAAAAGTAATAAACCTCCAAAACATTAAAATCTAACTCTTTTGTAAAGCATATGGTACATTTTATGTAAAGATTAAGTCTAAGGGTTCTGATAACTCCTTTTTAATTTATTTATTTAATTATACCCATAAGTCTCAGACAAGTACTATGTTTGATTCAATAATTCAAACAAAAATGTATGCAAGCAAACAAAACCCTTACCTTAGATTGTTTTTTACTACTTTGAAGTGTAATTTGAAATAAACTTATTAGTTTTCATATATTTATTTAAACGTGAGATAAATAATTGCTATCAGTATTTTGATAATTATTTCGTAAATAACATATTAATTTTATGTGACTTTAACATTTTTTTTATTAAAAACATGTTTAGCTTAGTACCATTCAAATGCATCTGTTTACCCAATACTACTCACGTAAGGTATCTTAATATTTTTATCTCTATCAATGTTATACTTTTTTATCGATTGTTTAAAAAAACTCGATTCTATAGAAAATTCTTCTTTATATTTTGTTGGCAAAATTAGAAATAGTAGTAAATGTAAAGGCGCCAGATTCCTTAATGTCAAAACAGCAATCGTGTGAGAAGCTCTCTTGGGAAAACAACTGATGGAGAAGATGTTGATACTATAATTGAATTTCTGAAGATAAGTGGTATACATGTTTAAGCTACTAGTTGCCGACGATTCCATTACATATATCACATGTCTGTGTACTCACATGATCAAACTATAAAACGACACATGTTATAATATTAATTGAAATCCTAACAGTAGAAAACTACTTATTTCTCTGTTTAATAACAAGTAAATAGAAAGAAATATTTGATGGAAAATTTACGTTTGTTAAATGAATGGATATATTCTCCAATGCTTTAAAATGATGTGTCAATTAAACTTTATTATTAAAATGCCAGGATTAGTTTAATCATAATTAATCAAAGTGCTTTTTGATATGATTTAAGTGATAAAATACTTTTGATTTCAGGTTTATTGATTTACTGAACAAAACATCAATATGTTTCTTTTTGAATGCATAAAAAAGAGTTTATCTTTTTTTATTTAACAATTGTGTTATCATAGTTATGTCTATACAGTATATTGAATTTATTTAAAAAGTAAAATACAAAATGTAAAATGGTAAAGGCTTCACAATGTTGGAACTAAAAAAAGGAATTGAATAAAACGTTTAGGTCGATAACAATTTTAAAATTGCTAGGCAGGGAGTCGGTCAGTTTATACATTGTAACACATTAAATGTGAAAGAGAAGATCAAAAGGATAAATTATACGCTCGAACCTTTATGCACATTTTTCTATCTACATGATATTGATCAAAATATCAAAATCGTACAAAACTTCACTCCAGTATATAACCTAGTTAAATGAAATGAAATGACAATGCATACGTTACACGTTTGACTGTTAAAACAATCAAAACATGAAGCATCAATGATACATTGTTTATTTATGTATTTACATACAGATTACATATTTGATATATCGTTAAGATACTCGGAGTGTATATCGTATAGTGCAACACATTGGAATAGGTTTCATGTACAAAGTATTATGTCTGCAACGATAACACGTTCAAAATTATAGCTTGAAAGAAATATCTTATATAGAGATGAATTAAAATCAAGAGGGAGAGAAATGAAAACATCAATAAAGAGTGAAAATGCAAGTATACATGATTTGAAGTATGTTATAATGAAAAGTGGGTAATCTCTCAAGTGAAAAAATATATGAATTACAAAATACACAACAACAAGTATATATTCTTATTTCACATTCAACTCCAATCTGAAACTCCCTTATTTGTTAAAATAATTATTTTAAAGAACATCTTTTTCATTTTTTTATTATTTATATTATTATTATTATTCAATTATTTATTTTTGCTACCTACACAGCATGTATTAAGGCTGCATATTCTTGCTGTTGGTCTAGAAACCAAGCCGACTATCATTAAAATTAACCTAATAGTGTTCAGAAATTATGATTTTTAAAGGAAACCTCACGGTAACACTAAAGTTTGTATACAAATGAAGACTGTAATAACCTCGTGTATACGGTACGTCACAGTGTACTTTAAAAAAATCTAAGGTTGTAAACGGCAAATGTAGGAGTTTCCTATTAATTAACTATAACCGCTTTGGCTTCGGCTGTATTTGGTCTGCCGCATATACAAGCGTACGAACTTATAAAATTATGAAAACATCTGTTATATAATGCGGATATTTACCATTAACTTCGGACTGTTACTTAAAGCTAGGCTTGGCGTTTTTTTTGCTAATGACCAAAACGCGGAGTTTCACCTGTAAATAGGAAATGTAAACTCGATTTTGCCAGAATGAGGTTGCTGACTTTTAAGCTTTAAAGTGTTATTTTAATCGTCTGGACAACAACTTTTGAAATAAATAATTCCGTACAGCGGAATTAGCAAGAACATGTTCTGTAATCTATGTATCCTATTCATGAAAACAAATATTTGTCCATGATATTAAGTTTGTATCAAACTTTATACTAAGGCTTTTCAATTCAAATAATTAATTACTCGTAAAACGTTATGGTTTAAAATATTATATCAATTTATTTAATTTTACCCGTGAAATATGGTGCTATATCAGTCAAATATATTTCATATTTTTAAAAAATAAATTTGAAATATAAATATGAATGTTGGCGGAGTCAAAACTCATATTTATTTTAGGGGACTTCTTTCGCCATTTTGTTTCAAAAATCTGAAAAATACAAGACAACTTTTTGTTGAATTTTGCTTTGAAAACTATCTAGAATGATCGAACATTGTCTAACTAAGAAAATAAATCCGAACACCAACATCTTTCATTCAGTAATTAACGCTGTACAGACGTTTAAAGAGTTGTTTACATGACGTCACAATGTAGCGCCAAATATCGCGTGCAAAGCAAGACGCATTATCATATTACTGCGCACTATACAATTGCGGCTGCATAGCAAGCAATGGGGTTCATAACCATTTTTCTTTGATAATGAAATTAAATAAAAAGGTTATTTTTTCGTTTTTCGTGAAATATGGTATATACTTTCACTCAACATGATAAAATGCCACATATTTTCACTCGCCGTCCCGGCTCGTGAAAATATGTGGCATTTTATCATGTTTCGTGAAAATATATTCCATATTTCACTCAAACAAAAAATATCCTCTTAGTATTTGCCTTATTTTACAGATGAAATGCATTTCCACAGGAACTTACAAAACAGTTGTAAATTGTACAATAATTTGATGCATAAACAGCTTTCATAATTTAATTCAAAAGAGGGCAATTAATAAATGACACAAGTGTTTTTATCGCTAATGACTTGGGTGTGAATACTCTCAAAGGACAATCTTTGCGTAAGCAGCAATTGATATTGATAATTAGAAATAGGTTATTTTTTCTATTGCGTATATTGACTGAATGTAGTTTTTAAAGAAACTTAGCTATTCATTTGTAAATATTATTGACGTACGGAGTTAATGCTACATTCAATCAATGTACAGTCTAACTGCTTAAATTTCATTGTTTGCACACGTTAAGGAAAGGCCATTGTACTTTATTTTGTACACTAACTGTTAACCACGATTAAACACTGAAACCGAAAAAGTACACGTACCAATTAACCTTATGTTTCTAAAGCATAGCTGCTAAATTCTTTTAAGATCATGAAAATGTACTCTTCACCGAATTAATACTTTCTTAAGATAATGATGATGTATGATTACAATGATAATATACAAACATGTTTTTCACTGATTCATTGTAAAAGGCGTATTTACCATTTATCATTTAGGGAATTTACAATTGGGAACAAAAAATGTTTAGATTAACCTCTGTAAAAATACAATAAAGTGATAGTTATATTCTATCTGAGATAAGACATACTATGCTTGTATTCAAAATAAATATGATGTCTGTCATCACTGCTTTTCAATGGAAGAACTTTTAGACTTTATTTTCTTTAAATAAAATTTTTTATACATTTTTGAACTTTTTTGTTACCAAAAAATAATTTAAAATGTTAAACCACTTTATTTTGCGAAACGCGTAAAATGTTTCAGATATAATGTGTGTTGTTGCGTTTTATACATTATTTTCATGTTTGTAAATGAGAAGATGTGTATATATGAATAAAGGAGTAATTGCAGACAGCATTTTGCTAGTCTTGTTTTGTATGGTTTTAAAGCGCTCAAACACAGTTTATGTCATATGGCATTGAAACAGGAAATATGATTTAAGTTAACCGCGGCTGTTACAAACTTATAGACACAACACAAAGGGTGAAAACTACCACAGCTGCTGGAGTTACAAAAATTTGGACCGATTATGTCGCCTCTTATCTCACGATCACGCAGGTTAGATGGTGGCTGTCATTCTGATGCCACAATCTGTGAAGGCAACTCTTCAGCCACAGATATGAAGACGGCAGCTAAAATATACTTAAAAGAAGTAAGCTATAATCAGTTTTGTTGGCATTAAAAATCTAGTCTCAGTAAAACAATACACAAACCCCTTTGTATTTTAGGAACATTTTGCCATTTGCATTATTTCAATTGAAAACAAAGAAGTTTCAAGACAGTTGAAAATATCGATTATAGGACAAACAATCAGTTGACATATTAGTAATTAGAACTAGTGTTTAAACTACGGGAGTGTGATTTGAATGAATCAAAGAACTTTGCAAATATATTAGGATATGCATCTTCTCTTAAACACTTAATATATTAAATTAAAATATGTAGCCTGCAGTAATATTGGGTGTAATAAAATGCAAACAGGCTTAAAGGCCTAATATGCATATTGTTTTATAGTATGAAAAACAAATTTCATTGAGCTTCATTCCCAGGACTATGGCCCTTATTGTTTGGTTTTAGGTAATATGTTCAGTAATGATACATAAGTGGTTCATAGTGACATTGATTTGGAATATCAAATATAATAACAATAAAAAATCAAATTTGACATTTTCAGTCTTTTAATGGCCTTATTTATTTACTTACAAGTTACCAGTTTCAAAATGGCATCAAATAATTATATGTAATGCAAAGAAAACACAAGCGCATCTTTCTTTTAGTCAGGTTGCTACCAAAACACAATTATGACTTATTAAACGCTTTTAGTGACTGTTTCAAAATATGTCATAGAACTAGCATACTAGATTTAAATGGTAACGCAAATGTAAAAGTAAAAATTATGTATATAATGTACTTGTATTCAGTCACGATTTTGTTAATATATTTATAATGTATCAGAACAGAAGGAATTTCTATACCATTGTCAATAATTTACAATACAATTTGTAAGACAATGACAATGCAAAACAGTTATTCAACTCAGCTAGACAATTAAATTTGTTTTTGACTTTGATATAAAACAGAGGCATACGTTATGTTTTATATCTCTTGTTAATATTTCCCTCATAACAACAAAAAAAGAAAAGTACCGGCAGTCATCAAAAGCAATATTTTAAATTATTTGCGCATATTTTCAATAATTAGATGTTATTAATTTTGCTTTTAATGAGTAGTACGTTTATTAAAGAGCACTGAAACAGTTTATTCGACAATTTATTACCCCTGAAGTTTAGTTTAACTTGTTTGTTCAAAAGATGTAGAGAACGTTATGTGAAAATATTTTAAATGGATTGGCTGTACAAATTTTACATTTTAACTGATTCAGCTACTTTAAATTGAAAGAACAAAAAAATCAGATTTACATTACCACTTACACATACAATAAGCAATTCTTACAGCTGTCAGTATTTAATCTTTTTCAGCAAAGTTTCGAAAAGGAACACACAAGTTCCTAAACTTACGAAGTATTCATCTTTTTATCATACAACTTAATTACCTACATTTTAGAACAGTTTTGTATCGCAAGTCGTTGTAATGACTTTATGAATCAATTTGTTTTAGAAAAACTGACTGCGAAAAATTCAAGATTTGATTATCATCTGAATTTTGTTTGCAAAAACATTTCCCCTTTTACAGTAGGGTGAACGTTTCGGTTGTCAAAAATAGCGTGTTTCGTGCGTCCGTTTTTCGTGTAACGTGCGTGCGTATAGCGTGCAACGTGCATTTGCTGAAACGCTTTCTCAAGCGTGCATTGTTTACAAGCGTTTAACGTTTTTCGTTTTCCGTGTATCGTTTTTCGTTTATCGTGCGTCTGAAAGCGTGCGTTTCTTATTTAGCGTGCGTCTGCGTTCGTCTCAGCGCTTAAGTACCGTGTTTTATGTCTGTTACTATTCAGAAGGAAAAGAATATCTTTTCTTAAACATATAAGAGATGTTCTGTGTCCCTGTCAAAGAATAGAAATATTATTTAAAGAAGTATTATTGTGATGTTTACATTAAAGTTTTAAAGTTTGTGACCTCGCGGTGAATACTGGTCAGATTTCTACATGATTTACGCCAAAGATTAATTAGTTTTAATCCTAGTTTACATACGCATATAAGATTTAGTTACTAATTAATTGCAACCTTTTTGAGATTCAATTCAGCAAACAGGTGTTTATATGCGTACCAATATATATTAGATATGAGGTTCGTCAGACATCAAATGATGGAAATCAGACAAGCACCCCACCCCCTTTACAAGTTCATCTTCTGACTTTTCATCAAAGACTGTCAGAACCCTATCGGAATCCTATTTAGGGTGATAATTATTTTAGACAGTTCCTCCCTATTTTTCTTGACAGATTCATATTGATATGTAACAGCCTGGCAGGGACTCGAACCCCTGACACTCGGAATACCATTCCGCGGCTCTTGAGTTCCTCTGAGCTATTCGGCCACTTACACGTTTTACTTGTTAAAATACTGAATAGTTATAAACCTACTGTGTATGCAAATATTTCTTCGAATTTCCCAGGGTTACTTAGCATTGTGATTTAATTTCTAGCTGGGCTATACAAATGTTATGTCAGTCACAGGGTGAGAAAAAAGTGCATCCTGACATGGACTCGAACCCGTGACCCTCTAAATACCGTACCGCGGCTGTACCGACATTTGTTAATAGTTTCATTATTTGTACATGTATAGTGAACATTTTACTAATTATACATTGTACTATTTCTATATTTTTGTACAAATGAAAATAGCTAGATTTTTTTCTAGATAAGAAAATTCTATGGTGGCTAAGATATACCATGATGTACTTTTTAGACATGTAATCACAACAGACAGGCTAAGCCACCCTTTACAAAATTCCCCTATGTGTCAGCTCATAATCAAAGCATAGACTACTATTTTTGTATGTGGCCTGGGCTTTTAAAGGCCTTTATTTTGTTTCAAGATATGTCTGACAGTCATATTGATGTAGTGTTATTACTTGTGATATTTAATAAATATATGTTTTGTTAAATAATGATACCTTGACTAGGTATTCCCTATGTAATCCTGTGTTTCTATTAAATGTGTAATAATCCACAGTATTGTCATTTTTATTGTTCTACACATACTGCATGCCTTTTTGGTATGCAGATCGGTCAAAATATTTATATAATCTAGCATATTTTTTCCATGCGTTAACAAATATTATTCTTATTTTATATTTAATTCACCCCAGCTGGATTCCTATGAATTTCAACCAGTTCAATCAAACAAAGAGAATACAATGATATAGCAATATTCCTATTATGTACAATAAAAAACAGTTACAATTATTATTTTAGCAATTTTAATAAAATTGTCAATCCTTGTTTCCCGATCCAGTTCAGTGTTTACATGTTAAAAGTTAAAGGAGCCACGTCACGACAAAACCAACATAGTCGTATGGCGACCAGCATGGATCCAGACCAGCCTGCATATCCGCGCGGTCTGATCAGGATCCAAGCTGTTAACTTACAAACCGTATAACAAGTAGAGACACTGTTAGCGAACAGATGCGCAGGCTGGTCTGGATCCATGCTGGTCGCAAACCTATTATGTTGGTTTTATCGTGACCCGGCTCAAATATATCTTAATCTTATATGTTGTCCATATTATAACCCACTTTGATAAACATAATTATATAGCTTTCTTGATTTTTATTCTGTATATTATCTTAAATCACTTTAAAGGTTTATCAATCCGTAATGATTACTTAACATAATACCCATTTGAGATACCCGAGATGAGCCTGTGTCGCCCTTTGCTAACTTAAAAGTATATAACCTATCCATATATAACCATATAATTCTTTAAAGATTTTTCTCAGCTAGGTATGCTGTAGTCCCAAGTCACTTATTTAACTTCCCTCAAGTAAGTTATAACCTCAAAACTGATAAAATTCTAACTATAATATACTTCAATATCACCTATGTATTTATCTAAATTTACAAAAACCCATTTTGCATACTTATATCTTTTGGGACCTGTACAATTTCAATTGATGGTAATTTTAATTTCCCTACAATATCAATTTTATGCTTCATAGGTAGGTCAGTTCATTAAAAAGAGCTTAATATTAGATCCCTATGAAAAGTAATGTAATTGATAACTCAATCAAAATAAACTTTATAAAAAAGAAGATTTCAATAATTGTCCATGAAAAATATAAATGTTATAGTAAATTCCATGTGGACCCCAACTATTAAAGAAAGCAGTGCCACATAAAATGTTGATACACCGGGTAATTTTACCTTAAATTTAACCTGAAAATGATACAGATTTTTTTTATTTAACATAATTCTATTATATTAATATACAAACATATTTAATTGACTAGAATAAGGTAGTCCTAACAAATTTCATTACAAAATATGAGAATTATGGCAAATCCCCTAAGATGCCTAAATGTCCAAGATAATGAACTAAATCACTACAAAATATGAAAATTTTACCTAAATATAAGAGCCTTGGAATTTAAACAAAGCTATAAGAAGATCATTAATCTATCATATTAATTAACAAACGTATCGAATTGACTAAAGTAAGGAAGTCCCATCAAATTTCATTACAAAATATAAGAGTTATTGCAAATTTCCTGAGATACCTTACTGTCTTAAGAAAGAACACTAATTCACTACAAAATGGAGATTTTTACCTTGTTATAACAGCCTAGGACATGAAACAGAATTATAAGTGCAACATAAATCTATTAAATTAATTAACAAGCATATGTAATTGATTAAAATAAGAGTATCTCAATAAATTACATTGAATTTTCAAAAAATGATGGCTTATTTCCTATGATGTATAACTATACAAGCTTACACACTAATTCATCAAAAATGGGAGTAATATTACCTGATTATAACCTCATGGTAAATGAATCAAAGTTAGTTAAACAACATAGTATTATTATATTAAGTAATACCTACATCAGATTGACTTGTATAAGAAAATCCCAACAAATTTCGTTGAAAATTAAGAAATAATGGCTAATTTTCTATAATGCCTTATTAATAACTTTACCACACTAAATCATTGAAAATTTGTGTAAGTCTACCTAGTTATAACCTTCTGGTCAAGTAAAGCCAAATTATGTTATACTATCAAGTACAACTACATCTAATTGACTAAGATAAGAAAACCCCATTGAATTATATTGACAATGAAGAAAGATAGGGTAAATTTTCTATGATGCCTATTTGTTCAAGTTAATACATTACATCTTTAAAAATGGGGGTAATTTTACCTTGTTATAACCTCCTAGGAAATGAAACCAAGTTAGTAAGGCAACACATTACTATAATATTGAGTAACAATTACATCTGTTTGATTGATATGGAAAAAATTCACCAAATTTTATCAAAAAATAAAAAAGGTATGGCAAATGTCCTATAATGCAGACACTGAGGTGTTCAGATCCACTATCAGTAAGGAAGTGTTTCCTTCCCTGTCAGGGGACCATTACTGGCATGGTATATGGAATCACAAAAAAGAAACTGTAAAACTGATTTTTTTCATTTCTACAGCTCAGTTCACTATTGAGGGGAGGAGATGTGCAAGCGGGCTGATAGCTTAGCCGGTAGTCAGCTTCGACACTGTATTCAAGGGGTCCCGGGCTCAAGTCCCAGTCATGCTGCATATTTAAAGTGTGTCTTTACACAATGTTTGTATAACGCTGATGACGTCGTGTCAATTATATGCACAGATGTGCAATACCATATTTACGGAGTGGCAAAATCGGCACCGGTGTTTGATAAAGCATATTTAAGTGCCGATTTTGCGACTCCGTAAATATGGTATTGCACGGCCGTGCATATATTTTGACGTGACGTCATTAGCGTTATACAAACATAGTGTAAAGACGTGCTAAATGTTAGCGTTAAACTATAGGCGCGTCAAAGAAAAATGACTCTGATTTCACTTTAAACGGTCTTTATTTTTAGTATGTGATAAATAGAATATTAAATTCGTGTATGTTCATTACTGAATTTATTGCACTCGTTGAATAAAGAAAATATTATGCTCACCAGAGGCTCGCATAATATAATTTTATTCAACTCGTGCAATAAATTCAGCATTGAACTTACACTCATTCAATATCCTCTTTTTAATACATATTAAGCGCAAGTCAATAAATTTCAATTTTAAGTGATATGAAAAATATTTTCTGTTGCGCTGTCTTTGTAAATCCAATAACTTTACATCACAACCGGTTTCCTTATTTTCTCATTTTTTTCCTCTCGACTACAGTTTCAGACCTAAAATAAAATTGCGTTCTTAATATTTATATATACTCATATATTGTAATGCCCTAGAAATTTTACCCTTTTTTGTGATTTCAATGAATTTCAGTAGACTGTTTATTTCTACGTTCACTTCCGTTTTGATCAGATTTTACTGGCGACAACACAGTAAATCATGCGGTGTCCTAATGAAACATACAGGACATCAACATAAATCTACGTATTGTGCCAGCAATTTAATCATTCCTGATTCTGGGAGCTTTTCCCTTAATGTTATCCATTTCCCTTAATGTTATCCGTGGTAGAATCCTGTGTTTTTAATCTGTTTTCGTAACTTCTGTCAAAATAGTTTATTCCTTTATTTTACACTCAAGATTATATAGTTCGATTGTTTATGATGCAGCCTCACTTAATATATAGATTTGCCTCATAAATCCATCTGAATTTAATTGTTAGCACTGTATATTTATGACAATTTGCAATGCATAATTCAATGTCGGCCATGTTGGACAATTACGTAGAGATTACGTAGTGAATGCAAGGAATAGTTCTGTATTCGATTGCGCATAAAACAGGAACACGTTACCCTAACTATTTTACTTTCGATATAAGCGCATGATAGCTTACAAATATTTCTAAAAATCATTTGTTGAGGCTGTGACAAAAATTAATTTCGGTGCTAGGTTGAGTGCATTTCAGTTCTTACATAAACTCGTTTAAAAAACATTTCTAGCTACCATATATTATCAAAATTTATCGCCAAACGATCTACATGTAGCTAAAGTTGTTAAAAACTTAAAATAATAACGATCTTTTTAATAAAGGTTTCGAAACGTTTTTCATTTTGCGTGCGTTTTAGCGTGCGTATATCGTATAGCGTATTTCGTTTAGCGTATATCGTTTTGCGTGCGTCTTCGTATTTCGTTTCGTTTGGCGTGCGTATAACGTGCGTTCGTATAGCGTGTAACGTGCGTGCGTTTTTTCCAGAGCGTGCGTTTTGCGTGTAAACTGACACGTTCACCCTACTGTATATAGGATATCAACTGTTGCCTTAATTTGAAATAAGAGCTTATGAAACATCTGAAAAGCGTAAATTACTTTAATGTCGAAACAACGATGTAAAAAAGCTCTCCAGGGAAACCAAATTTAGGAGAAAATGTTGAAAGTAGTATAGAATTTCTTTAAATAAGTGGTAGAAATGTTATTGCTTAACTAGTGGCAGGTAAATCCATTACAGATTTCACAGGTCTCTTCACTAACCCGAGGGAACTACATTAGGAAACATGAAAGAACATAACACATCGGTTACATTTCTTAACGCTGAATTGGTATAAACGAATTGTCATCTGTTATAATGAATGAATATATTTAACTTTGGTTGTATAATACTATTAACAGAAGATTCGTACAGCTGTGTGCTCAATAATCATTTTTGTATAACAAATTTATAATATTAGAAAGCTTGGATGTTTACCGATGGATTCTTTAACATCTATCTGATTTAAACATTAAAGGAAACAAAAGTTATTGAAAAAATAAGGTAATTACTGATCTATAGTTGCTATATATATTTTTTATTTAGACTAAACGTACTGTTATGAATTGTCTTTTTCCTATATCTTGCTAAATAGCGTACATTCTCGGTTCTGTATAATCGGAATAACTAATTTGAAGAAAATAACACATGTTACACGTGTAGTTGATACATATTTGATATATCCCATATTCATAGCAATGCTCGATAACGCTTGAACTTATGTAGCTCTTTACCAAAAGATGGTGCTTAATTTATATGGTTAGAGTGTCTCCAATTCGCAACGTGAAATGTGAATCAAAGCACTAATAAAATACTTTCTGTTAGGGGATTTCACAACCATTAAACAATGACATTGTGAGTGTTATTACGGTAATATACACACTCTTTAAATAAATCAAAACTATAAATGCTCATTATCACACACGTCGTTGAGATTATAACACATTAAATGCTTTGAACTTTTACACTTTTACGGGACATTAAACGAGAATAGAGAAAATTAAAAGGCTTCACATTCTACGCTCAAGTAGTCATGCACATTTTCGTTATTATATGTCATATTGATCATGGATCAAAATCGAATCAAAGTTCAGTCCAGCATATTGCTTAGGTTTTTTTAATGGAACAAGGCTTACAATGCATACGTTTTAAATTTGATCTTTGCAACCATAAAAACAGAATAGTATCAGTGAAGCAGCAGTTAGATACTGATTGCAATTTCAGATGATAAGAAAATAAGTGATTGCTTTGCAATATCAAAAAAAGGATTCCTGTGACGGGTCTGAATTGGTCCAGTGCCATTTTCCCTCTTCACATTATATGAATGACCTTAAAGGTCCTAAAATGACACTTGAATGATGTGTACTTTTTAATGACATGGAAAATTTTAAAAAAGAATAATGACTAATTGTGTTTCTTAATGCTGTACGTTCATTTATATGGGAAACAAGGAGTGCTTAATAATTTTGAATTGTATAGACTATTTATCGTCCAATCGCTAGTTTCAATTTTCTAGCAACAAGCAATACGTTCAAATTGAGACAATCAACACAACAATAAAATTCGTTACTTACGAGAAATATTTTGGCATTTACTTGATGTGTTCCGTAGATAGGACACTTTTTGTTCAATGTCGGAAGGGTGTTTATCAACAGCTTTACATTTGGTTGCCGTTAGGAGCGAAAACATTTTACACTTCGAAAATCCGAACAGGTGTTCATTTAAGTGGGTGATTAAAGATTAACAAGATATTTTTAGTAGTTATTAAGGAACAATCAATCATTCATAATTGACATATAAGTTGATATTACATATTAATGTCTGCTCTAAAAATATTACCTTTCTACAAATAAAACGTTATTTACATATCCGTGAAAAACATATTCATTCATTTTTTTTGAATAATCGAAATGTCTCCTAATACATTTCTGGAAATAATTTATTTATTTCTTCTTTTTAACAATGCCGTTTTGCCACAATTTACTCATTTATACGGGCGTTTTTGATCAGAGCAAACTAATGTTAGTTGCTCTTTTTTCTTTAGGTTTCCACTTGTAAGGAATACAATTATCCTTATCATTATTTGCTTGGTGAAAAATAAACATGTAATCGTAATCAGTTTCCTAGGGTGGTTTTGCTTTGCATCTTATCTAGCTTTTCCTTTCATTGGACGTAAACATCTAGTTAATTAAGTCCATCAAAATGGGGAGCTCAGACAGTATTAAATTGAATCTAAGATGATACGAAATATTTGGTTGCTTTTTTCAGGACAACAGAATATGTTAAAGCAATATTAGAATCAGCTCCATAATGTTAAAAACCATTATAATTGCATTTTATTGCACAGAATACTTAATGTGCTTAATTTGCTTTATTAAGAAACATCGGAAAAATGCAGTAGCACTGTATCAATACATTCCCCAATCTAATAAAATAAATTGCTACTTCCCATCATTTGAAGTTTAAGCATTAAAGCTGCACGCCTCCAGATGAGCATAAATATTTCAAGAAAATAAAAAATCAGCAAAATGTACTAATATTTTTAGAAAGGTAAAACTTTTCAAGATTCATGTTTTAATTTAGATGTTATTTCGCTTTAAGACCGATTTTGCAGTATTTTATCACCATATTTCTTCTGCGTTACTAACGCAGTAAGGGCTGATTCTGCATATTTTGTCCTCTTTATTCGTTTACCTCAAAATACTTTACTTTCAAATACATTTTCAAAATGTTCGTGAAAATTAAAATGAATCTGCAAGCGTGCTGCTTAAACATGTTTAAGTAGAGGGCACAGGTGGGTTTGTTTTACTTGACAGTCGTAAACAGTAATCAGTATTGTCGTTTTTATTGCTCCGTATTCACATACAATAGCTAACTTTTAAAGATCTCAGACTAGAGGGTACGGACATGGGAACGTAATTGGAACTGGTACAAACGTTTGATGTACTTTGTAAAATGTAGTAGTGTAGTATTGTAATGGTTGAACTTGTGGTGCACAGAATAAATCAACTTGGTCATAATCAAAGACTTTTTGGTAACTCTTTTTTATAAATTATCAAAATAATAACAGAAAGTAAAAAAACAACAACAGAGCAAAATAGAGGATCTCAAAATTATTGTCGCTACATATATTTCTCACTGCCGTGTAATTGGTTGCCAATTAATTGACAACGTTGCTTTACCAAAACACCATTTTATTGCCTATTTAGTCTAATAAATGTTGGAAATTAGATCGCATTACTTAATTGTAATTTGAAAAGATTAAAAGCAATCAGAGCGAGAAGCGCTACAATCAAAACTAGTGTATGGTATAAGGTAAAGTCTGAATCATATTTGAACTACAAATGTAAGCATTGCAATGCTCGGACAACCTTCATTTTGGGAATGAAAAAGAAATCATATTTCAGATCTATAATTTAAGTAACGCCACAGTACTATTGATTTATAACTTATTTTGGTAAATATTTAAGCCTATAAACAAAGGAGATGCATTAGCAGAATGGATTTTCAAACATCTTTTCTATAAAAGTTCATTATTTTTGTTAGACAAAACCAGCTTCATCTCTGGGCATAAATAGTTTACCCGTTCGAGGCATCATAATTGCAGCAACCGTTTAACTGTCCGTGGCCGCAAGGGGCGACTAAATGGATTTAAATAACTGAAACCTGTGCATCTCGCAGCTCAAGCAGGTGAGGTGTGTTTGACCCCTACTGCTGCTTTAAGCTTAAAACACTCGAGTGTAGCCATAGTAGTATTTCCTGTGTCAGCGTCATATGATCTAAAATGTTTTGGTGCGCAAACAAAACGAAAATCAAACAGTAATTAATGTATATCTGTTAAATGTGTAAATCTGTATTACTGGTATGGTTTTTGATGAAAAACCTTTTATCGAGACATGATACTAATTGATTTCCAGACTAGACTGAAATAAACATACAAATTGATAATGAAAATATATGCCTATCGTTTAATTAAGGTTTGTTTTCATGAACAAATGGAGAACAAGGAAACAATTCACAACGTCTTTTACTTCCTCATTATCATTCTTTTTCATTCAATGCTGTGCGAAATAAGAGAACAATTCTCTATGTATGGGCATTTGGAGCTCTTGAATTAATGACTGGTAGCGTTTTAAAATTTGTAAAACCCGATAATTATCAAAATCATCGTGCCTGTTTCGGCATCATATGATTTTAAATGCATTGGTGCGCCGTGAATCAAAACAAAACAATCTGAAATAGCATAGTCGACAAGTAGGAACTACTAATTGATAATGCAATTAGAAGAAGAAAATATCAACTTGCTATATTTTGTATTGCTGTACAATAAAATTGATTTTGCCGAGTGACATGATAGTACTTTCCATACAACTTCTAAGTGATCTTTATTTTTGGGTAAATAAAAGATGATGTAAAATATACAACGTACCAATACATGTTGATTGAACAAACAATGTCGTTAGCTATACATTCCCAATCTGATGTAATTGGTTGCAAGGTTATTGTAAACATCGATTAGCGACCGTGACTGTAACCATTTTATTGACTTAATTAGTGTAACAAGTAAGCTATCTTTCTGTAAGTTTAGCAAAAGTAATTAAGAACGGGAGTTCTGCTGCAGAAATACTATTTCATAAAATAAAGGATGAGACAATACTATCTTGGGCAGATGTGCATATTTGTATCCTTATCTTACTTTGAAAGCTAAAAAACGAAACCTATGTCAAGCAAATATAGACACAATGATAGATTTTATAAATTATAATCATTTATTTATTCATTTAATTGTTGTTGAAAAATTACATAATTATTCCAGAAAACTATATTTATTATTATCTGCAATTTTAGTGACATCAATTTTAATTTTTTTTTAGATTAAAATGTAACTTTGAATATTCACCCGTTTCCTTAAAACATAATCAACTTTTAGGAACTATTTTGTAACACTTTTCTAATTATACTAGGAAGGTCTTACGAGTGTTAATTATTTTCTGTTTTTATTTCGTGAAAGATCGGAACTGAACAAGATTATATTCTTAAAGTAACACTGAGTAAAATTGTTTGGTACCGTGTTTTTATAATTACGACTGATTTTTAACAGAAAAATAATATAATTTATTATTATTATTATATAGTTATTAATATTATTATTTACACACGCAAAATGCTTAAGATTTTAGTATTTCTGTTTAATTTGCCCAATGATGTACAGACCGCTATTGCAATAATAATAATACTTAAATAACTGTTGGCACTTTTTCTAAGCTTATGTATTTACAGTTACAAAGGTACACTTAATATTGTTTGATTTGTTTCTACAGCCACTTGTGAATGGCTAAAAGTAATTCAAAATTAAGTCAATATGTCTTGCAGAACACTGTTTCGTCGTAATACTGATGTCTGCGAAATAATTGATTGGCCCTTATAATTACACGAAACATCTCAGCTAAGAAAGAAATTGATGTATTTTCTTACTGTTTTTATTCTTTTAGAAAGCTAGGTATAACTCTGGATATATATCAAATATGGTATATTTGTGTAACTTTCTGTTCAGTTAGTAAATCACTATATGCTTATTAAAACTATGTACATTTTATTAAGATGAAAATTTCGCTAGTTCTTATATAAGACAAGTACCCATTTTATATCTCGTTGACTGTTTATTTTTTATAATTTCCTTGCAATAGAAATATTCTTGCTGTTACGTTTGGATACTCTTTCTTTACAGATGCGTTTCGGCATTAAAAAATTAACTTCTTCCATTCCAACAACTAAAACATGACTTTAAAACATTCTAAAAGCATTGTTGTTTGTTAATTTTCTCTGTCGGTTATATTTGATTAAAAAGTAAGTATGTTCGAAAAATTGCGCAAATAATTCCAATGCAGTAATATTTGATTGCTGCAATTGTTGCAAAATGTTTGATGTTGAAACGTATTTAATACATTTTGAGTTTCATTTATAGTTTACATCCTTTGACATTCCTATAACATAAAAAATAAGATTGGAAACTGCAGCACAAAATTGATGTTTATTGTAGAATTAGCACTAATTTATTTCCCTTTGGCGAAATATTACTCTATATTGTGTAATAAAAACTCCTTCAGGGGTGATATGTCTCAATTTGCGACAATCATTTGTCCGAATGTTAACACCTGTTATAGAATTATTACAAGTCATTAAAAGCAAATATATACTGATTTCTCAGTTCTGAATGTGCTGGTGTTGGCTGATATTTTTTTCCATAACCGTTTAAATTCTTATCAAGCATTACATAGAGAAAAAGCTTTTTTCAATAATTTTCACAAATTATTTACATGGACGTTAATCAAAATAAAATATGGAGTACAAATTATTTTTAAGAGCGTTTACTAAAATGTGGCGTTTAGAAAGAAAGGTTTGGCGTAAGGATGTTTTTATGACGTGCTTTTATGATCGCCATAGCCTAGATTATTCTACGTAGTTGGTGCACCACGTTAGTCATTTAATAAATAATGGCTAACAAAAAATATATTGATATGATTTCGTGAGTTTTCACGTCTTAATTAGACGGTAAAGATATTGATATATTCATGACGTTTACGGTAGTATTTTGTGCGTATCGTAATGCGCCTGCAAGGGAAATAATTACGGATTATTACTCTTCAAAAGGAACTCGGATCATTGTTTAAATTATTGGCTACAAAACGAATAAAGAGTAATTACTACAGAATAAATGTTTCTTAATGTTTAGGAGGAGATCGGGTCAAAGGTATTACAGGGTCGTTTAGACAACATTAGATAAAAGATTTCTCCTACCATTTGTATGACAACATTGATTATGAGTCCGCGCGCGTTACTCCACCCACAAGTGGTAGTGACAAAAACTTGATTACAGGCAGACAAGTGGACGAAGAAGTTTTAATTGATATATTTAAAAAAAGTTGTATAAAAATCAAAAATAATATTCAAGAAATGTTCGAGTATTCATTTTCTTTTTTTTTTCTGAATACTTGCTTACTGTTCTCGTACGTTGGTCGGGTGAAGAAATAATAATGCCTTAAATAACTTGTTTTAAAAACATTTTCAGTATCATATACTTCATAAAACATAAAAGTTTAGAAGCTTGAAAAACTTGTTTAAAGAAATATATTCAGATAATCATTTGTGTCAGATAAAGTTATATGGATGCATTTGTGCTTGCAGTGTGTATTAAACTGTCACATACATGTCTTACTTACACATTGTAGCTATTTTGACATTTTTGATATATACTGTTACCATAGAAACTGCCATTTTACAAAAATTCAAACCCGTCAACATATGTTTTTCTATCTATTTTTGAATTCACTATTACATTTTACTTATCAAAAAAAAAAAGCCAAACAATTATGCTTTTCAATGTGGGCGTATATACCCACTGAGATATACATCCCGTGAAAACAAACCGCAATTAAGATAATATCGAGAGTTATAAGATATTTTTACAAGACTTTTGTGAATGAGTTTTTTCTTCTTTTGTTTTCTCGGTAAAGTATTACCATATATTTTATCAACATCACGTTTTAAAGCACATATTGACAAGTAGAATTGATAGAATTTTGAAAAATAAATGTACATTCTCTAGAATTTAATTTCATATCGAATAAATTACAAGCATATTTGTATTATTCAAGCATCAGCTAGAATGCAAGCCCATTTATATGGAGCAGAATTTGGGTATTTATTCGCTGTTTATTTTTCAATTTCTGTTTATCTAATTTATATTCGTATTTCAATAAATTCTTATCTATAGTCATATAAATTTAAATTGATTTAAACAATTTTAATTGCTACTTTTGAATTGCCAGTTAAACATTTGTATGTTGATACTGCAGAATCAATTGTTTCTACTTCTTGTTTAAACTACGTGATTAGATATTATGTTGCATACTTCTTCCTTTTCAATTGAATAATTTAGTTTTAACTTATGATCTTGAACGTCCTTCCTTTTAAGAATACAAAGTGGGTTACATAACAATGAAATAAAATCTATACGAATGCACCTAGACGAATACGAACCGCAATAACACGAATACGAAATTACATTGAAATTCAAATTTATTCATCTGGCCGGGAACCAAAATTTCCGTACAAGTCCGTAATTTCTGACGGTGTAACCGTTGAAATATTCTCTTCAAAAAACAATCCACGAAATCCAGGGTAGCACTCCACAGTTAATTTCAAGTTCAGCCGTCAATGCCCTACAAGCAATACGTCTAATAATTCTGATACGAAACTACACAACCTGGAAAAAGAAAACACATTTTGTTGAGAACATATATGACATAAGATTGCAAATCTACAAAGAAATCATCCCATCTGCAATAGGCAGGCAGTCAAAAAAAGTCTTATTCATTCCGTTGAAACCCAAAATCTACAGTGGCCCGAGACCCAAAACAACACATTTCGTCCATCTGGCAAAAAAGACCTGCACATATACAGGGTAAAGGAACACCGTCTCTGATTTAGCAACTCCCTTTACATGCAAAATATCACAAAGAAACTGGTGCTCAACCTTGTAGATTTTTTACTACTGCTAATAGTTTGTATCCCCCCCCCCCCTTCTGTAAAATGACTTGTTTTTACCGTGCATGTTGTTTAAAAGCAATGTTTACAAAAAATGGCGGCATTGACATCTATAATCAACAGCAAGTGATTTCTGGTCATGCTTTCGAATTTGCATGTGATTATATTAGATGTCACAAAAATAAATTTCATGCTGAAAATGCACTTTAAAGACAACCAGTCATTTAACCTTTTTCCTTATATAGACGTATTTTGACGGCTTTTTGCCCCCCCCCCTTTTTGAGGCCTAAAACAGTGCAAAAATGCCCTATTTAGGTCCCAACACTGTTTTTTATTTGAGAAATGCGCCCCCTATCAAAATTGTGCATCAGGGGTTTGCCAGAAGGGGGATGTGCCCCTTCTGTTTGGGGGGGGGGGGGTGAAGGTGGCGGTAGTCCCCTTCATCGCCAAGAAAATTTTGGGCATGTGATAGGCTAAACACGGCCTCAGGTCGATCTCAGGGAAATTAGTAACCGACGCTGAAAAGCCTTTTACTCTATCTTAATTCATGGAGAAGTTGCAGCATTTTGAAATCAGTTTTGATGGAAAATAATAACAATGCAAAATAGTGATTTTGAGACGTTCCCATTGCCATGGTAACAGAAAATTTTACAATTGAGCATGCTGTTACAGAGGCCATGGTCAAGTCAACATTTGTGCCAAGTTTCATCAGTATTGAAGCATTTTTTATAGTTTTATAGCAGTTTGAACTTGTAACAGGAGGCTTTTCAATGAAAACTGCCAGTTTTCACAATATGCTCATGGGGTAAAAGGTTAAATCCAGAATATTCACTATATCCAAGAAATCCTCCCTGACCATTCGAAGCTGTGGCTTACATTACTGTGGTGTGCTACCTATAAACTTGGATTAAATTGCCGAGTAACATTGTATCCTCACACCTTGTGCTCACGGACAATACCGAAGCGATACATGAGTTATTTCCCGTCACTAAGATTTTGCGCTAGAATTTTACAGCTAGGACACAGAAAGCAAATATTAATCACGTGGTTTCTAGTTTTTATTTGTTCTGCTATTCTTCTTATTGAAATGAGTCAGTTTTATTTCGCTTAAGGTTGCTTAATGTTAATAATTTAATAAAGTTAGAATATGGATAAATCTCTATAACAACAATTCTTAAAGCCTCTACATACACATTTATTTTCAGTGTGAATCGAATGAGAATAAGATTTGCACAAATACATTTGTAAGAAACAAGTTCGAGAAAACACACTTTCTTTTAAATAAGTAGAAATAGCAAATGTTAAAAACAAAAAATAAATTTATTGGTATCTAATATTAAATTAAACAAATTAAGATGAAGTACTGGCATTGGCTTTAGAATATTACAACTTACTTAAACATAGTAAGAAGAATATATAAATATTTAACTAAAGAACTTTGATTAACTCACAGATGAATCAAATTTGTAGGAATATGATTTAAACTTAAGCAAATGAAAACAACAAGTAGTCAAATGAATAAATACCCGAATTCTGCTCCATACATTTATGTTTACGTAATTATAATAAACAATTTACGTTTGAAAGTCTTGAAATATTTTCAACTCATGAAGTGATTCATTGATAGGAGTAAGATATTCCCAAGGTAGCTGTTAAATTTGTAACAATTGCAATTGAATATATAGAAGATTATAAAATCATCTATCTTAATGGCATTCTCAGTCTTGGGGGTCATTATTCATACAAAAACGCTTTGCAAAAGCATTAACATTTTCTAGAATGGGTTTTAGAATATAATGAACATTTCAGAAATTTGGGTGGTGATAAAATTCCTAGTGTTGATAACTGTTAAAGCATATATTGAAAGCTGCTATATTTAATTGTCAAGTATTATATGATTTTGGATTGGATTATTGATTCCGTCCAGTTTTTATTTTCCCATGATTTACAGTTTATTTTCATTATCCATTTTCAATTGGGTAATGATATGAAATTGAATTATGTCACATACCAATAAGCTGCTCAGTACAATAACTTAATATGCAGCTTTAACTTTGCTGTAAGTCTTCGCAATCAACATTTCAACGTTTTTAAAGAATTTAAGAAGTGTGTTGCGACCAATACAGATCTCATTTATTGCCATTTTTATTCGACAAAGACACTTAACAGGAAAGTA
This sequence comes from Ruditapes philippinarum, assembly GCF_026571515.1. Taxonomy (NCBI): domain Eukaryota; kingdom Metazoa; phylum Mollusca; class Bivalvia; order Venerida; family Veneridae; genus Ruditapes; species Ruditapes philippinarum. Next base: position 30,930 of record NW_026855611.1, read on the forward strand.
TACTCTGTCTGAAGGTAGCTACATTATATTGATGTTTCAGTCTGTAACAAATCAAGAAAATATAAAGGTGCTATTTGAAATGCCTGTTTGATAAACAAATTTTTATCTTCAAAGTATTTGCGAGCACTGAAAATTTAAAAGAAAATCTGGTGAAAATTATTTTTATTAACATATTTGCAAGGACTAAAATATATAAACATTGTGTATCAAATGCAAACATTGCAAATGATTTTGAAATTCGGTTTAATAGTCCGTTCCATCAATTTGTTTGGTTGACCCTGTGAATAACCTAAAAAATAAAGTGAGCTTTTTGTATTTAATTGATTTTCATTGAGAATTTACTCATTGTCATTTTCTTTTTTTAATCATCTGTAAAACAATAGTTTATTTTTGCAATAGTTGAACAGGGTTTTAAAGAACATTATGAGGCGAAAAAAACATAGTCACGTCTTAATATATATAAGGTTTTTTAAAAATAAATTCATGACAAAAAATGAAATTAGTATAATATTATTGTTAACTTAATACTAACCAATAAATCAAAATTAATTGTTTGTCTCATATTAGATCTCAAGTATTTTTTGGAAAACTATTTATCTTATAAAATAAAGCCGACAGGACCAATCTGCTAATTCAAAGTTTTTCTTCAGCGTCGATGTTATTGTCTCTTATATATTTGTATGTGTACTGATCGACATCCATCTTCTCACTTAGATATTTTAGACATATGACCTGGTTTCACTTATCATTTCGACCTTACGGATCATCATATTGAACATGTACATGTGTGACATTATGTTGTGTTTATCTTACGATTTCGTGTTAAAATATCTTTCTGGCGTCAATATCATAATTGTGAAATATTGGTAATGCTCGGTAAATAAATATAGTATATAGAATTAGTTTACGTTTTGTATGTTTCTTTTGTAGATACAAGGCCAAACACATAAAACACATTACTTACACTGTATAATAACTCTGAGTGTTATATGTGATAAAAGGTTGTAATATCTCAATATTATCACCGACATGAGTTAGATAATAAACTGTTTGAAACCTGTCATAATAAAACCTATCTAAATTATGCTACATTAGTGAAACGTATATTCCATATTCCCCTGGTATTTACTGCATTTAATTTTGAATTGAAAATAAATACGCTTCTTGTGAGTTTCTTTAAATATGGGACAAGATGATGTATACTTTAAAACACTCTGATTTGGAAGCGGGATTAAAATAGATACATTTTCCCTAACAAAAAAAAACCTAATCACTTATCTTAACAATCCTACCAATACTTGAATTAAAACATGCAGCAAATCAGTGAAAACATGCCCATCTAAATGTATTAAATTTCACCTTGAATAGCAACTTATTGTTCTAATAAAAGGAGCGTTATTGTCTGATAAATAAATATTCCTTAATTACCAGAGGAGATAGTGTATAATGTGCAATAAATTTGAAACCGTTGGTAGCAATATCGTATTTCTTGACTGTCTTAGTTTACCCTAAAGATGTCGGATTATTTATTTTGCGTTGATATATAAACATATAGATACGAATTATTTTAATGTGTGTTAACTTATTGTCCAATGCTATATTTAGGGTTATGTTCAGTGATATGAATGAATATTTAAATCCATTTTAATTTTTAATCTACAGGTGTAGCTGATTATGCCGTATGTAAATTTTATCTTTCAATACAAAAATGATAAGACAATTATGTAATGTAATGTGTTTTATAAACACGTTACAACTGATTGTGTAACAGCACATGCTTTGTTTCTCAAATTGTAAAACATTATGAGCATTTCAACATGTTATAACACCTTGAACACTCATAAATAAACCAGAACGAAATCATGAAGTAATGTAAAATAACAAGAATAAAGATCAACAAGGCAAAGGCAACGTTCACAGGACGTCGCCCCCGGACACACCCAAGCAGGACACCAAGAAGGCACCAAACAAGTACCTGGAGTGGACACAAGGGCGAAAGGAGCGGGACATGTTATGTGAAATAATATAAACAAAAACAGGCCCATAAGGGAATTAAAAGGAAAAGGGCTGTACGGGTGAAAAGGTGGGGGGGAATTAAAAATGGAAGGGGGGGGGGGACAAAATACATACCGTCAACGACAATCCAACAAGACAGACATCACAAAACATGTATACATCCAAAAACAAGTAACAATACAGACAAAAAAAACAGGTGAAGGAACACAAAGGGGTACCGCCTTGGAACGGTCAGTGGTAGTTAAACCACTGGGGAGTTTAAACTGGTTTTAGGCGCGCCAAACCTCACTCTTAGCCCCAATATGTTCCTGAATGACACGAAAATGTATATAAAATTAATCCCCGCCAAGTGAAATTCTAACAATGGTCATGGTTACATTAGACGAAATAAATAAAACACATACAAAATTATGTAAATATGTAGAAAAAGTTACTGCCCAATGACCATTACCAAAGTACTCGATGCCTTAAAGGAAGGCAGAGCAACAAGAACATCACCTACAAGGGCCCGACGAGGCAGAAGACGAACATTAAGACAATTCAGTCCCCAAACGGCTTTAAGAACTGTCCATCATAGAGTCTCCCACTTGGTCCGTCAGATGTAATCAAAAGAGGAAATGAAAAATAACAAATCACCTGGCTCTGATGGACTCACTACAGAATTTTATAAGATATTTTGGAATAAAATAAAAAACATATTTTGTGAACTGTATTAATTATGCCTACAGAAAAGGTGAACTATCAGAAATTCAAAAACAAAGTATAATAACCTTAATACCTAAGGAAGGTAAAGACCAAACTTCACTTTCAAATTGGCGACCTATAAGTCTTTTAAATATTGACTATAAAATTGCTACAAAAGCAATTACTATTCGAATAAAGAAAGTATTAGATAAAATAATTAGTCACGAGCAAACGGGTTTTATGAAAGGACGCTATATAGGAGAAAATGTACGACTAATATTTGAAATAATAGAACATATTGAAAAAAATAACAAGTCTGGTCTTCTTTTCTTCTCTGATTATCAAAAAGCATTTGATAGCTTAAATCATGGTTTTATTGTTCAATGTCTTCACTATTTTCAGTTTGGTGAATCTCTTATTTCATGGGTTAAACTCTTCTATAACAAAATTAATAGTGTTATTATAAATAATGGTCACATGTCAGAAAGTTTTCATATTCAACAGGGAGTAAGACAAGGATATCCCCTTTCTTCTTCCATATTCATCATATGTATTCAACTTTTAACAAACAGGATTGCAAAAGATAATGATATTCAGGGATTTCTAATAAATAATAAAGAAATAAAACAGACATTATTTGCTGATGATGCAACATATATAAATAACGGACAAAAACATTCTTTTGAAAAACTCATTAAAGTCATTAATGAATTTGGAAATATATCTGGTCCCAAACTAAATACATCAAAATCAGTTGTATTGAAGGTTGGAGCCCTCAAAACAATAAATTTAAAATATGCAGAAAATATGAATTTCACTTGGACATCAAAACATGCGAAAACACTTGGCATAACTTTCTACACAGACTCCAAAATGAATATGCTTAACTTAGAACCAAAACTACAAGAATTTAAAACATGCTTAAAACAGTGGCAACACCGTAAACTTACATTGATGGGCAAAGTCACAGTAATTAAAACATTTGCACTACCAAAATTAATTTATCCATTTACAGTTCTTGAAAACCCACCTGACCATACTATTAAAGAATTAACAACAGCAATTTTTAACTTCTTATGGGATGGTTAAACAGATAAAATTAAGCGTAAAACTATTATAAACAACTATGATGCAGGAGGATTAAAATTAACAGATATAAAATCATTTTTAACTTCAATTAAAGCTTGCTGGGTAAAGAGATTGATTTCAAATGAAAGCAATGGACACTGGGAAGCCTTTTTTGAGAATATATTAAAACCATTTGGTGGTAAATTTATTTTTGAATGTAATCTTAGTTCTCATGATGTTTCAAGAATCTGTAAAACAAATACATTTCTAAGAGATATCTTAATTTCATGGTTTTCTATAGTAAACTCCTTTAATATAAATGGAAATGAAATTAGAAAACATATTATATGGAACAATACTGAGATAAAATTACAACAGAATACAATTTACTGGAAAAAATGGCATGAAAAAGGTATAAATTATATAGACCAACTCTTTGATTTTCGCACAAAAGCCTTTTACAAATTTGAAATAGCAAAACAACTTCTAAATCTTGATACGCAAGATTATTTAAAATATCATCAATTAATCTCAGCTATCCCAAAGTGCCTTAAAGAAAATATTTCAATGCATTTTCTCTATAGGATTAAAGAAGATGTTCTAATAGAAAAACTAAAAAAAAACAAAGTCACCAAATCAGCTGTTGTATCAATTTCAAATGAATGCAATAACTGTTGAAAAACCAACTGCATCCATAAAATGGGAAAACATATTTAATGACAATGAAATAGATTGGAAACCAATATTAAATATACCTTTTAAGTCTACAATCGACACCAATCTTCGTAGTTTTCAATACAAATTTTTAATGCGTTTAGTCCCAACAAATAAATATCTTTTTAAATGCAAATTATCATCTAGCAATTTGTGTGATTTTTGTTCAATGGAGATAGAATCTATTGAACATTTAATATGGGAATGTCAGTTAGCACAAGTTTTCTGGAACAACATTCAAGCATTTTTATTCTCTAAAGGTTATGAAATACCTCTTAACTTAAGACAGGTGTGTTTCGGTATATTAGGTAAACATAACACGGTAAATTTTGTCATAATTCTGTGTAAATATTTCATACTTAAAATGAAATATAGCAAAAATATACCCACTTTTGAAAAATTTATGCCATTTCTCTCTTACAGGATTAGAATTGAAAAAGAAATATCATTAATACAAGACAATCTACAAAATTTTGAAGAAAAATGGTCAAATTTCAATGAAACTTAACTTTTACAGACCCCAAAACCACACAATTTAGACATATAATTTATGCATATACAAATAGAAAAGGAAACGATCTTCAATTCTTATCTCCTTTTAATCCATTCCTAATATTTTCTCCATTTATTTATTTATTTTTTTTTTAAATATATTTTTTTACTAAGTATTAGCTTTGTAAAATATCATTATGAATGTATTTTTTTCCAACTATCTTTTAATAGGGACATAACTAATCTTTATCTTTTCTCTCTCTTTTTTTTTCTTCTCATTCTTCATCTATCTTTCCCTTCTTTATACACTTTCTTTTCTCTCTTACCATACACTTTATAGTACTATCAGTTCTTCTTAGCACTCATTTTCTTCTGTCAAACTCTTTTATAAAAAGATCTTAACATACAAATATACTTGTCATAATCTGATAACATTGAATTGACATTATTTTGTATGTATTCATTACATGTACCATGATTTGAATGTTTGTATATTTTGATTGAAAAATAAAAGAGAAAAAAAAAAAAAGAACTGTCCATCATAGTCTCCCACTTGGTCCGTCAGATGTAATCAAAAGAGGAAAACGTAGCGTCCAACTGTAAAAGGGTTGAACACCAAGCATGCGGTATGTCTTAAAATAATTGGGTCATAACCTCTTTTAATAAACCGTTTGATAATTTTAGTGAAGACCGCAGAAAAAATACTATGTCCCATGATCCTACGAAGTTTGTAAACCACATCTTCATAGAAGTCAGGCCTGGCAATACCTTGTCGTAAAAGAGTTTTTAAATTACAATTAAATTTTTAAACTAAGTCTGAATTACGATGGTAAAACTTAGTTAAATATTTACGCAATTTATGATAGCGATAACCTTGTTTAAGAAGTTTGTTAGTAATAAATAAATTGCGTTCAATAAAATCATCAACACGACTGCACGCCCTAGCAAATCAAATTAATTGAGACCTATATACCCCATATGATGTAGCATGAGGTACATCTCCATTTAAATGTGGGTAGTTAACAATTTTAAAATCAAAATCATCTCTTTTATCGTAGATTTTAGTTACTATAGTATTGTTAATGATAGAAATGTTTAAATCTAAAAAAGATGAAATAACGTCTGAAGAGTTAGTTTTATTCAATTTTAGTTCACTTGGATATATTTTAGAAACAAATTGATCGAAATAAGGATTATTCATGTTAAAAACACCATCTAGGTAGCGGGAAGTGTTGTTGAATGCATGTATAATTTCCTGATGCGAAGTAGGGGAAAGACTTAACATAACACTATAATGCATCTTAACTACTTTCAGATATAAAGGGCCGAAAACCTTATCAGTGAAAAACAGTTTTTTACCAGGATGTTGTTCTTATCTTTTATGATTTGTTATCAGTATTAAAAAAACAGTTTTGTGTTACAAATGGTATTATGTTTTTATAAATTACTAGACGCATTTAAGAATTTTTCTCTTACGCTTTGGTAAGTTTATCCATCAGACTTTTTTATTCAAATTACTTTAAGATAGTGAACCCGTTTTTACAAATTTACTTGCTTAGACTTTCCTTCCTTCTTATGTGTAAAAATAAATATATGATTTGAATAAGTCTAACTTATTTGACTTTTTTTTATAGAATGTAATGAGACAACCTGCCATACCCGTGACAGAAATGTTTTGACTTGCAAAAATTCTATTCACGCCTGTATAATGATGTTCGCATTTCAGAAGATATTGTGAAAAAATTGCATTGTTTAAAGATACCTTTTTTACTATGCTTAATTGTTCTTTTACTTAATAGACAGCGTATTTTAGAGTCTAATATTGCTATAACTTGACAGCAGTATGGCGTGATGAGAGAATTATTATGTTAATATTGAAATATATGATAAGTATTATTTTAATTTTTGCTTAATGATATAGTAGATGTATTTCTAAAAAGCTTATTATGCAAATACAAAAGTCATTTTGCTTATGAATATCATGAATTATGTCAGTTTTACAATATTTAATATATGATTTTTGTTGTTCTTGTTTATGTGTTGAAACAAAATAATCCATTTTATTATGCAATTGCAATTCTTAAGAAAGGACATAATTATAACAAAACTAAATAAGTGCAGAATAATTTAACAATTCTTCGACTTTTACAAACATCTAGCATTCTTTGTTAACAGTAAGATTTTTTTCCATTTTAGGTTTTAATAGAGCAACTGGTTTTCAAATCCAAGTCACGCTTGCCAAAGCATTGTTCGTTAAAATTATATAAAAAGGTCAATGAGATGTACTAAAAGACAACAATAAAGAGTTTTGAAGCAACTTTATGTTTCAGGGTATATGTTTCTTAACCATCAATAACAAAGTTTTAGATTAGATGAAGAACACCTTTGAAACTATATTTATCTATTTCATAGTTGGATGTGTTTGTGAAGAAAATGTTCGCAATTTACTTTGCAGACAGGCATGACAGTTGTGAAAATTCACATGTCAAGGTAGAGCATTTTGCCTTGAGCTATCGCTTGCATTATCATAATTTGAATTGATAGGCATATTTCCTTGTGCATTATAAAATAATGCTTTGATTCCTACATAACATATACACTGTTCTAAATGTATCCATGGGAAATTGAATACAATTTATGGTTTCAGCATTGTTCAACTCATTCTAGATCTAACTGAAACATGACAACTGAAATAGTACACTGAAAGGAGACTTGTTATACTTTAAAAAGTCAGAACTTCCATAGAATACCACAAAGTGGACGAATATTTACCATCGAAATTAAAGTTCTGTACAACTAGTCTTATGACGATTTAGAACAAGAAACAATGACCATTGCCATAAATTAATCTTATATTAAAATAGCAACTTAAAGTATTCATTTGCAGTTTTAACAGATTTTCCAATTTCTTCAAGAAGGAAAAGCAGATTACAAAATTACCGGACGAATCCATTAGAAACAGTCTAAACTTTTAAACTTAAATATCATGATGGAATATAAAATGTAATAAAAATTGTTTTCTAGTCATTTCTTACTATTCAAATGTTTTATTCAACGTGTTTGAAAAAATGGAAGAATAAATAAATATAATGACTCAAAATCAAGCGTTTGTCATGATTGGCTTTGACATTTTTTTTTGTTATCCTAGAGAGGTAGCATACACATGCATAAAAAATAATTTAATTGCCGAGAACACTTTCAGGCTAAAAAAAAGACAGTGTCACTCATTAAGGTAGAACGCGACACTTTCGATTTTCGTCCTGAAAATTGGCATGCAAAAGGTTGACCATATTTAAGCGTAAAACGATAAATGTTATATCAACTTAAAGGAAAAATAATTCCAAACGAATGCTGTAGAATTTAGAATATTGTGTCCGCTTATGGCGTTGTAATACCCGAAACAGTTGCCAAGGATACGCAACAACGTCATGTTCAAAAACGGGCTTTGATGGTCTACTTTGACGTCGTGTATGCGAAAATTGGCTGAAACTTTCAGAAATATGGTCAACTTTTTTGCATGTGAATTTTCAAGACGCTACTCGAAAGTTTGCAAAGTGTCGCGTTCTACCTTAAGTTCGTCTGTATGTTATTTGTCAAAGCCGATATTAAATTGTTTATAAAAATATTGTATTATCAAATGAATAGTTATGTTTAAGCTAATTAACGGACGAGGATTCTGTTTGAAGTTTATCAAACAAAAATCATCTGATTCAGAATAACATTCATAACAGCACACACAAAGCGAATAACGTAAAACATACATGAAATAGTACCGAATGGTCAAATTTTAACGTATGATATATATGTTTGTGTCGTGAAAACAACAACGTTTGCCAATATTTAAACTAATTAAATGTCATCACAGAGACAAATATGATGAAGATTTATAGGTTCCTATCTCAATGTTATTAATGGATTAAATGCATGATTATATGTTTAATGTTTCAAATTATTGCATACGCATCGTTGGCAATACGGAATGACTACTTAATTGCTTCCAATTTCAAGTTCAATGAAATAACTGTAATTGTCATGCGCCTGTTTTCTCTATTTACTGCGTGATTTATATATATTTTTAGAAGTGAGATGTATTCAGTCTTTTTTTTTTCTTTTATCTTATTTATTGCAATGCTCGTATTATGTTTATCTAAACAATCCCCCATCATTGCAGAATTAAGATGCCATAAGTATCACAAAAATTATTTGTATTTTGAATTTTTTATACCTTGAAACAATATAACAGTTCATACTGTGATCGATATATATACTTTGAGAAGATGAAATAAGGTATTGCTTTACTCCATTTTGTGATTAAGGCACGAAGGGATGATCAAATACAGTTTATTTTATTCAACTCGTTAAATAAATTAAGTTCTAAAACTACACTCATTCAATATCCTTTATTTAAAACACTTGAACACTGTCAGAAAGAAATGGGATTATACGCTTAAAAATAACGTTGAATATAGATCAACATTCCCACCGGGAAGCTTGCACAATTAAAATAAATAAATAACAATAACTGTATTTTTACCTGTGTCTTTATATATGTTTACTAACTCGTTAACTTTGTATACGTTTTGGTTTAAACATATTTTTTTAAGCTCGCTTGCGAATCAAGTTCTTGCAACTTATATCAATCACTTTCGATCCGCTTCTTTGAACCAACCAGTGTCCTATGAAGAAAAATGGTCGTGACCCGATTAGGGCTCGAACCGATGATTCCTGCGATGGGTGGCAGAATCCATAACTGATAGGCCATCGCTCGCCTTCTTATAAACTTTTTTAATTGAAATAGTTGGATCTTACTTTTTTCCGATTCTGAAAAATGATCGATTTGTTTTTCAGTATACTGTGCGGAGAAAAGAAGATAAACAAAGAAATAAAAATCTCTCAAGGGATCGAATTAAAGTATATTAAACTATTCCTTTTCAACAAGTTTGTTTTAAATAAGTTCAATTGTATTTCTTGTCACTTCTGTGCAGATTGAAATCTTGCGGTAAATGAAGCAAGCTTTAATATTTTGACATTTTTAAAACAAAAAAAATAACAAAATATCTCTGTCTTTCACATGAGTTTCGTTAAATTACGTTTACACAAATAATACAATTGTTTGTGCTGTTAGCAAATAAAGTAGTTCACTTGATTATTATTGTTATTATTATTATTATTATTATTATTATTATTATTATTATTATTATTATTATTATTATTATTATTATTATGGTGCACATAAGCATTCTTTCAAACAGAGTACAGGTACTCCAATAAGCAATTAACAAATTGCATTTCTGCCATCGTCCATTTGTGTTTTTGAAATACTCTCAGTATATCTTTTTTCTTATTTTGTAGCAATTTTATTCATTAGTATAATCAGGCAAAGCCTTAGGACAACATTCAGACATAAACAATGACTAGGTGCACTTGAAATCAAACGTTTTCTGCGCTTTTCTTGACTTTTGTGATACTTTTACTGAGAATTTAGTACAATTTGTCAAAAAACGAATTTAACAATTAATTCAACTATGATTAAAAATAATGTAATAATGCGAATTTAACAATTAATTAAACTATTATTATGTACATTATTCATAAGGTCATTTTGAAAGGAGAAGCATTTAAACCTTTTTACATTGACGGACACGCAGCAAGTATATTAACTAATTGACTTTCAATTTGAATTAAGTTCAATGAAAATAGTTCTGTATGTAAGCGGAAAATTCATAATTTTCTAGTTATTGCCCTTAATCTTTTTTTCTTTCTCATTCTTAATTTTTAACCCGAGAGGGCATGACTCAAAAATTCTTTTACATGCCAACATCAAACTTTAAAGGTGGATAGATCTTATTGACAAGGAATGCTTTGCGCACGAATGATAACTCTACCCTTTATAATGTTTGAGTTATTGCCCTTTGTTATTTTTCATACTTTTTGTGCGAAGCTTTTCTCAAAACGTGTTAGAGGTAACATCTTGAAACTTCATAGGTGAATAGATCTCATAGAGGAGAGTGCATCACACAATAATGATAACCTATCCTGCATTATTTTGCAGTTATTGTCCTTTGTTATTTTCAGTCATCAGTATTCACATAGGTTTCACAACTGTAATCACTTTATCCATCAGTTTTCATTACCAAAAAACCTCTAAAAATTGAATTATTCTGCTGTACTACATATACATTCTTTGTACTACATATACATTCTTCCGATGAGCAAACACATTCTGCAAGGGTTGTCAATGTTAACATGGCTCTTGTAATCATTATCTCTTTATAAGGATAATCAAAGGACGGACTAGTGTACTTTTAATACTAGCTTTATCTACCCAAGAGTACTACCTGAATTGAATAATTAAATAACACGAAGTTAAGCGGTGAAACATATTTTATTTTCGGTCAATTCGAAGTTAACATTAAGCTTTTTCTTAAGGAATGTAACTTTATACGACAGAAATTTAAAGCATATAACATTTTTTTGAAACTATAGAAGAAACAAAAGAAGAAACAAAAACAGTCTACATAAATCAAATTTACTAAACAATAATCATGATAATAAAAGCAACAAAAGCTGCGTTAATTTGCGTTAATTTAAAATATGCAATTTTCTTAAAACAACACGTCATGATTATTTAACTCCTGTTTAATCGAAGAAAAATGTTTACGTTAAATAATATAACTTAAAAAATTAATTGCAAATTTAAATTAGCAAAAAGTTTAGGCAACTTATTAAATTTGGCCTCGTTGGACTTTATTGTTGGTTTTGCTTTTTTTTGTTTTCATTGTAAACACCAGCTTTAAGCATCTACTTATATATTTAGAAAATCAAGTACAGAAATTAATTTTTGAGTGTAGTATTAGTCCTTATTATTTTCAAAAAAATGCATTATTTCAATTTCAAGACTAAAATGGTGACTATATACATGAACACAGCATTTTAATCAGTTTACAACCAATAAAGGAGAATCGTATTTCTTGTTTCGTGGTTTGTTTCTGTTTGAGAAAACAAATAAAGAATTGTATTTAACATCAGTATTTGGTCTGACAAAATAGTCCATTGGATCTCTGATTATTATTACAGATAAACATGAGACAGGATGACGCAAAATACATACCTTTGTTTTATACATTTTGTATGGATAAATTAAACTTACTTTGTCAAAGAATGACAACATGATGAACAATTTGCACTAAGACCTTAATTGCTTTTATCTCGCTCAAAGTCCAATGACATTACCTTTTGTCAGCACGCAAGAATTGTCTCCAAATGACGTCATGAGTCATACTAAAAATCTATACGAACGATTCTACGCTAAAGATATATGATATCATTCTGATCTTAATTTATGTTCTTGATTTACATGCACATAAACAACCTTTTAAAATAATGTAAAAACAATATTCAAAGTTTACAAACGGTAAAGTTACTTTCTGCTTTTCAATATTACTTCAATAATTTAATTGATAAGGTGACTTGATCAAACATTTTTTGAAATATCATTTTGTATTATATGTATATTTATTTGATTTTTTCCGATTGTATCACTTGGGTGCATTTTTTTCAGGTAGCTTTTAATCTTCGTTAGGATTCAAAATTTTTATCATAGAACAAACTAAGTAGATTTGTTCTACATATTTTAAAATTTAAGTCTTTTTATAAACATTGTTCTAACTTGACTTAAGCAATAAAGGAGTGAACAATATGCAGCTGCCAACACATAGCATGCTTCAACTTGTATGTATCGAATCTGAAATAATCTACATTAAATTTGTATTCGGATAGAGATTTAATGTTTTACTTACTAATAGATAATGAAAACACTGCCTCTTTGACCGTGAAACGTTTAACATTTAAAATCAAAAAGTTGCTAAACATATTTTTTCTACGAAATTAGCTGAGCTGGAAACAGGCATGAACTTTAAAATTTAAAAGGGGAATGCCTTTCATGTTCTTTAAACAAATTTTGGTTATAACTTATAAACACACGTAATAGTTTCCTATGATCGCATACGTTTATTAAGATCATACAACTAATCAACACATTACCTGGAAAAATACCTATACTTATATGTTCAGGCTTTAATTGATCACGTCTTGAAATATTCACTCATTAGCAATATGTTAAATATATCGGAAAGATAAGAGAATTCAGCTAACATTTGTACAATGACACCGACAACATTTATGCAAAACTGATATTTTAAATCCTCAAACACGATCATGTACGTCAATGTATTTTGACAATCCAAAATATTGCCCTATGGACTATTTGATTTTAGAAACGAATGATTACTTGATTATATTTTCAAGCTGTGCAGGAAAGACAAGGACAACACCCTAGAGTACAAAAGCGCGCTTAAAACAAAAGTAAGAGTATCTAAATAAATTCATACGCTTTTACTTATCTCATAATTATTTGTTGCCATATGAAATAAATATATTCCAGGTTCATTCTATAAAATTATACATGAACTCGCCTGTTCAGATTTTGCAAAATATAGTTACCCATATAAAATACTATATGAATATAATGGATCAAAGTGATACAAATTGTGACAGTGTACATAGTACAATAGCAATAGCGTTTCTGCTACGAATTCAAAAGCATTAAATGCAAATGTTGATATTAACGTTAGCATATAAACCTTACAAAATTATTATTGTATACATTGCCAACCACAATATTTTCCTTTTTCAATTGCCATTTTATTTTCCGACGATTTTCAAGAGATATTAACAAATAAATAATCCTTATGAACAATCACATTAAGCGTGTAAGACATTAAATCTCTTTAAATTTTTGTATGTGTTCGTGAAAATAATAGATTAAAATTTAGAACAAAAGTATTAGAATTACAAAATATGAATTTAATCTTTTGAATTAAAGACATTAAAGAAAAATAAGGCAAGTTCGCTTTCCCTCATCTACAGACTCAATCAAACCGAGTCTGCAATTGTTATGTTATTTTGTTGTGATTAATGCCTGCGAAGGATCACTTTGTTTCCAGAATTTTTTATATTATGCTCTGTCATAAGTTAAACAGCTTCTTAAATAGATTAAAGTGGTGAACAGATTTAACTTCATAAATAAAAAAAAACAAGAATAAAGAACAACAAGGCAAAGGCAATGTTAACAGGACCCGGCCCCCGACACACTAAAAAAACCCAAGTTTTTATCGTTTAAGTTTTGAAAATATCAAAACTTTTTTTTTAAAAAGTAACACTGGTGTAAAAGGTTGACTTTTATTTTCGACAAAATATTTCATTCTCACCACTCCGCTCAGTACAATTAAGTTCAAGCCTTTACATTTAACTTAAGACTCAAATCTTAAAGTATATACTTCAAAGTGTGAACTTAATTCGACTGCCTTGTCAGTTCATTAGAATTTAGCCAATAGCTTTATTGAGAATGTAAATCTTTTCTTTAAATAATCTGATTAATTATCTTATAAATCAATATAAACTTAGATATTCTAAAAGAAACATTATTAAAAAAAATAGATAAACAAAAAATTGTGCTCTGTTATTTGAATCTTTAAAAATGATCTACTTTGGGAAAACAGTTGCGGAAAATATTTTATATTTGATCTACAACTAAATACTGTACGTACCTTATGTGTATTTATCATCTTTATTGTAATGCAATAAACATTTAAATATTATTAAAAGAAGAATCTTTCAAACAACTATATAGATATCGCACAACACGTGACGTTCTTTAATACTAGGATTATAAGAGAAATGAGTCTGCGTTTCATAACAAAATATATCGTTGAGAAAGGTAAGGCATTTCTTACAGTCAGATTTTATGCTGACTGCAAACTAGGTGTACCCATATTAAAAGAAGACCTATAAGTATAAAGACACTAGGAGTAAAATCACAATATATATAACATGATGAATGTAAGATAGATGACCTTTTCCCGCCAATGTGGCACAGTCTCCTCCAAGCTGTGATAATGTACTTTCTCAGTGGTATCTGAGTCGCTGTTTGAATCCGACTCCGTCAAGCTATACGGATCCTTACACCTAATACACTTATTTAATGATCAGAAAACTTTGAGAATTGTTGGCCTGGTAGTGTGCGCGAATTTCCTAGGCGAGTTATCTGTAAGTCATTAAATGGGAAACTGTAGTGAGGAAGTAAAAGATTCATGTGAAGGGTCTGAATTGGTTCAGTACAATTTTCCCTCTTCACTTCAAAGACAGGAACATTACAGATCCGTCAAATTCATATTTTATACATTTCTTTGAATCATCGAAATGTCTCCTAAAACATTTCTGGAATTGATTTATCAGTACGTTTCTTCTTTTCAACAATACCGTTTTTAGCCAAGGACATTAATACTGAATTAACACATTTATAACAAAGCAAACGCATGTAACTTGCTTTTATATCTTTAAGTTACAACTTGAAAACTACATAATTATAAGGAATACAATTATCCCTATCGTAATATGCTTGGTGAGAAATAAACATGTTATCGTAATCAGTTCCCTAGGGTGGTTTTACATTGCATTTTATCTAGCTATTTCTTTTCATTGGACGTTGAAATCCATTAAATTACGTCCATCAATCCTGGGAGCTTAGACAGTGTTAAGTTGAATCTATAGTGATAGGATTTTTTTTGCTTTTTAGGACAAAAAATATGCAAGAGCAATATTAGAAAAAACAGATCTATAATGTTAACAACCATCATAGTTGCAATTTACTGCACATAATCATCTGTGCTAAATTTGTTGTTTTTAAGAAACATCAGAAGAATGGAGGACCGTAGAAATGTCAGCAATTTTGACTCGCCTTTAACCATTCGTAAATGAAGAAATGCGCTTTCCTTACTGTTCACTTAATAAATTTTAACCAATTGTAAAGTATAGTTCCACAATATAAAATAATAAAAATAACACGTGTTGCTTCATAAAGCACTTTCTCTGAACAGTTGGTTTATAGTAGCAATGTAACAATACATTCACCGAACTGATTAAAAAATGCTACCTCCAACCATGTGAACGTTAAGTATTAAGTAGAATAAATAAATACAGAATCCCTAAAGAAAGCCCAACACGGCAAAATTGAAAATGTTGCAGGCTCGGTTTGATTGAGCCTGTTCATGGAAAGTGCAAGTTACCGTCCACGCCCCTAGCACTGGCTTAAGCAGAATTCAACATAGAGGTCACATGTGGGTTCGTTTCACTTTGCAGTCGTAAACAGTAATAAACAATGTCGTGTTTAATGCTCCGTATTTACATACAATTGCTGTATTTTAAGATCATAGACTAGAAGGCATAGACATGGAAACGGAAAAGTCCATTGAAACTTATCTTAACGTTTGACCTACATAATGTTTTAGCTATTTAAAAAGTTCACGTCAGAAATAGTTCTGCTTGAAAAAATATTGATTTCAACATTCAAAATTTAAATCGAGTTTTGGCAGAGTACTGTTGATTCACAACTTATTTGGTAAAGATTGTAGCCTATGAACGACGAATGCTTGTTTGTTTGTTTGTTTCATTTTACGCCTTTTCCAACAGTATTTCAGTCATATAGGCGGGTAGTTTCCTAACCATCGTTCCTGGAGAGTTACACCAGTACTAGACAACCTTCCTCCGCGCTAAACTACCAAAGCATCTCCCGGGGATCGAACCCACGCCAGAGAGGTAACTGGATTAGAAGTCATCGACTCTAACCCCTCGACCACGGAGGCGGTGGGACGACGAATGCAATGCAGAAATAGCAGAATGGATTTTCAACATCATTCCTAATTCCTAAAGCAGTTCACTACCTTGTTACACAAAAAACATCTTCATCTCTTAACATAGTCCAAAGTAACAGTTCAATAGTTTAAGCATTTGAGGCTTTTGTATTATTGATTGGTAGTGTTGTTATTTTTAAGTTTTTAATTTTGTAACACTCAGATTAGCCAAAATCATCTTTCCTGTGTTGGCGCCATTCAAATTAATCTGCGTTTGTGCACCGTGAAACCAAGCAAAACAAACTGAAAGAACATAGTCAATAAGTAGCAACTACTAACTGATAATGTAACAAGATGACAAAAATATGCAATACTTGCCATACAACTGAAGTGATCCTTTTCCTTATGTAATCAAAAGGTGATGTAAAATATACAGCATATCAAGGCATTTTGATTGAACAAACATTGTCGTTCGCTATAAATCCCAATCTGATCTAATTTGTTGCCAGTTAATTGTAAACATCGATTAGCGACAATGACTGTAACCATTTTTATTACCTTAATTATTGTGACAAGTAAGCTATTTTTCCGTTAGTTTAACAAAACTAATTAAGTATGAGACTTCAACTACATAAATGGTCTTTCATAAAATGAAGGATAATGCAGTTATTATAATTATATTATCTTAGGCAAAGTATTTTTAATATACATTAACATTTTTTGAACACAGGATTTCCAGAACTTTTTAGAACAAATTATTTTTATTAGCTATGTAAATGACAATGATATACAGATTTATGTAAAATAGAGAGAACTAAGACTCCCTAAAAAAGCCCAACACGGCAAAATTGAAAATGTTGCAGGCTCGGTTGAGCCTATTCATTCGTCAAATGCAAACTACCGTCCACGCCCCCTAGCAATGGCTTAAGCAGAATTCAACATTTAACATGAACTGGTACAATTTTGAATTTTGAAACATCCGCAGATGTTTTCATATGGCGGTTATCATTGAACACTTAATCAGACACGCAAGTGCCATTCCATGAAAAGCGGCATATGGTCTTCAAGTAAAATAAATGCGTGTGCCCTAAACAAGAAAACAATGAGCGGAACTAAATAAAATGGAATTTTGAAAGGGGATCTGAGGTTATGAAACCTGCATTTCACAGATATGACGTCAAAAGACAAAATTAAAAAGCAGGCCACATATCCTAAGGGTGATTCAACAGTATTCAATCGAGGAATACTGGAACCACCCAACAGGAAAGGTGCCTTATAGGAAGAACTAAAATAACACAAACACAACAATTTTGTCGTGCTAAACGATCTTTAAGGATCGAAAAAATGACATCCCTGAATGAATGTAAGGGGTGACAAGTAACAAATTTAAAAATGAAATACTTCAATCGCTGAACTAATTATTGATAATTATTGTTTTTCAACAATAATACTATAATAATAATTTTGGTTTGTTTCAGGTTTTTATTAGAATGTCAATTATTGCCATTTTATTAACAGCATAAATGCCACCAGGGGAGTTTATTTCCGCAGTGAAACAAATTGTTATCCCGCTTTGGTTATTGGTTAATCAATTGACCAATAACTGGTTTGAATCTAATGATAACTATCAAATACCTCAAACATTTTCATAATTTCATAAAAGTAATATATGACGTGCCTTAAGGCTAAGATAAACGGTATGTTAAGATTAGGGACTATATTTTAAAACATCTTTTATCCATTCTTAAGTTGGCAATCCGTAAATTTTTATTTATGATAATTTACATATTGCCAATCTTAAAACTCAGATCTTGCCGAAAGTAGTTTATCATATATTTAGATACTTGTTCCTTTGAAACCTGGCTTAAATGCATTCAAAATGTTTGACCCTTCTACCTATAATTTACATATTGCCAATCTTAAAACTCAGATCTTGCCGAAAGTAGTTTATCATATATTTAGATACTTGTTCCTTTGAAACCTGGCTTAAATGCATTCAAAATGTTTGACCCTTCTACCTATACCTTATCTGATATCAACATATTTTTGTTCTAAATGCTACCTATTCCTTATCCGATATCACCGACCTATATTTCCATCCTTATCTCATCTTAATTACAATCACATACAAACTTATACAAAAGTAAAATTAACGGAGGAAGATAATCAATATGTCAAGCAAATGTATACACAGATATATATTTTTCAAAAAAAAATATTATTTATTTATTCATTCATTTTTTGTTGATAGATTATATAATTATACTGGAATACTATATGAAATATTATTAATTTTTGCAATTTTAGAGACACTGATTTCATTGAAGTCAAATGGCAAAATAGAAATAACATTGTGTTGTTTTTGTTTGTTTGTTTGTTTTGCTTTTCAATTAAAATGTACCTTAATACAACCGTTTACTTTTAACAATAATCAAATCTTAGGAACGTTTTTTGTTACACGTTTTTAATTATACTAGGAATATCTTACAAGTGTTAGTTTTTTCTTTTTATTTCGTGAAAAATCGAAACGGAACAAGATTACAAGATTGCATTCTTAAACTAACACTGATCTTAAACAGAATAAAAATGTGTTGGTATTCAAAACGTGTCTTGCAATTAGAAAATATTGAAATAATACAAAGTGTAAACATTCCGACGATTAACTTTTTTGACTAATTGTTTGTTGGTGTTTTGGATTGTTGTTGTTCTTGTTGTTTTTTTTTATTATAATAATTATAAATATTATTATTATTATTATCATCATTGTTGTTATTTGTATTATTGTTCTAGCTTACAGAACGTCGGTGATTCTACTCAGGTGCCCGTTCGTGCCTGAAATTATGCACAGAAGTGCAACTGAGGTCTTTCTCCACCGGTAAAGCTGATATGTCGCGATATGACCTATACTGAGTCGATGTGACGTAAAACCAAAAACAATACAAAAAAATTATAATTATTATCATTATTATTGTCATCATCATCATCACCATCATCATCATCATCATCATCATCATCATCGTTATTTTTATTATAACCCAAAAACTTCTTATTTACAAACACAAATTGTTTAAGATTATAGTATTGCTGTTGAATTGGTCCAAGGTTGTACAGACCGCTATTACATTGGAATAATTGTTGGCACTTCTTTTTATAAGCTTATATACTTACAGTTATAAACAAGGGTACATTTAATTTTGTGTGATTTGTTTTTTAAGACACTTAAGAATGTCAATTCGTAATACAATGTTAAGTTGCTCTTTGTCAAAATATGTGTTTAACAGAACACGTTTTAGTCTTAATAGATATTTATTATTATTAGTCCTTATAATTACACAAACATACATCTAAGAAAGAAATTGATACATTTTCTTACTGTGTTTAAATCTTCTAGAAAGCTTGTACAAATCTGGATATTTATCAAATATTGTATATTTGTTTAACTTTCTGTTCAGTTAGTAAATCACTATATGCTTATAAAAAATCTGGAAAGAAAGTGATCCCTTGGAAGCATTAATCACAACAAAACTTCATGAAAAATACAGACTCGGTTTGATTGAGTCTGTACATGAGGGATTATGAATAAGTGCAACATCCCTCGCGCCATATTGCATCGGCTTGCGTGGTACTCATTTCTCAACACTATAGTGCTATAAAAACTATCCTCATTTTATTATGAAAACAATATTCGCCAGTTTGTTTTTGTTTTTGTTTTAAAGAAAAGTACCCTTTTATATATCTTTGACTGTATATATTTTAATCTCTTGCAATCGATTATAAGGGGTTTCCATAACAAAACTATTTGAAACGTTTAGATAATCTTTCTTAATAGATGCGTATTGGCATAAACATTTCCATTCTAACAACTAAAAACTAGACGTTAAAACGTCCTAAAACACTGTTGTTTGTTTATTTTCCTTGTCTATTGTATTCGATTTAATAGCTAGTATTTAAAAAAAGAGAGAAATCCAATGCAATAATTTAATTGATGCCATTGTTGAAATAGTTTTATGTTGCAATGTCCATACATCTGAATTTTTTTTAGTGTATATGAACATCCTTTGACATTCCTATGATTGAAATTGCAGCATACACAAATGATATTGAAGAGAACTAGCTCTTATTTTATTCCCTATGGCGAAATAATACTCTACATTGTGTAATAAAAACTCATTCAGGGGTAATATGTCTCAATTTGCGACAATCATTTGTCCGAATGTTAACACCTGTTATAAAATTATTAGAAGGCATAAAAAGCAAATATATACTAATGTTTCCGTTCTCAATTTGCTTGAGTTGGTTAAGGGTATTTCTTGTTCATAACCGTTTAAATTCTAATCAAGCATATCGCATGGAAAAGCTTCTTTTCAAATTTTAATTAAGCGTTTGATAGACATTTTTATAGCATGAATATTGTATAGATATAATTAAGTGACGTTACACAAAATATTTCTAAATACACTAATTAAAATATGGCCTTCTTGAATTAAGTGGGATTACACAAATTTTGTTAAAGCGTTATGATGATTAAATGATAGCGTTCAGGAGGGGTATATTAGGATGCTTTTATGACGTGCCTTTAGGATCGCCCGAGCCTGGATTTTTCTACGTAGTTGTTGCAACACATTAGTCATTCAATAAATAAGAATTTACAAAATTCCATCAGTTTTTGCCATCTAAATTTGACGGATCAATTGCAAATGATTTAAGCTCTTATAATACTGCGCGTTTGTAACGTCATTTTTCATTGGATAATCGTGACGTTTATATAGTTTTATATACACGGCTGATGTCGATTCATGAAGAAATCTTACTTTTTTTCTCTAAAAATGATGCTTGCTGTATTATAAATTCGTTATAAAGATCGTTGACATGTTATATGACCGTATATAAACGGCTATTTGCAATATAACCCTCGCCTAACGGCTCGGGTTATATTTACAAATAGCCGTTTATATAGGACCATATAACCTGTCAACGATCTTTATAACTAATAATATAACATATATGCATGTCAAGACAAAAATCAGAGAATTATGCTAAACATGTATCGGCTATTAAACCCACTGGGTTGTAAAACACGTGAAAACAAACCACAATAAAGATAGTATCGTCAGTTATTAGATATTTTACAAGACTTTTGTTGATGAGTTTTTTTCTGTATTCCCAGTCAAGTATAACAATATTTTTTATCAACAATACGTCTTTTCAAAGCACATGTTGACAAATAGAATTGATATAATTTTGAAAAATAAATGTACATTCTCAAAAATTTGATTTCATATCGAATAAGTTCCGAGCATATTTGTATTATTCAGGAATCAGCTAGGATAATAACCCATTTATGTTTACGCAATTATAATAAACAATTTACGTTTAAACGTCTTGAGATATTTTCAGCTCATGAAGTGATTCATTGATAGGAATAAGATATTCCCAAAGTAGCTGTAGAATTTGTAACTTTTGCAATTGGATATCTAGAAGATTATAAAATCATTTGTCTCAATGGCATGCTCAGTCTTAGGGCCATTATTCATACAAAACGCTTTACAAAAGCATTGGAATTTTCTAGAATGGGTTTTAGAACACTATGAACATTTCAGAAATGATAATATACAAAGTGTTGATAAATGTTGAGATATTTAACTCTTAAGTATTATATGATTTGCGGTTGGATAATTGTTTCTGTCTAGTCTTTATTTCCCATGATATACATTTTATTTCCATTGTCAATTTGGTAATGGTATGAAAATGAATTATGGCACGTTGAAATAAGCTGCTAAGAATAAAAACCTAAAATGCAGTTTGAACTTTGCAGTAGATCTTCGCAATCAACAGTACAACTATTTCAATAATTTAAGAAGAGTGTTGCTTCGATTTTCTCGACTAATACAGGTTTCATATATTTCCACTTTTATTCGACAAAGACATTACAGGAAAGTATACTGAAGGTTGCTACATAACACTGGTGTTTCCGGTCTGTAATAACTAAAGACAATATAAAGGTGCTATTTCAAATGCGTGTTTGATAAATAGATCTTTATCTTCATCATCTGTAATACAATAGTTAGTTTTTGCAATAGCTTAATAGGGTTTTAAAGAATATTTTGAGGCGACAAAAACATAGTCACGTCTATATATATATAATGTATTTCATAAAAATAAATTCATGACAAAAAATGTAATAAATATAATAATTGTTAACTTTATACTAACATATAAATTAAAATTAATTGTTTGTCTTCTATCAGATCTTAATTATTTCTTGGGAAAACAATTTATCTTATAAAATAAAGCCGATAGGACTATTCTGCTAATTTAAAGTTTTTCTAAAGCGTCGATGTTATTGTCTCTGGTAAAGTGTTCTGTGTATAGACCGACATCCATGTTCTACAAGTAACGAAGCACTGAGATATTTTAGACATATGACCTGGTTTTACTTATCATTTCGACCTTACGAATCAACATAATGTTAACATTTTTTTCATAAACTAACAGAACGACTTTACATATGGAATGTATGCGTTTTGTTTATATTAAGATTTCGTGTTAAAATGACTTTCTGGTGTCAATATCATTATTGAGAAGTATTGGAAATTCTCTGTAAATTAATACAGAATATGAAATTAAATACATTTCTATATGTTTCTTATGTAAATACAAGGCCAAACACATAAAACATATTACTTACACTGAATAATAACTCTGAGTGTTATATGTAATATCTCATTATTTACTCCGCCATGAGTCAGATAATAAACTATCATATCTATATAATGCTACATTTAATTGAGCGAAACGTATATACTATATTCCCCTGGTATTTATTGCATGCAAAAGTATTGAAAATAAATACGCTTCTTACGAGTTTCTTAAGCACAAGATGATTTATATTCTCAAGAACTTTGAAATTTAGGTTAAGGTTGATGGATTTAAAATTATACATTTCCTAATCAAAATAACAAAACCTTATCTCATAAAATCTTGCTTCGTTTAAAAAAATGTGTAGCAAGCAAATAATCAATATATTAAAAGAAAATGTATCTATCTAATTATGATTAAAAGGTATTCTTGAATAAGGAAATTATTTTTTCTAATAAAGGGAGCAATAAAACTGGAACTCTTAGTAACGAATATCTTAATTTTTGATCGCCTAAGTTTACTCTCAAGATGTCGAATTATTTCATTAAGCGGTGATATATAAATATATAGATAAGAATTTAATGCATGTACATTTGTTGTTCCATGTTATGTTTAAGGTTATGTTCAATGATGTGAATGAATACTTAAATCCATATGGGGTTTTAATCTACAGGTGTAGCTGATTATGCCTTATGTAAATTTTATCTTTCAATACAAAGATGATAAGACAATTATCTAATGTAATGTGTTTTGTAAACCCTTTACAACTGATTTGTGAAACTGCACATGTTTTGTTTCTCAAATTGTAAAACATTATGAGCATTTCAACATGTTATAACACCTTGAACACTCATCAAACAGCCAGAACAAAATCATGAAGTAAAGTAACACTATAATGCATCTAAACTACTTTCAGATTTAAAGGGCCGAAAACCTTAACAGTGAAAAACAATTTTTGCCAAGATGGTGTTGTAATCATTTAAAAAAAACCAGTATCGTGTTACTAATGGTATTATGTTTTTACTTAAACGCATGTACGAATGTTTCTCTTGCGCTTTGGTAAGTTTAACCATCAGAACTTTTTATTCAAATTACTTGAAAATAGTGAACCCGTTTTTACAAATTTACTTGCTTAGACTTTCCTTCTGGATTATATGTAAGAATAAAAATATGATTTGAATTAGTGAAACTCATTTGATTTTTTTATAAACTGTAATGAGACAACCTGCCATACCCGTGGCAGAAATGTTTTGACTTGCAAAATTGTATTCACACCTGTATAATGATGTTCGCATTATAAAAGATATTGTGAAAAAATTGCATAGTTTAAATGTCCCTTTTAACTATGCTATATTGTTCTTTCACTTAATAGCGTATTTTAGAGTCTTATATTGCTAAAATTTGACAACAGTATTGTGTGATGAGATAATTATCAAGTTACCACTGAAATATTTGATAAGATATATTTTAATTTTTGCTTAGATGTATTACTTACAATGCTATTAAAACAATGTTTTGCTTGTTGTAAATGTATTCACTTAAAATGTTATTAAAACACATTTTTGCATATAGCATATGTATTACTAAAAATCTTACTAAAAATCTAATTAAAACACATTTTTGCTTTACTAAAAATCTTATTAAAACACATTGATGGATTGCTAAAAATCTTATTAAAACACATTTTTGCTTATAGTAGATGTTTTACTAACAATCTTATTAAAACAATTTTTTGCTTGTTGTATATGTATTACTAAAAATCTTATTAAAACACATTTTTGCATAAAGTATATGTATTACTAAAAATCTTATTAAAACACAGTTTTGCTTATAGTAGATATATTACCAAAAAGCGTATCATAACAAATACAAAAGTCATTATGTTTATGAATATTATGAATTTTTACAGTTTATTTAAAATATTTAATATATGATTTTTGTTGTTCTTGTTTAAATAATTCATTTTATAATGCAACTGAAATTCTTAGATAGGTCTAAAAGTTGATTAAGGATTTAACCGAACTAAGTGCAGAATAACTCAACAATTTTTGACTTTCACAATCATCTAGCATTCTTAGTTTAGAGTAACATTTCTTTCTATATTAAGTTTAAATAGAGCAACTGGTTATCAAATCCAACTCACGCTTGCCAAAGCATTGTTCGTTAAAATCAAATGAAAAGGAAATTGAGATGTACTTAAAGACAATAAAAAGAAAAGAGAAAATATTTAATTATAGCTGTGCGCAATGTTAAGAGTGTAAACAATTTGAATGTTTGATGTTCATTTTAATGTTCATTTTATTTTTATGGTATTTATATAGGGACTGGCTCTCTATCGCTAACAAAATTGGTTTGCAGACAAAATTGAAATTTGACCCCTGCAATAAGTTGTTATGAACATACATATATTTATAATATGACTTAAACGGTTTGAAAACTATTTCGATTAGTCGCAATATGCAATTTATAGAAAATGGCATGAGATCACACTTTAACATTTATTACTTTGCCTTTCAGAAACACATGAAACAGAAACACTATTTTCGTAAAGCAATACATACGTACGTCACTGATCTGTTGACTTTAAAATTTCCATTGACAAACGTTCATTACAAAGAAACATGATGGTCATTGATGTAAAATGAATCTTTCTTAGACAAGGAATTTATAAGATGATTAAAAGCAGTTGTATTACAGGTTAAATTTTATTGTCAAGTTTGCTTTTAAAATAAATATCACTCGAAGATCGACAAAACAAATATCATCACGCACTTGTTGTCACTAAAATAACTTCCTGATTTATAGATACTTTAATGCTTTCTTGTAAATCAATTCTAAGTTTAAACACAGTGTTTTGGCTTCAATTTATTAACACAATTGAGAATAATTGCAAAACAGCATTTGACAAAAATGGTTAAGAAAAAGTATATCCTATCTATAGCATTCATAAACATCCACTTGAAATGTATATTTAACATTAAACAGTTTTGAAATAACTTTATGTTTCAGGGTATTTGTTAAACCATCAATGACAAAGTTTTAGATTAGACGAAGGGCACCATTAAAACTATATTTATTTATTTTATAGTAGGATGTGTTTGTGAAGCAAATCTTCGCAATTTACTTTGCAGACAGACATGAAAGTTGAGCACTTTCACATGTCATGGTAGAGCATGTTGTCTATGAGCAAACGCTTGCATAGTCATAATTTGAATTGAGAGGCATATCTATATTTCCATTATGATAATCTGCTTTGATTATTACATATATAACATATTCAACTTTTTTAAATGTATCTTTGGAAAACTGAAAACAAGTTATTGTATCAGCACTGTTCAATAACTGGAACATAATGGCTGAAATAGTACACAGAAGGGTGTAACATTTCTTACGTAGAGACAGTCAGAACATCCAAAAAATACCACAAAATGGACGAATATTTACCTTCGAAATTATAGTACTATACACCTAGTCTTAAAACGTTTTAGAACAGGAAACAATGACTATTGTAAGAAATTAATTTTACAGAACAATAGTCACTTGGGATGAAGTATCAATTTGCTGTTTTAACAGATTTTGGAGTTTGTGGGAGAAAGATAATATAGAATGCAAAATCGGCTGACCTTTTGATTGCATTTTGAAATGAAATAATTTAACATAATATGATGAAATATAAAATGTAATATTAACTGGTTTTCAGTCATTTCTTACTATCAACGTGTTTAAAAAAATTGAAGTATACATAAATCATGTCATTATAATGACTTAAAATCAAGCGTTGGTCATGATTGGCTTTGACTTTGTTGTTATCTTAAAGAAGTAACATACACATGTATGTAAGTTATTAGCCATTAATATAAAATAATCAAATTGCCGAGCACACTTTTTTCAGCGTAAAGACAACGTCATCATATTTTGTTATTTATTTAAAAAACTAAAAGATACATGCTACATGTACATTAAATTAAGCCTGTCTGTATTATGTTTGTCAAAGCCGATACTAAATTGATTAAATAATTATTGTATTGTCAAATGATTAGTAAAGTTTGAGTTAAACTTAATTAATGGATGAGGCTTCTGTGTGAAGTTAATCAAACAAGCACATGCAAAGTGACTAATTTAAGAATCCATGTGAGTTATATAGTATAACCATTTGGTTAAGATTTTAAGTATTCATTTTATTTTGTGCCGTGAAAACAACAACGTCTGCCAATATTCGAACACATTTAAACTCAACACTGAGAAACAAATATGATAAAAGTTTTGAAAGTTCCCATAGAATGTTGTTAATGGATTAAAGACATGATTAAAAGTTCAAATTTCCAAAGGATTGCATATACATCGTTGACAATATGCAAATACTCCTTAATTGCTTTCAACATTCAATGATATAACTGAGATTGTCATGCGCTTGTTTTCTCTATTTACTGCGTGGTTCAGTTGTAGTTTTAGAAGTGAGATTTTGCTTTTATCTTACTTTTACAATGTTCGTATAACAATATTGTATATTAACTGTCCCTCATTACTGTAGAAACAATATGCAAATAATATACGAACAATATTGTATATTAACTGTCCCTCATTACTGTAGAAACAATATGCAAATAATATTATAGAAATGATTTGCATTTTTAAAAATTAATAATACACTTTGATTTTGATTTGTCAAAGACCGATATACACTTAAAGAGAAAATTAAATTATATATTGCTTTACTCCATTTTGTGATTAAGGCACGAAGTGATGATCAAATACAGTTTAAGTTTCTAAAGACAGTGTCTATAATTTCCTGTGTAGACAGATAAAGAGTATCGGTTATGTTTCATCAATTATCTTTGATGTCATTTAGACATATTTCAAATACGGAATTGTCCATTAAATGGTCTGTCTTTGTTTTCTAAACAAAAACTTGGAACTATTACATTATAAATACAAATAAAAGTACCTAAATACAATAATTGAAAATATGTTCGGATATACATCAAACTTCAGAAGGGGACGTTTGCACAATTATTCAAAAAATAAATGTTTACGGTGGTTGCCGGTTTCTATATCCATAGTGTCCTCACTGTTTACCTTTGTTTAATATGCAAAATAGTTGAATCTTACCTTTTTGCCAACTTTAGGAAACTAGTATGGGCAAGTAAATCATAGCTTCTAGACTAGAAATTCGTATCGTCCCCATAAAAGTATAATAGTTCGCAATTATATCAAGTTCACTTCAGATTTAAGTGCCACTGAATCACTATTGTCAGTTGTATGTTACTCTCTGACTTATGTTGTGCAGCTTAAGATACATGTAAATTGTATCATTCTTTGATGCACTTGTGCATCCTTTTAAACAGAGTACTGTCACTACTTGAAAAGAAAAATGCCGTTTCTGCCTTCTAACATTTATGTTCTTGAAATGTTCTCAAGGATATCTTTCTTTCATTTTGTAGCAAATGAATTCATCAATCTTATCAAGCAAAGCCTTTGGACAATTTTCAATCATAAACAGTGACTAAATGCACTTAAAATCAAACGTTTACTATTTTTGCCTGTATTTTGTGTTACTCTTTATTGAGAATAAAGTACAATTTTTCACTTAATAGATAAAAGTAAATTGAGGAAATGTATTTTTAAATGCATATAATAAATATAAAAGTTATTATATTATAATCATGATAATGCGCATAAAATGATTAGATATACTGATAATATGTATATTAAACATAAGGCCATTTTGAAAGAAGAAACATTTAAAACATTTTACGGTGACAGACACATAATAAGTATATTAACTAATTGATTTTCAATTTAAAATAAGTTCAATCAAAAATAGTTCTGTACCTAAGAGATCATGCATGCGGGAAATTAGCATCACTCCTTACACTTTAATGAACTAATATGTCACAGTATGATTGCTTCGTAAAAATGTCAGCAACGACAATTCAATACAGAAGCTACATGTGATCGAATTTGTTGACATTATTAAAAGCTGAGTTATTCAAAGGATACACATTTTCATCGGACTTGAATGTTTTGTTTATTTAAACATTCACGAAGGGATACAACATAACTAATGATTAAGATGATAACCAAACTGTCATCTTTAATATACTTTGTAATAACATTGAGACATTCGAAATTATTGTTTTCAGTGACAGGCGTTTTGTCAAGTAATGGTGCAAAGATTTAAATGCAATATTGTTCAAGTTCATTCTTGAGACTAAAACGTGTATGCACGAAATTTTAATTTAAACACTGTTTATTTTTGTAAAGACTGTGCCCGTCATTGCCTGTGTAGACAGATAAGGAGTAAAACATAACATGCATATGCTGACATAATTTGAAAAATTCTTATCATTGTTCCTCATTTATAATAACCAAACATGAACTAGTGTATTTTATAATATCAGTTTTATCTATACATGAGTACTTGTCTAATTGAATTGATTAACATGGAGTTAAATGGAGAAACATGTTTTATTTTCGAATAGTTTCAAGTTAACATTATGCTATTTCTTAAGGTATGTAACTTAATACGACGGGAACTTAAAGCATCATATAAAATATTTTTTGAAAACATAGAAGAAAATAAAAGTCAACAGAAATCAAAATTACTAGATAACAGTTGTGATAATAAAAGCATCAAAACTGCATTGATTTAACTTTAATTTTGCTTCAAATATCACATAGGATGTGCTAAGTGTTTTTAAATTACATTTTAATTGCATCAACCCAAGGTGCTCTCATGAGTATGCTTTTGTACAGAATACAGAATACGGGAGTGCTTGTAATTAACTTTTAAAATTGACATTTGTATTTGTTTTTTTGTGATATAAGATGCCTCTCAGAGGGCATTTAGATTACATCTACGATTCAGTTGCAAGTTTGTTAATTTATCTTTTTAAAAGAAAATAGAAAATGACGATGCATGCAAACACAGAACGACATGTTCTATATTTTTCTTTAAAATACCTATTATTATAGTTAGAGCGTTGATAAATGATGAATAGAAAGGTACAAACTAAACATGTGGGCGAGAAAATCAGAGCTGCCTCTCACTAGTAACAGTAAAATATGAATTTCTTAAAACAAACACGTAATGAGTATTTAAGTACTGTTTGATCCAATAATATTATTTACGAAAAGCAAGTTTAATTAAAAAATTACTTGTAAATTTTAATAAGCAACCTCATAAGGCAACATTTTTTTTTTTTTTGACTTGTTGGACTTTCTGTAGGGCTTTTCTACTTCTTCACATTTTTTTGTCTATTTTTACAACAACTCCTTTCCTTTTTTGTTTTCATTGTAAACATTAGCTTTCGGTATCTACATTATATATTTAGAAATCTAGTACAGGAATTATTTTTTGTCCATAGTATAAGTCTTTATTGTCTTCAACAATCTGAATCAGTTTACAACCAATAAAAGGGAACCTTTTTTCTTGTTCCGTGGTTTGTCTCTGTCTGAGACAACAGATTAAGGATTGTATATCACATCAGTATTTGGTCCGACTAAATAAACCACTGGATCTCTGCAAGCCTTATGATATTTAACAGGGAACAATTGATGAGATAAATTAAATTATAATGTTCGTCGTAGAACATCTATGTAACATTTAACATTTAAAATGACATGTTCTGTTCTAAAGTGTTTGGTGTCCCGAGACAATAGTTTTGGATTAAGACTTTTGTTTGTGTTGACATATAGACAAGTCGGCTCTAAACAGGAGCAAAGTTTAGACATTCAAATATCGGTTACGAATAATGACAACGTCAGGCAATGTATCCCCAAAAAAGATAATTGCTTGTGGAGGAAAATACACAAAAGCACATTTCAAAAGAAACAAAAAGAAAACAACAACACTTCGTTGTCACATTTTACAGGTTTTCATACAAAATATTGATTGCATGTATAAATGTCAAGTATATACTTCTCTTAAAAAGCAAATCAATCTATGTTTTATATTTATTTCATCTATCATAAAATTTCCAACTTCCTTACAACAATTTTATCATTAATGCACTTAAAAAAACAAAAACTTAAATTCAAACATGATTTTTATTAACTTTTTTTTACTTCGGTTATATATTAGTTAAAACAATTAATTCAAGGCACATATTTTGAAAATAAAATAAAATAAACAGAATAAGTTGATTTCTGTTTTTTCTGTGGAAAGGTCTTAAGAAGCATAATTTTTATAAATACAAATGGTAACAAAGCTTCACCTTTACATAATCATAAACATCAATGTTAAATATTACTTTTTCGCAAAGCAATTATTTTGAACGTTATTGACATGCGAATGTTAAAACAGATAAACATGAAACAGGATGTCACAAATAACATACCTTTGTATTATAAAGTTTTATTGAAGGGATGAATAAAACTTTATTTTTCAAAGGACGACAACATTTTGAACAATTTGCACTAAGACCTTAATTGCTTTTATCTCGCTCAAAGTCCAATGACATAACCTTTTGTCAGCACGCAAACATTGCTTCATGACTTCATGATTAATACTAGATAATTGATAGGAGTGACTTTACACTAAAGGATAAATAATATCATTCTGATCTTAATTTATGTTTTTAATGTGCATGCATATAAACAACATTTTAAAATAATGTAAAATAAAAAAAGATAAGTTAAGTTACTTTTTGCTTTTCAATAATACCAATATTAATTCAATAGTTAAATTGATAAGGTGACTTTATAATTATGAAATTATTTTTGAAATATTATTTTTGTATTATATGTATAATTGACATATTTTAAAAGTCACATTAAATTTTACATTATTAAACGTTCACTTATGATATTTTTAACACAAATACAAAAACAAATAACGTAAGTTTACCATTTTGTTTGAACGATTTCAGCTAACCCTTTGGAACAACAGCAACAAATATGTTTTGTTCAGTTAATAGAACATTATTTTATCTGTCATAGATCTATATATTTCATATACATTTTCTTTTTCATTTTCTGGGTAGAGACCGGGGTACTAAGACTGGGATAAATCAAACAATCAGTATTTTTACTGATTTTCACTCGGGTGCATATTGTTTCGTGTAGCAATTTATATTATTGTGGCTTCAAAATTGATATCATAGAAATAATGAAGCGCATTTGTTTTACATATTTTGAAATTTAAGTTTTTTTATCAGCATTTTGTAACTTGAATAAAGCAACAAAGGAGTGAACAATTTACAGCTACCAACCAGAACATGCTTCGACTTGTATGTATTAAATCTGAAATAATCTACATTAAATTTGTATTCTACGGAAGCATGGTACGGAAGCATTGAGAGGACATAGTCGATTTATTTTAATAATCTGTGGGAACAACTTATTTGTCGAAATATTTTTTATTAATCTGTGGGAACAACATGTTTTGTGAGAAAAATCTTTTTTTATTCTGTGGGAACAACATATTTTGTGAGAAAAATCTTTTTTTTATTCTGTGGGAACAACATATTTTGTGAGAAAATTTTTTTTTATTCTGTGGGAACAACTTAATTTGAGTAAAAAAAAATTTTTAGTCTGTGGGAACAACATATTTTTGTGAGAAAAATCTTTTTTTATTCTGTGGGAACAACATATTTTGTGAGAAAAATCTTTTTTTTATTCTGTGGGAACAACATATTTTGTGAGAAAAATCTTTTTTTTATTCTGTGGGAACAACTTGATTTGAGTAAAAAAAAATTTTTAGTCTGTGGGAACAACATATTTTGTGAGAAAAATCTTTTTTTATTCTGTGGGAACAACATATTTTGTGAGAAAAATCTTTTTTTATTCTGTGGGAACAACTTAATTTGAGTAAAAAAAATCCCTGCGCTCGCATCAACCTTCTTAAATGCCTTAGTCCGATACAAATGTTGTGCCTCTCTTCTAACATATTTTGAATATCCTGATACTTCAAACCCATTTCAAAATACTGTTTAATTAAAACATCTCTATCCATTTTTCTGACAACAAGATGCAAGAATTTGATTGGTTGAATTATGTTGTGGGAACAACATAATTAATTTGTTCGCACAACTTATTATCTTGAGGGAACAAGATATTGAAAAAAATATAGCAGAAAATAGTTTGTTCCCACAGAATAAAAAAAAAAAATATCACAAAATAAGTTGTTCCCACAGATTAAAAAAAGATTTTTCTCACAAAATATGTTGTTCCCACAGAATAAAAAAAGATTTTTCTCACAAAATATGTTGTTCCCACAGAATAAAAAAAGATTTTTCTCACAAAATATGTTGTTCCCACAGAATAAAACAAGATTTTTCTCTCAAAATATGTTGTTCCCACAGAATAAAAAAAGATTTTTCTCACAAAATATGTTGTTCCCACAGAATAAAAAAAGATTTTTCTCACAAAACATGTTGTTCCCACAGATTAATAAAAAATACTTCGACAAATAAGTTGTTCCCACAGATTATTAAAATAAATCGACTATGTCCTCTCCATGCTACGGAAGTATTTTTTATTAATCTGTGGGAACACCATGTTTTGTGAGAAAAATCTTTTTTTATTCTGTTGGAACAACATATTTTGTGAGAAAAATCTTTTTTTATTCTGTGGGAACAACTTAATTTGAGTAAAAAAAAAAAATTCATTCTGTGGGAACAACATATTTTGTGAGAAAAATCTTTTTTTATTCTGTGGGAACAACATATTTTGTGAGAAAAATCTTTTTTTTATTCTGTGGGAACAACTTAATTTGAGTAAAAAAAAATTTTTATTCTGTGGGAACAACATATTTTGTGAGAAAAATCTTTTTTTATTCTGTGGGAACAACATATTTTGAGAGAAAAATCTGTTTTTATTCTGTGGGAACAACTTAATTTGAGTAAAAAAAAATTTTTATTCTGTGGGAACAACTTATTTTGTGAGAAAAATCTTTTTTTTACTCTGTGGGAACAAACTATTTTCTGCGATATTTTTTCAATATCTTGTTCCCTGAAGATAATAAGTTGTGCGAACAAATTAATTATGTTGTTCCCACAACATAATTCAACCAATCAAAATAGCGATTGCCATAAAGAGTGACTGCAAAGTTAAGTCCCTTTTTAAAAAGTCGCAATTTGCACACAATTGCAATAATGGCAGAAGAAATGTTTAGAAAATTATTAGAATTCCTACGTTCTAGAGGATTAAACAACTCACAGCTTCAGAGCATTTTTCTGACAACAAGATGCAAGAATTTGATTGGTTGAATTATGTTGTGGGAACAACATAATTAATTTGTTCGCACAACTTATTATCTTGAGGGAACAAGATATTGAAAAAAATATAGCAGAAAATAGTTTGTTCCCACAGAATAAAAAAAAAATCTCACAAAATAAGTTGTTCCCACAGATTAAAAAAAGATTTTTCTCACAAAATATGTTGTTCCCACAGAATAAAAAAAATTTTTCTCACAAAATATGTTGTTCCCACAGAATAAAAAAAGATTTTTCTCACAAAATATGTTGTTCCCACAGAATAAAAAAAGATTTTTCTCACAAAACATGTTGTTCCCACAGATTAATAAAAAATACTTCGACAAATAAGTTGTTCCCACAGATTATTAAAATAAATCGACTATGTCCTCTCCATGCTTCCGTAGATGTACAACACTCTTAGAGCTAAACATGCAAACGAACAAAAATGCGCGTTAACATATGTACACGTATTTTAATAAATGCATATGCGTTTCGTTATTTCGCATTCGTTGCCATATAAATTAAACATAAACCACAGGTTTGCTTTATGATATTATACTTTATCTCGCTTTATAAAATTTGATATAATAAAAAACTTATATAATATACTATATGACTATATTTGATCAAAATGAATACAATTCGTACGGTGCACAAAGTGCAATAGCAATAACGTTTCTGACATTCATTACACATTGTTAACTGCTGACACGTCCATGAATTCAAAAGCATTCAAAGCAAAATGTTGACATTAACGTTAACGTATTAACCTTACACAATTGTCATTTTATAGAAAGTCAACCGCCATAGTTTCCTTTTTTCAATTACCTTTGTATAATCAGACACTTTTCCAGATTTTTTAACAAATAAAATAAATCATTCTCATTTGAAAATCACATTAAGGTGGGATGTAAATCCTACATTACATGCTCTGAAATTTGAGCTTTAAGTCAGGAAACATTACTAATGATGCATTCCAATGTATCATTTACAAGTACGATATTTTTGCAATGTATACCGATTGTCTATAAGTTCGTTCGGATTCAATTCGAATAATCGGTTCTATCGCTTCATATATTAAACGTTTCACTTTTTGTTTCAAATTGGGTAACGTGTTTGTGTTCTTTTTTTTTTACAGTTTAGAGCAAAAGCATTAGAATTATAAAACATGAACTTCCTTCTGGAATTATATGAGAAGAGTATCATTAGTTTTTTCGTGGCGTTTAAGTATAAAAAACATATCTTTAAGAAAGGAATGGCATTTTATAGTCAGATTTTATGCTGACTGCAAACTAGAACAGTTTAGAAATCACTTTGTATCTAACAGCGATAAAAGGTTTTTCATTAAAATGTGATTGTGTAAGTAAAACTTATATATATTTATCATGAATGGATGTAATTTAAGACAAGTGATTTCCCTTTAATTAAAAATGTCTAGAAAATGCACTCTTAGTTTCAGCCGCTAAATCTGAAATGAAAAATATCAATGAATAGCGAGGTTGCTCTAACAATTATTTGAATATTAATTGAAAAAATTATAATTGTAAAGAAAAAACATTAAGAGTCATATGGAGAAAATGAAGTCATTGAAGGAAGCCTGAAACGACACTTGTATATAGTACAACTTAACGTTTAGCCTCCTTAGCACCAGTTTAAGCATGATTGGAATTTTAACCGGATACTAAAAGGTGTGACATAACAACATTTATAACTTAATCAAGTTTTAAAATAACGAAGGACAATTCTCAGGCGGCGTAAACCTTTATGCAAATATTATCCCCAATAGCTTAATAATGGTGTGGATTTTTGTTTAAATCAATTTATAATTGACATTGTCACAAGCATAGGTTACCCTTGGGATTCAAGGAATGGGCAAAAAGTTAAAGACGCTATTGTAACCAGAACGCAATTTGAGAACAAAAATATGGAATGCCATAATGTGTTAAAATTCATACAATGCCTGCTGACATTCATAATTTATTCATTTTTACTACTAAAATGCTTACGGGTTCAGTCAATATGCGTGTTATTACTGTTATCACGCTTAATGACAAAGAAACTGTGCTTATGAAATTATCATTTTGTAAGCTGTTTAAGTACAATTGCTTGTCTTATTAAGATTGTGCCGCATAATACAAATGTAGTTCTATTTGAACTGAATGATAATGTAAAATATATTTGATGGTGACAATCTCATCAGTGTAAAGGTAAAATAAAAATGTAGGTACATAATGAATTCATACCTCTTTTAGGAAGATAACAAAATCATACTTTTAATTTGAGAAGCATTTCGTGTCTTTTCATAACCTAAAACGTTTGGTCCTTTTTTAACATTCTGCAACGATAAATATATTATATTTGAAAAATGTTGTTTTTTTCATTTATGTTTTTAACGAGAACATGATATCCTAACTATATAAATATTTGTGAAATAAAATGAACAGTGAGCTGTTTTTTAAAAACGGGAAAACATTTGTTGCAGGGGGTAAGATGACATATCTAAAATACACTGTCTGTGTCTGTCTGTGAATAGATTTGGAAGGATTGACAGTCATTTGATATTATGGCAATGTTTAGTTATAGACAGTGAAGAAATACTAAACATTCAATGAACTATTGTAGTTGAAAGAAGGCATATATTTCATAATGATATAAATGTAATATCATAATAAATTTCTCTGATGAACACCTTCATGAAGAGAAAAATACACTATAAACTAAACAATTTACATCTTGGGAAAAACATTCACTTTCTTAATTAGAAAATAAATATTTTAGACGCTTAAAACAGAGTTTCCTTGGTTATTTCTTTTGTAATATGTTTCGCTGTGGAAGCAATGTCAAGGTAATCTATACACATACTGTTTGATTACTCAATAGACAGTAACAATCTAGTTCAACAATAGAAATCATTTTAAAAGTCATATAACTTTACACATCATCACATGGTATAACGACGGTAACTTACATTTTCCAGTACCTTCCATGAACGAGCTCAAATGAATTAAGTCTGTAACATCTTCAATGCTGTCGCTTTAGACTTTCTTTAGGGATTCTTAACTTCTTTCTATTCTGTTAAATCAACATGTTTTCTCGTGCGCGGTGTACTTTTTTCATTTTTGTGCATTGTATGTGACAGTTTCTTTCTGATGTTGTAGAAGTTCTTATATGTGTTGTTGTTGTCATTTAGGAATTGAAATGCCATTTTGTTGAAAGTTAAAGCTAGACCATTCCATCATCTTAACATCATAACAAAGAAATGATCATATATTTGAATAAGATATCGAAATTGACAGAGGATTTCTTTTCAATTTGTAAACTTACATTGATGTGTTTTGAAATAGACACATAATTAAATTTCAAATGTTTATGATATTGTTCTTTGTTGACCAATGTGTTGTCTAATTATTGCTGGCGATAATAATGTTACTTTTAAAAGATCATATGCTAAGTAAAAGAAATAAAAACAAATAAACAAACAAACCAACAAACAAACTTTTTTGGTAGATAACAATCAGAACAATTGTTTAATGCTATAACAGTATACTAAATAGATTATTACTTTCATTATATAGTGGTTATTATTACAAGAAAAATGATTACAAGAAATGATACTTAATTTAAGCATATGAATATAAGGTATTTCCAGAAATAACAATATGCTGTTGCTGTAACTGTAATAATTATTTGTGCTGTTGTTTAAGATCAACAATATTGCATATCATAGTAATAAAGTTTTTATTTTATTTTTTTTTTAAATCGCGTTTTTATCATTTTCCACACTAAAAGCCTTAAACAATATGACAAATTTGGGCTTGTGAAACATCAAACATTCTGAAACCATATATAAGCATTTGTATTGTTCTTTTGAAAGTTGATTGTGTTTAAGTCAGAGTTTTCGATACTATCCTTGTCGGGACGGAACCCCTTTATGTTTATTTCATCTTTATCGCATTTTTGCCTCAAATATTAACTTTGGAATGTCTATATGCAGCTTTTTTAAGTTTTGTTGTTTAAATTCATAAATATGTTTTGATCATATAAATCAATGGAATCTCGGTCTTGTGATACAAGAACTTATCATGAAATGATCATATTAAGTAAAAGGAAATGGCTTTACTTTTTACAAAGCATTATTACTTGATTAAATACATATTACATGTATTAAATACATATTATTTGAAATGAACTGTTAGACAAAACATAGTGTTTTCTTATTATATCATTTTTAAATCAATTTAGTTGCATTGACAGATTTATAAAGGAGAAAATGTATATTGATGTAATGGTAGTAAACTGTATAAAAGTTCTTTGTCGTTATTATGGTTTCTAAAAACGAAGTATTAATAATTATTCATCCAACATCATTTTCTAGACAGATGTATCAGGAATGAGTTATATAATTGTCACGAGGAATGAAATACGTCTAGGAAATAAAGATATTATTGTCCCAGTAAATCGATCAAAATGGAAAGTCTTTCATTCATTTAAATCATTGAAGACATATCTTTTAAGTAAAAACTCAACATGTTGGTACATGATACATAAGAATATTAATAAAGCTTACAATAGGGCTCCTTGATCGAATCAAGTAAATATTTTTATGGGGATAATATTTTAATAACTGTTATTGACAATATATTTTAAAAGAATGTGCATTCTCGGTTAAGTTGGCCTATTAATGTATGAATTGAAATAGTTAATACAAGGAACTGTTCACAGAAAAATACTTTAATATTAATTTATGCTTTTTAAATGGAAAGCAATCAAGAATTAATGTTTTACTTCACATGTATAACTGATAAATCGCGTGTCTCAAGAAATAATCTATAAATATGCTTTTGAATGTACCCGTAATGTCCATTTCATAAAAAAAATATTAGGCAGTCTTCTTTATATTCTTATCCTAACATTTTATTATTATAATGTGTATGTCGTATGTTAATAATAATGGTATAAGTCTGTCCTTTGAAATTTGTAGTTCATTAAACTCAACTTGTCAGCGGAAAAAAAACATACGGTCAATTTATTACATAATATGTTTTGTCAGGGAAATTTTGCCAACATCGTTTAAATATATCTGACATGATAAAGAGGGTCGTTTTACTACCTTTGCAAAATACAGAGTAAAGAGTAAAATTAATGTGATTATTCTACAGTTACATTTATTTCAAATAAAAGGCATATGTCGTTTAAGTGTTTGATTGTGTTTTATAATTTAATAGTTTCTAAACTCGCCTACGAAGAACAAAACTAGACTATTTAATGGCCCATTTGGTATTTCTGTAATTGTCAAACAAATCATCAAAGATTAAGTGAAACATGAACAGTTCTCATTATCTGTCTACAAAGGAAATGACGGAAACTGTTTTTAAATACTTAAACTGTATTTGATGTTTATCAATAGATGCTTTGGTCTCAAATTTAAGTCTAAGAATTGTGCATTATTTTAAAAATTATACTTAAACCATTACTTGACAAAGAATATATCATAGAAAACACTACGTTATGAATGTCGCAATTTTAACGTTTTATCATGTATCAAACTTAAGGAAGATATTTTACTTTTCATAACGATATCGTAAGATCTAGATTGTGTGTCAGGTTTTGGGACTTCATTAGAGTTCTTTCAACCTTGATTATTGTATAAATATAATTAAAGGTTAAATCTAAACTGTAAGCGATGTAACTATACAGAACTTTGAAAACATTAAACTTTAAATTGTATTTTTCAAGGAAGGATATTTTATTTTTGTTTTCTTAAGAATAATCTATTTTATTTTATTTTTTGTTTTTGTTTTGTTGTTTGTTTGTTTTTTATGTTTTATTTATTTATTTATTCATTTTCTTTTATTTAATTATTTTTTTTTGGGGGGGGGGGGTTGGGTATTAGATCTGATAAACAGTGGTGAAGTTTTTTGTTTGTTTATTATTTATATATTTGTTTGGTTGTTTTTTGTTTTGTATTTTGTCTGTTTGCTTGTTTATCTATTTGTTCGTTCGTTTATTTATCTATTTATTTGTTTGTTTGTTTGTTTGTTAATTATTCTATTTATTAATTTATTTCTTTGCTTATGAATATATTTATTTACTTATGTTTTTATCTATTTTAACTTAATAATGCGTGTAAAAGTTTTACTGTTAATTCTGCCTTACAAACATACTGTGATGCATTTTATGTAATGTCACTTAAAGTGTCACCTATAAAGGCTTGATCATAAATCAATTTCCTGCAAAACAGTTTCATCTGTCAGGTTATGAAATGTTTTAATTAAACTACTGATATAGATGAACAATTCATTTGTTCAGAAACATAATGCGTGTCTGTCAAGATAAAATTCTTTAATGCTTTGTTTTTTTTTAAAGTGACCATATGTTAAATGTACGTTATGATACATAGCGTAATTGTTGAACTCACCTTATAATATAATCTATAGCAAAGTTGTTGCTTAATAGTTTACTTTACATGATAAATAAACATGTATATCAAATAACATGGTTTATTATATCCTCAATAAAAAGTCACTTTAAAGTCAATCCAATCATACTAATCGTTTGATTTCAAGTGCATTTAGTCATTGTTTATGATTGAACATTGTCCAAAGGCTTTGCTTGATAAGATCGATGAATTCAATTGCTACAAAATCTCTGAAATAAGAAGACAGATATCCATTGAGAGTATTTCAAAAACCACAAACTGACAAAGGCAGAAACGTCATTAGTTAATTGCCCTTTCCAGTACTCTGTTTGAAAGCATGCTCATGTTCTCATGTCATAAAAAAATGATGCAATTACAAGTATGTTCAGGTGCACATACTACTACGATTTACACGGTCACTAAAAAGAAAACCCCAAAAAAGTGTTAAAAATAACAAAAGAAAGCAAAATTCAAAAATCTGATTTACTAGGGGGAAATAATTTTTGTGTTTTTTTTTAAAAAAATGGAAGCCCTTTTTACTTTTTCTCCGATTCTGTATGTGATTTGATTTTTTATACTTTTTTAGGGCAAATGCATTTTAAAGGAGCATTGTATTTATGTAACAAAAAACAAGTGAGACCGATTTGTCTGACTTTTTGGACCGATTCTGTGTATGAACCATTTCATTTGATACTAGAACAAAATAAATGTATCATTTGTGTAAACGAATTTTAAGGAAACTGATGTGATATATAGTAATATTTTATCATGGCAAAGTAACAAAAACTCGCTTCATTTACCGCATGGTTTCCATTTGCAAAGTTATGACAAGAAATACGGTTGGACTTATTAAGAACATTTTTTTTTTGTTGAAAAGGAATAATTCAATACAGTTTAATTCGATTCCTTGAGAGACATTTCGTTTTATTCTTATTTTTTATGGACAGTATACTGAAAAATCGATCATCGAGAATTTTCAAAAACACATTGTGCATCGATTTGCTTTCCCATTATAAATTTGCCTGAAAGTCGGAAGAATAAATGTACCACTATGTCACTTATACAAAGATAAATAATTAGAAAAAACAAATAAAAATATTATTTATTTTTTAAGTGAATAATCCTATTTTGTTTTAAATTTGTGTTTCCAATTTCAAGTGTTTTTAATTGTATTCATAATCTAAAAGTGCCCTGTTCACGTATTTATAGCTGGCGACCATTTAATGGACAATTTTGTTAAAGAAATATGTCTGACTACCATCACAGATTATTGGTGAAACATAAACGATACTCTTTATCTGTCTACACAGGAAATTACAGACACTGTCTTTAGAAACTTAAACTGTATTTGATTATCCATTTAAACCTTAATCACAAAATTGAGTAATGCAATTTTTTATTAAAAAGTCTTCAGCGAGAGCTGGATAAACAACAATGTATACATCGCTCAAATTATGAAATGTTAAAAATACAGACTTAAACTATTTGAATGAAAATAAAAAACAGACCATTTATTGTGATATTAATTGCATGTTTTATACAACGGTTGAGGTTGCTTGAAGTAAACATGGCTTTAAATCAGATAAAAGACAGTTTAAAGACTTATCACAT
This sequence comes from Ruditapes philippinarum, assembly GCF_026571515.1. Classification (NCBI taxonomy): domain Eukaryota; kingdom Metazoa; phylum Mollusca; class Bivalvia; order Venerida; family Veneridae; genus Ruditapes; species Ruditapes philippinarum. Next base: position 73,460 of record NW_026855611.1, read on the forward strand.
GCCACTACTAAACTATAAATAAAGTTCAGGAAGTAAATAAAAGAAGACCAACGCATGATTATCTCAGTTATTTCATTAAACTTGAAAGTTGAAAGCAATTAAGGAGTCATTGCAAATTGTCCACGATGTATAAACAATCCTTAGAAGCTTTAATCATCTCCTTTAATACATTTACAACATGAGGATGGGAACTCATTTAAGCCTAAATCATGCATGCCTCTTAGTAGACTTTTCATCAGTGTCAATAATGTGTCACGGTTGATTGCCATATGAGTGCTAATTGACAATTAATTTCTGATCCTGTAATACATCAGCATTTAATCATCTTCTAATTGCCTTGTGCAGATATGTTGCTGTTATGTTTCTCTATGAGTGCTTGTGAGTGTTTGTGTGTAATTGTGTGTAGATAGATCATTGACATACTGTATTGTTGTTTTACGACAATCTACACCTGTGTTATATGTTTCTACACGGCGAATGATAAAAGTGTGATCTTATTTGTATGATTTGACTTAAAATAAACAGTAAACAGCTTAGGTCACATTTTAAAATATGTTTGCAACCCAAATTCATTGAGAGCAAATACGCCGTATCCATCATGATGTATATTTACAGAAATGTTGTTTTTATATTAAAAGTGTCAGTCACCTTTTTTCTAAATTGAATAAAGTCAAAGCACGTTTTATTGAAAAATTTATAATTTGTGTTTGTAGCAGACATATTTAAACGTATATCTTGTTCCGTCAGAAATCCTCAATTGATCGTCCACTTTTGGAGTTCACACACATTTTAATTAAAAACTAGTGTATGTTTGCATGTATTATCAAATATATTCTTTAAATTTTATAATTTGTTTTAGAATAATGATACAAATATACAATAATATTATTGTAGTGATTATTATATTATTGTTAACAAACGAGGCCAATTTTATCGGATAAAAGTTAAACTGTAAAATATATAGATCAGCTGACGTTATTCATTTTTAATAACTGTTCATATTTGATTCTTTCAATATTGAACACAAAGTCAAACAATTTAAAAGAGGTTTTTTGTCGTCTGTCAGGAAAAGTTTTTTAATATGTTAAAAGATATGTAAAACGAAACATATAAAACTACCAGACTATATTTTAAAAAATCATGAGACTGTAATGTTTTATTTTTAAATGTAAAATGTCATATTTCCAATACCAAAACCATGTATTAGTTTTGCCTAAAAGGCTGTCTGTGATAATTAATATCGATATGTTATTATTTTTTAATAAATATTTAATTTTGCTTCTTTATGTTTATGTAGGGTGAAAATGTTAGTTATCGACTTGTGACGTTGTCGACATATACAACAAATAGGCGTACATTGCACATTTATCCCGTATATTTAATTGTGACATCAACATTTTCGCCACGGATTCTCCCAGGATACCTTCTATGACCATAACTGTTTTTATACAATTGCATTTCACGTCTGTATGATGTTCAGTTTATATTTTTACGTTTTTTAATTCAATTATGAAAGGAAATGAAATTAAGTTGCCCAGGAAGTTTGATGATTCTTAATTACAGCAAACATATTTAAGGATTATAAGATGTAATCACATTACACAGTGATTGTTTCTTTGTTAAAGTAAAATTTTAATTTCTACAGCTTTTTTATACTCTTTTAATATTTATATAGCAAACTTTAGGATTTTGGCTTCAAATATGTATCAACATTATAAAAAGTAAATTTATTTTTATGACAAATGAAGCAATTAAAAATCTTAAGCACATATTGAAGGACTCGTTAGATATATATAACAAGATTTCAATATCATAAAACAAACTTAATTATGCCGTATATCCCAAATATCTTAGGTCTTTTCCGTTAATTTGAGAAAGCGGTGCAATTTGTTGCAGTGTAAGTATATTTTGACTATAACTGCTTTATTTTTTGTTTAATAAGCATTAAATGGGAATATTTGATTGAACCCATTCATAGACGTTACATAGACCTATCAAAGTTAATCTTCAAGAGCGTATAGCTCGGTAAGATCATGTATTAACGCGAATATGTAGAGTAAAATAATTGTCGATTCTTTCTGAACAGGCATATTTCTATCTTTTGTAATACCTAAAACAGTTTTTATATATAATAATGAATATTTTATCAATTAAGACGTTAAACAAAATGACAGAATGAAATTACAACGACATATTTGTACGGTTCCAAAAGGACTGTTTAATACCCGAGTATACGTCAAGCCTTTCTTCTTCCTAATCGTCGTATTTATTAATTTACATCACCGTACAACATAACGATCCAAAGTGTAACATCACCGCAGTATTGTATACCAACAATATTCACATTATTAGTTCACACTCTTAAAAGGCTAAGCTTGAATTTGTAAAAAAAAAAATGTTTTTGTTAAATACACGGTAAAAACCAAAAGAAATTTTCAAAAATTACAAGCTAAATGGAAACTGTCAGAACACATATTCGTTTGCATTTAATATATTCTAATAATTGTATAACATATTTTTTTTTACATTTAAACAAAAGATTACTGCAAACTGAGACAAATCACCCCTGATGGAGTTAATGTCCCATTTTCATTACAAATGTAATGAATTATTTTACCGTCGGGAATTAAAGTAGTATTAACTCATTAATACACATTAATTTGGTATGCGAAAGTTTGCAACATTTACAATATGGTATTATAAAAATGTCAAAGGATGCAAAAAGTCAAAATGTATATACAGCACAATGATATATCTACATTGCATTTTTATCGTATTTCAACATACTGCATTTATAAGTAAAACAAATGATGGGATATACGAACAATGCTTTTTGGAGTCATGTTTTAATTTGTGAATTGGAAGACAAAACGGGTGTATGCAGGAGATCTTTGAAAATAAGGTACCAAATTTTTGTTCTGAATACCTTTTATTATCAATTTCAAAGAAATTAATATCTCTACACAGTCAACGAAAAATAAGTGTTCACGTTGCAAAACTTATTAAACATTTAAGGATATAATGAAATAAATTTATATCCAAATTCATACCTAGCTCATACAATTATTTTAAATACTAAGAATATATAAAGAGATCTTTCTAAGAAAATAAGTTTCGTATATGACGGTTTCTATCTGTAGTTGCATGCATGCAAATCAATTTTACTTGAGCACGGAATAGCAAAGACATTATCAAAATGTATGTCAATACTTATACATATTCATTTTTCTATAATTTGTTTCCATGTTTGGTATAGCGGCATAGCTCTGAAAACAGATAACCATTTACTTATCACGTAATCCATATTAATATTAAGAATTTAAATAGGTTCAATAACAAATATCTAATTTAATTACTCTGATATATTTTCTGTTGAGAATAAGTATTTATCTTTCGAAAAGCACTTTTATGTGTCTCCTATTGTCAACACTTACATTTTTACTTCACAAAAGACAATTATTTTTTTATGTATAAAACTTTTTTGATTATTTGTTAGTCACATAAGTATCTTATAATTATCTGTATTTTAACTAGTTAAAATTAAGAGCTACTAGGTAAATGCAAAATAATCCGGACATATAACTGGCGTTTCAAATTATTATCTGACATAATAAGTCGTTGTTTTAAACCTGGTAATCCTGTTAACAGAAGTCCAAAATATATATGGACAATTCTACTAAGTTAATTAACTGACTAGTTACACATATAATTATGTTATTATAATTATGTTAAGCATATTACTTATATTGCAATCAAACGTTACAATACACGAGCATTTTAAACATCAATTTATAATAATATGTTATTTAGCTGTCAAGTTTAGGAAAGGGCAATTGTTTAATCATCGATTTGCAATTTACGGAGGAAACTTGTATTAATTCGATTCAACAAAAATAAATATTACCAACAAATGTTTTGCTTTAATTTCAATTTATTTATTATTAGCATATAAAATCATATACTTTAAATACGTTAACATTTTGATAAATGATAAAAGTCTATTAGACGTTGCGTTAATATTATATTTCACTCCATTATGTAAGCTGAAAATGTACGTCATTGACTTGTGAAATTAGTAATGGAACTGTTGACATGTACAACAATGTTAGCATATATTTCACTTATAGTCATAATATTCAATTATAACATCAACATCTTTCTCAAAAGTGTTTTTCCCGAGAGTACTTCTATCACAATAACTGTTTGTATGATAATGTTCTTTGCGTCTTTTCTATGTGTCACACATAAACAGTTTCTTTAATTTACAGTATTGGCATTCAGACCATTGATAGCTTTGTGAAAAAATGGGCTGATTTATCAAAATAAAAGTCTATATTTAATAACAATGTAATTCTGAATCATCAGGATCTTAAAGTTCTGCGAAAATACCGGGAAAGTGATGAGCAATTGTCGTAGAAGATAATACGATGTCTTTTTATATTTTTATAAGTTTTCAATACTGTACTCATTCAGATCTTTTGTGTAATCATGCAAAACTTAGTGACGGACTACTTGTTTGTATTTAGTTGCTATTTTTACAAGCATTCGACACCTACCAGACATATATGAAACAGGTTTGTCTATTTCACATGTCTGAGAAATGACACAATATATACTATGTACTAAAATTCCAAAAAGATGTGAATAACATACAAAATGCATATTGCTTGTGATTGTTCGAACTTTTTTTTAATTGGCCGCTAGCGTCACGCGCTAACTTATGCCATTTGTGATAATAAAATTATCGTTTTTGCAAATGACAAGCTAAGATACGTCTAGGCTATATTAAATGGCAATGATATTCATATAAATTTCGCTTTCTTTACAGAATGTTGCAAAGATTTACCAAGCTTTGTTTGTTTGTTTGTTTGTTTGTCAAGCAAATGTTTCAGATTGTATAATAAATATACATTTACTTTTTTAATGTATAGAAGAGTCATATAAAATGGTTTGGGTTATTACATACTCACACTGTAATTACTTGTTTAATGGCTAATATAATTGTAATTGACGTAAATAATACTAGAATACCACCAAAGAAATTGTGTTACAAACTTGAACACTTTTTTGTTATCTTTATAAGTTACTTGCCAATGAATTATATTTGTTCGACATATTGACAAGGAAGAAATCGCGTATATCTGTGAAGCAGATTGTATCTTGTAGGTTTTATTTACAAACTTGCACACTTACTGCCTGTTTTCGGTTGCATGTATTATCTTAAAATTTCATTTAGCAATGATTATTCATTTTGTCTGACAGACAAACATAACCTGACCACGTTCATTAATCAAATGAGTTTGTTTACTCAATTACCTTTGTAGTCAATTGATATGTGTTTTCATTGGTTCAGACTCCCATTTCATTATGAGGTTCTCTATATGATAAAGATATATCTTTAAATAGGATTGTTCGGCCATGAACGCATTTTCCCATTATTCTTTTTCAACTATTGATAAAAACAAAATAAATATATTTGGACATTGTTACAGAATATTTCTTGAAAATCTGCTAATGGACCCTATGTGATTAAGTATATTCATAATATGAAGAACATTTACATGATGAGTAAAAATATTTTGTTGGGAACAATTAATTGTTTTTCATGTAAAGAAATGTCTGATTGAATAATCGTATCTCACAGTTACCAACGACTTACATTTATAAATGAGTCATGGTTCAGTATGATACTAAATACTTACAACATAATTATTTATGTAATTACAGACCTTCATTATAGACAAACTCACATCATGTTATTAAAATACATTTGTTAAGATTTTATTTTTCTCAAGCAAATCTTATATCTATTTCAGATAAAAGGCGTATAAGTTTATTTATTGTCAATTTTATAATTACATTTTTTTTTTGATACTAGTTCTAGTAATAAGAGGCTATTTTTACATTTCATTCCTTTTGATCTATTTAATGTAATTACAAAAAGTACATAACAATTTGTTAAAATATAAAATCAGAAAAACAAGGTTTGTAATAATACCATTGAGAAAAATGGACCTTTCAAATAATATTTCAGTTTCTAAAACAATATTAACAATATCTATTTGTTTAGTAATAAAGATATTGTAAAAATTCTACACTTCCTGTACTAATTTGAATATATGTAAGCCGGTTCATTTTGTATAGTTTCAAATTTTGCTCAATCGCATTGAGACATCTTTAATTTTTTTACAAACAAGGGACACATCATATGTTTCGGTTGCTTTCTAAGTACATGGACCAAGGAGTACCGTAACTTTTTCACACGCTTTTTCCAATTTACTGATTATTATGAATTGTGCGAAGATTATTGGCCATGAAAATGTTTTAAGGAAATTCATGTTATGATAAAATATCATATCAAGAAATCTTATTAGCAATGAAAATAGCATAAGGAAAATCATGGGCAATGAAATTAATATAAGGAAAATATTAGGCTGTTATAATGTCATATGAAAAATCATGGACCATTTAAATGCTATAAGGAAATCATGGACAATGGAAATGTCATTAGGAACATCCTGGACTATAAAATAACAGAAGGAATGGAAAAATGCAGTAAGGAAAAGCATGAACCATTAAATATCATGTGAAAAATCATACACCATAAAATGTTTATGCATCCTTTATTCACATCTGGTTCACCTTCATTGCAAACCTCAAGTGCGCTGCTCAACTTATATATTATTATTCACTACAATACCGTTCAAATAATATTAAGAAATATATAGTTTTACATAATACGTACGTAACGAACCCATTTGTTGGCACAAATTCTTATCTCACTGTCAAAACATCTTTTTATGTTATCAACTGACCTACACATTATATATTGTAAACCTCATCAATGAGAAATATAGGATGGTATAAAAGGTACGACAATGTCACTGTGAACGCCAGATACAATTACATTGGTAAGGTTGCCGTGGCAGGAGGCCTCTCGAGATATTTGTAAATCACGTTTTGAAAAAAAATGATCATATTTTTCTTAATGCAATTTCTATTCAATCATAAATTACCTTGTCGGCAATTCATCAATTGTGTCCATTATTTAACACAATGTGCTACTCTCTAGCGTAACTTTTATGGGATTGCCAATAACCTAAACACATCCGTTTCATTTCAAATTAATAGTATGGTAATAATGGGTAAATGCGTAAAATCATGTAATGCTCCTATGAACGATATTATAATTCAAAACGCCATTGAAACGTATCACTTTACACAAACATTATACAGGGATATGCGAAGATCAAATGAACTAATTCATGGATACATGGTGTTGTTTTGTCAAAGAAAAAAATACTCAAACCCTATGTAGTATTCTTTGTTATATAACACAGAACTTAATTGTTTAGGATGTAAGTCGCATGCTATGCGTGTTGATGGGCCGATGTCTTGACAAAAAAAAGACTGACGTTAAATTGATTTAATGTTAATGTCATGATCTATCTTACTTTTAATCGTCTTTAAACAAACACTTTATTATAGCATTTAATAATAATATGGTATTATTCGTCAGGTACTATGGAATCTGTGAATAACGTATTTACTTTGTTCTTGCCTATGGTTAATGACCACGTGTATAAATCTCATTTGCCTAAACGATTTATTAATTAAACCAACTCTTAATTTATTTAACAAAATGTTTGCAAATATAATAACAACTTGGCATTGTGCTTTCCCAACTTTGTGAATCATTAAGGCAAAACCGTCAAATACTTTCATTGCTTGCAGAGCTGTAAGTGCTTTAAAACTAAACAAAACATATAATTATATTCATGACTTTGCATTTGATAATCTTTGAGAGGTGAAAAATCTTCCAAATACTGAGATGTGCACAAACTGACATTTTAACTATCCATTTCATTGATAAAGAATATCAAAACGCTAAAGTGGATGTCAATAAAACACCACTGAGCATTCCAATCTATTGCTGGGTCTATGTGCATGATGTGTAATAAAAAGTATAAAGAATAAATTACTGATGCTTGTACTTGGGTATGCCGAAACAAGAACCAATGTTATAGCAACAAGAAATATATGAAATAGGTAAATGTTTGTTCTTATGCTATATAGTGATAGTATCTAAACATTGAATTTGAATGGATTCACCGTCGTCACCCTTTTCCAAAAACACTTTATCAACAATCGATATGATTTTAGTATATTAATGACCTGAATTTTACGAAAAAAAATGTTTTCTTAAAGATTTAAGTTTGCATCATTTATAACAACGCTTTACAAACCTCTTGAGACAGCACTTTTGAAATATTCAGTATATTATAAACCCCAATTCTATAGGCGTTTAACGCTTTACCAAAGCTTTTCGAATTAATCATGAACCATTAGTATGACAATACGATTGAAAGCAGTGATATTCTTCTGCAGATTTGTGCAAGGGTACATATATTACGCTTCTACCTTTGGAATATGAATCTTCTATCAATAAATCTCTTTACGAGTTAAAAGGATTCACAATAATTTATATGAGACCCTCAAAAGACATTTTGTTTTTGTAAATGCCATGCCGTGGTTTATTAAATGCTACATATTTTGTTTTATTAAACCCATTCTATAGACGTTTCGCTTTTTCAAAGCTTTTCGAACTAATCATGAACCATTAGTATGACAATACGATAACAGTGATATTCTTCTGCAGATTTGTGCAATATTATTCTTCTACCTTGGGAATATGATATATCTATCAATAAATATGTTTACGAGTTTAACATGAGACCATCAAAAGACATATGTTAAATATTATGTAAAAGTCATATGGTTAAAAGTTTTAGTAAATGTTAAAATGCTTATTGTTTATTGCCTTTCCAAAATGAACTTTTTAATTTAATTTATTGTATAACTAAACATAATACTTTTTGTGTGATTGTGCAGGTACTAGGGCGGCGTAAGATCTTTGAGTCATTAAATTGTCTCTCATATATAGACCAAATAAAATCCAGTCTGCAATTTTCAAGCATTTGCTATGTTTTCAATTCTTCCGAGGGATCCCATTTTCCAAATATTTTTCTAAATAATTTTGATATTAATATATTTTTCCTTTGTCTGGGTTTAATTTGCTGTTGGTTGCATCGTTAGCTTACATTATGCTTGTTGATTGTACAGAACGAAGTCGTTAAACAATGTTTCCAATGCTGCAACATTAGTTAACTTAATGGTTTACATGTTAACTTGTATGATATTTAAGTGGATTATATTTCTAATTTATTATAAATTATACGTGTTACTATATTTTTCCGTTTTTCCTTTCCTGTTTTATTTTAAGAGCTGACAACATAATGCAAATCATAAGTAACTTTAAGCAATTAACAAACTCAAAAGGACAAAAATAATAGTAATAAACATTTTTTCACCATTTGGAACAAGCTATCCTCATTTTATTAAAACTATCCGAATCTTTACTGTCATTTGCGAAAACCTGGAATAGACATAAGGAGAGTTCAAACTGATCTAGTGTAAATAACTTCTATTCATATCTAAATGAAAATTGATAAATGTCACCCTTGTCTTCATGAATTTAATTATGCGGATAAACGTCGATACTGGCCTAATCTACATACCATTCTTATTGAATTACTCTCCCCGAAAGATGCTGCCTGCAAAGCTAAGTTCAAAGTTTTCCAAATAAACTCACATCAATATTTGTAGTTTAAATGGTCCAGTAATATCGACAAAATTGCATTCATTTTATAGACGCAATGTGTTTTAAAGAAGGTTGAAAGAAAGGAAACAACTACTGTAAATTTTTAACCACACAAAGAAGTTGCTGTTAAAATATATTTCATTTGTCTAGCACAGCTACTCACTGTTATACTTTTGAAATGCTCATTTAAGTGCAAACGCCTGAAGATGAAGATCAACTATGCATTCGAAGAGTATATTAATAAGGGCCTTGTGCATAAAAATTTGAAATAAAGGGTTACAAGAAACATGATGTTTTACTTTGCCTAAAATAGAGCAAGCAATATTTACTAAAGAAAGTTTAATACGGCAAAATTGAGACTGTTACAGGCTCAGTTTTATTAAACCTTTTCATGGACGTAACTCTCATGTGCAAACTATCGTCAACGCCCCCAAGCACCGGCGTAAACAGAATTCAACATTTAAACATGAAAAGGTAAAAAATGGGGATCACAGGTTATAAAGCCTGCATATCACAGATAAGAGTTTAAGAAACAGGCAACATATCTTTAGGGTGATTCAACATTATTCCTTTAGGTATAATTAAACCACCCAACAAGAAAATACAAAATAATTTGGACTTAAAAATACCTTAAACAGAACAATAATGTCGTACTGAACGATCTTTAAGAATCGGACATATAACATAATTGATTGAATGTACAGGGCGACCTTTTACAACGCTGATGTGCCGAGAAAGTAGAGAAAAATAAGAATCCCCAAAGAAAGCCAAACACGGCAATATTGAAAAAAATGCAGGACTCTAAGTTTGTAACTCTTACCCAAGTTACACCATTTATTTGTTTAACCTTTTATATTGATTTTACTATTTTTATTATTATCCTTTCTTCCTTTTTTGTTCTTGATAAAATGTCATGTCGGCAAGAATCGTTTACAATCCTCCCACCAAACTGCCCTCCGTCATTCACCAAACTTGAAACTTGTATTTCATTAAGAAAAACTGGTAAAATCATTGTTACAATTTCCGATGATTTCAATCGATAGAGTTTTTTTCTTAAGAGAACACATTTTAATAATTCCCTGTTTAATGATAATCGTCAAAGTTAACTGACATTTGATACGGTTAATTCTGCAAATCGAGAAATATCACCTCTTTCAGAGATATTGTCCAATGTTTACTGCCAATGATTGTGTATTATTTCACAATGGGGAATAATCTAGCTATTTATGCTATTATAAACATCAATTGTGTTTCAGCATTATTCAGACATTATTTTTTAAATAAAAAAAAAGTTATCTGTTGACAGATACCTTATTGGAATATGCAAAATGTGAAATGATAACAATCAATGTACTGTAAGCTTCTTTATGTCTTTTTAGTTGTTGTTGTTGTAGTAGTTGCTGTTGCTGTTTTCGGTTTGTTTTCTTACATTTGTTCTAACATAACATATTCTTCAGTGAATACTACGTTGGAAGAAAATTTGCTCAATGCTAAATGAATAAGAATGATGATTATTAAAGCAGAGCAGAATATATGATTGATAGAAATGTTTTAAACTTAACATAATGCCTGAAAATGAAATTTCAAGAAATCATTTGAAATAAAATAAAGTATTCAAAAACAATATCATCGTATTAAACTATAATATTTTGTTTTCATTTCATGATCATTTTGGTATTATGCCGTTTAATATACAGCACAACCTCTACAGCACGGTTATCTGTAGAGCAACCATCTCTTTAAACAGCACGATCATTTTCTCTAAAAAATATACATCACGGTAATTTTCAATCTGATTTAAATCAGCTCTAAATAATGCTCCGCTTTAAGATCTGGCCGTGACCAAATACGAAATTATTTCTGGTGATAATTCACACCGCCAATCGTCGGCGAGCTTTCATAATTTTGAAAGCGATGTGGTTTCGAATTTTTACCTAGGGAAAAGCAATTATACTAAGTAGTCAATTTTCACGATTTCGAAAACAAACATGGTGTTGTCTATAAAGCCGACAGTAAAACTGGCAAAACAATCTTACCCATTAAAAATTGTCAAATTTGCTCAAGTAATTTGTTAAAAATAAACTTCAAACATTGTTTTTAACAAAAATTAACAATATGGTTACTTTCCACGTATAACGGTATTCTGATACTTTTTTGAATGTCTATGTAAAAACCGGTTTGATTGCTTGGCTAAAAGAAGCTTTCCTGGGAATTATAAAGAAAGTGAAGCATATTCAGTTGTCACCAGATGTACATAAAAGAAATAAATAGATCTGAATTTTAGTCAGATTAAGTCATTTTAATCTATGTATAGAAACATCAAAATGTTTGTCGCTCAATGGGTGGGGCTCTACAGCGGTTTTGCTGTGTATGTGTCAGTAATCAGTACTTTATTTGGCGCGGTTAGCTCCTAAGATAGAAAGAAAGCAGGCCACTTAAGATTTATAGGTACATATATATTTTTTTACATCTTGTAATGTTGCTGTATAGAAATAACATTGTTAAATAATTTATAATAAGTTATGCCAAAATATAGTGTTAAAAGATTCCTACCTAAAAGGTCGTGCAAAATATTAAATAGTTTGTCACACAAGTACCAAAATGTACAAAAGCAAAAAATGGTTAAGCTATGTGGCAAGAAAAATAATTTGAAAACTGGATCAGGGCAACAAAAATAAACGTTTTGACAGATAAAAAAAATATCTTTTTTGGGCGTGGGCGTAATGGGCCTTTAACGGTCGCCTGTTGCAAAAAAATGTTTCCAATGACAGTAACGGTGTAGTTACTTTACATCCGGAAAGAACCTAAAAGAAATATAACTTTAATTTGTTTCCCATCAGTTTTTGTCACGTGATTTTCCTAAATGTCAGTCATTTGTCAATCATTACAGTAATTAAAGTAATTTGATTTCGCGATTCAAATGTTCTAAATTCGATTGTGCCTGTTACGTTTAAGGTAATTAACTACAGACTTTTACTAATGAACAAAACATTTTTTTTTGTAAATTGATCGTATCAATACTTCTTGGTTGAACAAATTAAATAATATATTTGTTGTTTTTTAATTCATTGTATTTTTTTGTTTCATTTTTTCATTTAATATAAAAAAGGATAATTTTTTATCATACATATTATAACAATACCAAGTTAAAGGGACTCCATTTATGTTTTATGACATGACCAGACTGAAAGTAATGTTTCGAGATTAATGTTTTATTTGATGAAGGTCTTGACCAATCACTCGTTTACCAGCTTCCAGATCATAAGCTCATTCCGTGTTTCCAGAACTATAAGTCTAATTGTTAATAATGACTAAAAAGCATTGCAAATCCAGCTTTGAATTTTCAATTAATTTCCGAGTATATTTCTGAATTATCTTGTGCACATCTTTTTGTTTTAAGTGCCCAAGTCGATCTGTTAATGAAAATATTAATTACAATTTTATGTTTAAGGGTTTTGAACTTAAGTGGAGTTCCTTTATTTTGAAAACTGTTATATTTGTTTATTTGCAACTTTTTCAGTATTTGTATGATCTAAACATTTGTTAAAAAAATTGACAATGATGATCTGCACTCTATGTTAAGCGAGGTTTTCAATTAAAAAAACGTCAAAATTTTGTAGTGTGAGTAAATGCAGACCTCGAAAGATTTTTGAAATGCATACAAAAACGTTATAAGAATAAAAGTTAATTTAATTCTCATGATGTGGGCTGTAGAACTTTTTAAGAATATTTCAAATTCAGTTAATTGTGCGTTTACACATGAAGATGTAAATGTTGATCAAAGTAATAAAATTTAAAATTGAATTGTAAGACTGTCCTGTTATACTTGGGGTATTATAAAAAGTTATTACTTCTTTAAACGAGTATAAAAATTGTGATCTGATTAAACAATGTTATGAAGCTGATAATAATATATAAACTAGCAGCTCCAGACTGTCCATATATTTACGGAATAAAATGAGAAAATATCAACACATACTGCAGCTTTGACCACTGCAGGGTGTAAACGTTGTGATCTGTATAACAAAGTTTTTCATTGACTCTAATAACTTTATCTTGCCATATCTTGTTAAATAATTTACTTCGGGATATATCAAAATACGTGGTGCTACGTTATCATTTTACCGTGGAATATTAATTCAGTATTCTTTCTATTTATAGTAGTATTGCACCTGTTAACGTATTTGGTATCGTCTGCCTATTGTTGTTAAGAAATATGTTGAAAAATGGTTTTTAACAACTTGATGTTTTAATGAGACCAATCTTTGGTTTTAGAGATAAACATTCTACAACTGATTTTTTTTTCAGTATTTAATTTGCAAAGGATTAAACTAGTCAGATTTAAATGAATACCGGTTTTTGTGCGACTCTTGGAGTTTAAATGTTGTAACGCTGTTCATTTTATGTCATTTTGCAAAATAAAATTATTATTTTGAAAGAACAGGGTGAGGTAATGATCTGAAATTTTGCATACATGTTTTTTTAGTTCAGACCTATTTTAAATGATAAGCAAATCGTGGACAAAAATTGACATGTCCTGCCATGTCTTAAAAAACTCAGTCCCTTTAAGAGAATTATGTAGATAAAAAAATCCATTGTTGTAGACGTAATGAGTTTAGTTTTGATTAAAGTGGAAGAACGTGTTTGTCTAAGAAGTTTATCATGTATATCATGTATTTTTATCAACTTTGTATGTTTACATGCCAGATGTGTAAGACCTCACACGCCCCTCCTTGCATTACTTGGCACCTGAGTATAATAACCGATGTTCCGTAAGTAAGCTTGGCTAGGTGAAATATTTGTCTTGTAAAATATGAGAAATATGAACAATGTCTGTATGGCAAAAACGCTCTAAAGTAGACACCGCTTTTAGCAGGGGTATAGTTATATCCTACAAAGGTGATTTTATAAAATGATATATTGATATATTGCATTTCAAATGATATTCCGAAAATAAATGAATAATAATGAGTTGGCCCTGTTGCTAGAATAGCCCTTTCGCTAGTGTACAAATATAAACTCTTTAACATTAAAAAAATTAAAAAAATAACTTTTTTTTCGAAATGACGGGACTGTAAAAATTGTTTTGAGAATTATATATAATTTGCAAAAAAACCTTGCGTGCCAAATTTAAGATCATTTACCACTCCTTTTTTTCAGAGAAAAAACAAAACCCAAGTACGAATAGCGATTAAACGCAAATAATTCAAATCGAGATAAGACTGACACAAAACAATACGATTTTAAGTTTTATTTTGAGTATATTCCTTAATCATCTTTTGTATACTTTTCTGTTGTAAGTACCCGGTTGAGCTATCATATGTAATGATTTCAAATCTAGGCTCGTGAAAATGATTGGAGCTCCGGAAAGGACCACAAAAACAGCAAAAAGAATGTTATAGACTCAGATTTGTATTATTTCGCTAAACTTCAAACGCATTAACTAGTAACGTATGTCTAAGGATGGACGAAGCGTATCTTTTCTAAAAGCTTTCACACATTTTCCTTTTAATGTCAACGAACGTGTGTCAGTCAATACTTTCGGGAATATAATAAACGAATACAATGTCTGCAAAAATGATTGCACTGTTGTTATGGTGGGCTTAATTGTTAAGGCCGTTGCGTTTTCTGCAGGCACTTTGAGATTCGCTTTTTTATTGGAAACGTTTATTGTTTCCTTTAATTCAACGAAAAAGAATAATTTATTTCTAAATAACCTGCTAAATGATTCGGTAATATATAATCATCAATATAATATTACCTCATTAAAATGAAAACAAAAGTAATGCTAACATTCCCTGGCAATTTCATTGTTATAGAAGCTTACAATTTTGTAAATTGGTCACAAAGCATTTCAAACCTATAAAGTCATTATAATAATAATAATAATAATAATAATAATAATAATAATAATAATAATATAATAATAATAATAATAATAATAATAATAATAATAATAAACTCTTTATTTAACGAAGGTAACTTATTAAGACAATGCATCAAAGCATTAGATACAACACATATAATGCAAAATCTTATTTTCAACAAGGCCTTCAATAAAACATAAACATAACAACGGACATATTCAAGCAATTGTAAAGATTACAACATTCAGTAAATCTTAATCAACAAAGAAGACAGACATAATATTATATTATGGTATTATAGGTAAATTTTCTATAATTCATCTCTAGATAATAATAAATGTTTGAAGTGTGATTTAAACAATTTGAGACTTGAAAGATTTCTTATTTTTAAAGGAATAGTGTTCCATAACTCCATACTAGAATAATAAAAAGTACGTTTAAAATAATTTGTTTTAGGTCGTTTATGCATAATATCTTTTTTATGTGTTGATCTTAGTAAGTAAGTTTTATTTTGAGATAACGGAATTAGATTAGAAATATATGCTGGCGTTAATTCATTCATCGCTTTATATACCATAATTCCAGAAAAGTATTTACATCTAGATGGAAAAGATAACCATTTCATATTTTGAAACATATCAAGAGAATTTGTTTTTACGGGTTTATTTAAAATAATTCTGGCGGTTCCTTTATTGTAATTTTGTTATTCTATTTAGATCTGATTTGTTATATTGGGACCAAATAATACATCCATAATCAAAAGTAGAGGCAATGTAAGCGTTATAAAATAATTGTTTCATTTCAGGTGTAAGAAATATTTGAATTCTTTTCAGCGGAGATATTTTAGAAGCAAGCTTAGAACATGTTTTGTCAATATGTGTTTTCCAAGATAGACGGTTATCAATATGCAATCCAAGTAGTTTTTGACAGTAAACATTATTTATACTCGAATTCTCAATATGCAGAGAAAGATTGCCTATGTTATTTATTTTACATTTTGATCCAATTATCATGCACGTGGTTTTTTCTGGATTTATGGCCATATTATTGAGAGTGCACCATTCCTGTATTTTTAGTAAGTCTAGTTGCAACTCAGACTGTATATTACTCAAACTTTAGTCAGCTATGTGTAATGTTGAATCGTCTGCATACATATCAGTGACTGATATATCATTTACATATAAAATAAACAGTATAGGACCTAAGATTGAGCCCTGTGGCACGCCTGATATAACCGGTAAGCTTTCAGATTTATCATTGTTGACTTTTACAATTTGCTCTCTGTTAAAGAGATATGACTGGAAAAATTGTACAGAGTTTTCAGAAAAATGATAAAGTTTTAATTTATGAATCAATATATTATGGTCAACTAAATCAAAGGCTTTTTTAAAATATAAAATTACAGCACCTATTATATTTCCATCATCACTATTCGTAAGCCAAGCATCTATAAGGCGGATTAAAGCCGTTTGGCAAGAATGATGTCTCCGGAAACCTGACTGGTGTTCATTAATGATATTGGTATAATGAAGATAATTATTTAGCTGATTTGCAACATGCCTTTCAAGTATTTTTGAAATGGTTGGGAGAATAGATATTGGCCTATAATTATTGGGAAATAATGTTAATATTTCAGTGCACGTAAACATAACAGTTCCATCTTTGAGATCATAGTATTACGCTGAATTACAGATTGAAATATATTATAACATTTTTTTATCTTAGATTTTCAATATATATTTCGAAAATGTTGGATATGATTTGAAATTAACTATTGTCATCAATTCGCCGTCTAGGTTTACACTTCCTATGAAGAGCTTTACCTTGGGAACAAATAAATGCATTTCTCTTAATGTATCATGATATAGATCCTGGTTTTTTATCAAATTTATTACTCACAAAGTGACATATTATTCACGAAGGCCTATTATATTATATTCAATTGTCACAAAAATGACATTTTAAAGGGTATAAAGCTATATCTTATGAAACTTGTTCATTAGATTCCAAAACCGTAAAACTAATTAAAAATGTTTCCATAAAGATCGATACTCAAAAGGGATCTAAGATAGAACGTGTCACATGGATAAGTATGAAAACAGAACAAAATGTTCCGGAACAACATATTATACTGCAATTTTAGAAGGAATTTAGCACTTATTTTGCATATAAGCAGTTCGGTTTTAGGGAAATATATCAACATATTTCATTCATACAGGCATTTTTAATTACTCTTCTCCAAGTCAAAGAAAAATATTAAACTGCAGGCAGCAGAGATAGATGTTCATATATTATCTTTAATAAAGATTACATGGTTTGTCCTAACATATTATTATGTAGACCCGTAATACTTAAAACATCACAATGCATTTCTCGTGTATGTTATGTACGCTTACCATAATTTTATATAATGTAAGTCATTTATGTTATAAATCGTTTAAACAATTATATACATATAACGATAGAATATGTATTATTTTCAAATACATTAAACTTTTCTGAGAAACTTTCATTATTTCCCTTTGCTAATAATTGAGGATTCCTTTTTGTCTTCAATTCAGACATCATTCTCTGTTTTCCCTTAAAACGTCAGGTCCATTAAGCCTTCAAAATGCTATCATTTGTATATTTCAAAAACTTTTTAAATTTTGTTACATTGTTACACATTCAAAACAGTTGTCTATTGGTAAACATAAATAAAAAATCCTTTGCTTCTTTTGCTCTTTGGCAATTGGTTTAATTACCGTGATTTAAAACTTTGTATGAAAGTCAAAATACTACATTGTTTACATTTTGCAATCTTTACTAAACATAACTGCGCGTTGAAGTCTACTTTCGTCAGTTGTTTGAAATCTTACATGTTCTAACTTCATTATTGAAGCATTATTTAACACATATTTGACCTTCCTTAAGAATTTAGGAAACATATTGAATTCTGGGGCATATTTTGCCTTTAACGATGTCAATAAGAAACGGATTTAAATAATGATAAAAACAAAACAAAAGTTTATTTGCAAATCAAACATTTTCTTAATTTTATAAGATCCCCCATATCAGCTTCAAGGGCTTTCAAACACAGTCTTTTTTTGCCTATAAAATCTGAAACATGCTATCATATCTAAAGGCTATTACAGTTTAAAAAATTTAACTTATTGGTCATATAGTAGTACCTGAGGCATCTTTTGCGTATTTCGCATATTTACCATTAGTTCACATGTAGAGGGTTGTAGTAGGGGTAGAGGGGCAGATAGGGGTGAAGTGTCCAAACACCGACACTGCCACCTGTGGTTACACCCAGTAAGTTTTATAAGGAAAGGTAAAGAGTAGATTTTATAAAGCAAGATAGAATAGAAAATGGAGATTGCCTGCATTCAGGACAGAGGCTACAAAATCATGTTTACTTTATCTCTTTTCTTTTAGGTATCGTAATGTTTCAATTTCTTTTTTTTCTACGAATATTATTATTATAAACAAAACCTCGATACTTACGTAACTTTCATTTCTTTATTATTATCTTCTGATTTAAAATCAGGTAAAAAATGTATACATTGACTGTTTGCACATTCATTTCTGCATAACATATCAAAACTTATAGATCAGACTTACAGATCAAACTTCAAAGACTTATACATACTGCAAAAATATAATTTGAGATGTGTCTAAAAACAAAAATGAATATTAATTAAAACGATTTCAAACATAAGAATATTTCTAAATAAAATAAATCATATTGATCCAATCAAACAGATTAATTGGATACCGCCAAATATTGGACATAATAGAAGAATTATGATTATTTAAACGGAAAACAAACTTTAAACTTATGATATATTTTATGATCATTTAATTGTAATTGTTCAAGTTTGTTCTGTCATTCTTATATACAGTGGTAGAAAACTGAAACCGTCCAAATTCTTCTAGTTTCATTGCCATCATCGCTATTTATACCATGATAATGAAAATTGATAAATGACCCCCTTGTCATCATGAACTTAATTATGATGATAAACGTCAATGTGGGCCTAATCTCAACACAATTCTTATTAAATTACTATCCCCGAAATTTGCTACCCTGCAATATTCACTTCATTTTTTTTCTATTTATAGTCAAAGCAATATTTTGACTTGTTAAATAATCTTCGAAATGTAACTTAAATAGTTTAAAAACGTTAATATTTTTGAATGATTGGTCAGTACTGTCTGTAAGGAAATATTAATTTTTTTGTAAACAACTTATTTTGATCTAAATTTTAAAATTACAAAATAGATCCCAGGACTCATTAAATACATAAATGTATATACCAATAGCCAAAAAGAGACCTTCAAGCGATTTAAACTAAACAAAATATTGCAAATCAAGTAAAAGAAATCAACATGTTTTGCAGTCTCTCCTTATAATTTCTTTACCATTTTTACATTTGCATAAATTATGTTTGCAAATCAAGAAGAATTACCCCATATTGGATTGAATTTCCCATTTTTATGGCAAACTATTACGTATAGTAGCACTGTTGGGAAAAAGAAAAGTGTAAATTTTACAATAAACATATATTTAATTAGCGAAAGTTTACAACATTTAAAGTCAAACATGTCATGGGAATGTCACATCTTTCAAGGATATATACTATTGGGTTAAAAAACTCTTAATTAAGACGTACATGTAAAATTTGTTTAAGTGTAATGAAATACAATTCATGCACATATATAATCGGATTTTATTTTTATAAATTGAAATTGCTTGTGTTGCGTGGCATTCAATGGTGCATTCAAAACATTTCAAAATAATTATTTGATAAAGTAATAAAACAAATAACAATACCTTACCCGGCCCTAACCAACAACAAACAAACGCCTACAATGTTTCTGCAAATCATTTGCCAATAAAAGCATTTCAAGTTTTTAGAGAGTATGCGGTTGCATGTTTAATATTTAAAAATCAGTCAATGACATTTTATTTTGAAAATAAAAAAAAAGAAGAAAAAAAAGAGAAAAAACACAAAAATAAGAAAAACAAACAACAACAACAATAAATAACAAAAAAAACAAAATGAAACAAACAAATAAAGAAATAAAACACAGATACACATGCATGCAGGTGTCGAAAGAACAGCGAGCTGGACTATTTTCAGCGCTTGATGGTAAAACAAGATAATATAGATGTTCAAAAAGGGCTATAATAATGTCTAACGGAAAGTTAGGGTAAGAGTTTTAAGTAAGAATTATCGGCCGTAGAAAGTGACCCCTTATTATGCTTTCATAAATGTTTGCTCTGAATTCTTTTGAGATGTCATCTTCCACGCAAAGACTTATTATTATAAAGAAAGTGTGTTGTCCTACTCCCACGCCGGGGTAATTACAAAATCGTTTCACTTTTTATTCTGAAAGTCGAGCTAAAATGGTAATTGATTTTTTATATACTATTAGACAAAAAATGTCTGAACAACACTTAAATTAGCCTAAAGCTAAGTTCTCTCAAGATCTCTCAAATCATATTCAATCGTTAGTTATTTGATATCTTTTTGACATAAAGCATGTTATAAAGGCAAGAATTCAGATGGGGTTTTTCAAAATGAGCAAGAAATGTCGGCTTTTGAATTGAATCCAAACAATACGAGTTTTCATAATACTAATGTTTATAACATAGTTATTTCATTGCAAATCATATTTTAGTTATTAATAAGATAGCCTTGTTCGTTACCGAATAAAAATGCAGATGTCTGAATAAAACTTAAGTTAACACACTCATGGAGGTTTAACATTAAAAATGAAATCAAAAGAAGGGATCGAATTCTAAAAAAGTTTTAAGTTTAGTATTTATAAAACATTTTTTCTTCAATACTTGCCCTGTTTTTCTGTAGGTGTTACTTCGGGATGTTGTTACATTAATGAGTTAACATTTCGTGTAGTAATGCTGAATTCTGCAATAGCCGGTGCAAGGGGGTGGTGTGGACCGGAATTTACATTTCCCAGTACCGTCTATGAACAGGCCTAATGAAAACGAGCCTGGAACATTTTCAATTTTATTGTTCTTTATGGCTTTCGTTTTGCTCTATTCTACTGTGTCGCCGCGTCGTAACCCTCTCGACCCCAACCCCTTAAAATGACCGAAAACTTAATCAAAATAATACCATACTAATAAAACAAAATTGAAAGAAGCGTAACGCAAACGTTTGGTTGAAACAATTTTATCCAGAAAATAATTATCTGTATTGACTTAAGACTCCAGACATAATACATTCTTAAATCAGTAATACACGGTAACCGAATTGCACAACTTTGCTTTGCCGTTGATTACGGACATGCAATTCTGCTATAAATTCTTAAATGAAAAGCAACAAAATCTACGATCAGAATCATTAATTTTGTATTGTTTTAATCTGCAAGTAGCATCTAGATATAGAAACAATATAATCCTTTGTATTGATTATTTTAATAAAACATCTGAATCCTTATTTCAGTTAAATGTAAAGACACTTTTAGAATTGTCAGATGCAAGCTTTTTTAAAAAGGTTTAAAACAAAAGGTAGTATCTTTGTAATGTCTGGCGTCTCTTTCTGGTCTGAAAAAAAAGATTCCAGAGTCTTTCTTTTTCCAACATGTAAAAGCTGTAACACTTTTCTTCGGTAATTGTCCATCAGTTGTCTTAAAAGTGATCAGTAAAATCAAGATAAACAATGTCACGATTGGTATAGTATTGTTATATAGTTTTCTGGGAATGCTTTAGGTTTGTAGAAAGGGCGTGACACATCTTTTAACTATAACATTTCAATTCATAAATGCGTTACGTTTAATATTACATCCTTAATAATTGACTGCATTTTGTTTATTATTATTTGGGTGTGTATGGAAGTGTGTGATTTTGGTGCATTTTCTTGAAATGATTCAATGAATGTGGTACATCATCTCTTTGAATATGTATATGCTTAGGCAGTGCCTCCTTGATTTATTACCCTCTAAAATTCTTAATCGCATTGTCTAACGTGATTGATAATAATGTTTATATACAATCGGTTTCACGCCATGGCTCTCTCTTAATATGTTACTCTATTCGGCTCATAATTCGTTTTGCATTAACTTAAACTATCCGATTTACACATGAGCCGTTTTGCTATTACCGTTTTCTTTTGTGTAATATATGACAACTCTTTCTATTATTTTATCGTTTTCTCACGTAAATAGTTTATAGTCATTATGTTTTCTTTGGATTTATATCTTTATTTCTGTTATATGGATTTAAAGATCTCAATTATTCAATCATTACAATCTCATGAGGGTATTATGCGAGCACAGCAATGTTTAAAAACAAACAGTTAAATGATTACTTCCAGCCCATGTTTAAGTACCTTTATTTTTCAAAAGCTTTTAATTTTTGGTGTCCTGTGAATATAACTGAGCAATCATCTTTAGCTTCTTTTGCGTGTTAGTCAAAAGTACAGTTATAATGATTTGGTATTCTATTTTTCATTTTTCTACATTTATAACAAATGTTTTGACCTTTGGCTGTTTTTTTTTTTTTTTGAAGTGTTAAGCACCACGGATGATCTGAATTCATTACTTCGACATTATAAAACGCCGAATCCCTTTTCTACAGAAAAAAATCAAAAAACTATATTGATCCAATGTGCTTTTTATGGAATGGCACGGAAGTGTCACATTGAAGGCTCAATGATAGCCGCCGTATGAACAGATCTGCGGATGTTTCTAAATTCAAAATTGACCATTTCATGTTTAAATGTTGAATTCGTTTATACCGATGCTAACAGCAGTGGACGGTTGTTTTCACTTGACAGTATCGTCCATGAACAGACTCAGTCAAACCGAGCCTGCAACATTTTCAATATTGTCGTGTTTGGCTTTCTTTGGGGATTCTTATTTTCTTATTTTATATTTTCATTATAAATTATTTTGTAATGTGATGCACTTATATGAATTTCATTGTTTAAATGAAAGTCTTTTCACTGATCAAAACGGCGTAAGTGATTGTGTACTTTTTGTTTTCCCTCTCGTTTCGACTTTTGGTGCATTTGGTTCTGTATGTTTTTAGAATTTGTAACGACATAAAAGCATAAGATACTAAAAGTAGTAGTTACGAGTATTAGTTACTAATATAGAGAACATAAGAATCCCTAAAGAAAGCCAAATCGGTGTTAAACTATAATGTCAATGACAAAACAAACATGTTTGATAAGTAACTATACGTTTAAAGATAAACTATATCAATTGCAACTTAATTGTGGTAATGGGGGATGAATGATTCGTATCGACAGAAAAATAATCATTTACCTGGTAAAACATAAATTATTATACCTTTTGTGTCTCGAAAGTTAAATAATTTTGACAATGTATGCTTGTTATATTTGCGATGTTTACAATCTTTCCTCCAATTGTTTACATACTAGTGTAAAATCTCACATGTAAACAATAAAGATGGCATTGTATTATACCATCGTGGCAACAAAACGGAACTTTGAAATAGCAAGTAACTAGAACAGAATCGGTTTGCCGACTCATCTATTTGATAATACAAATATAATTGCATTTATATTCAATGCTTATGAAATAAATATAGAGTATATAATTTTAATTTATATGTAAAAAACTTTTAATGGCGAAGGAACAAATAAGGAGCTAAAACGTAATAATAGTTTCTATTTACGGACAGATTTGACCTTGGATTCATAGGTAAAAACCGCATTACACCCATGCTTCATGGTTATTATTAATGTTATCTAGATAACATTGCTATTTATATTTTATTGCAGGTTACAAGACGTCAATAAAACCCAATTGGACAGCAAAAATAGAGATGTTATACGCCTAGCGCATATAACGGATAATGGAAGCAAATTTTACAATTTACGCAATTAACCTCAATTTTTTCGGCAATCTCAAAAATAAGGTGTATATTTAAGGATTCACAAAGCAATTCCGATAGGTCAGTTAGCTAAACCTATGTCCTATAAATGTTTTATAGAAGCATTCGGTTACACAAAAATAAGTCTAAATTATAGACAACGAAACGTAAAACGCTGTGCATCCAGTCAGTACGGGATAAAGCTATCATCTATATCTCTAAACTGTAACGGACATTAAAACAAATCACAGCACAGAAGGCGCTGAATTTGTTTGATTCTAAAAATGTCAAAAAGGTGAAGGTTGTGTGATTATAAACCAATTTTTGTATAGTGCCACCAATGCTTTTCAGAGTTTTAACTATAGTAAATTGGCTATAAGACTTATTGTAACACTGATATTCAATTCATTGTTTATTTGACTTAAACAATGTAAAGACAAATAAGTTGACCTTAACTGGGATATTAACTCCAAACCTCTCGATTCCTAAGCGAGCGTGCAAACCCCTCTGCCACGGTAAAGTTATATGTAAACGGACTGAAGAAAACCATATTATTCGAAATTAGGTTTTGTTACTCTTATTATTTCGACGCTAAACCTGTTGCTTAACACAGATGTAAATAATCATGGAGCTTACTATAAGCATGTTTATCTATAAAGAATAAAACAATATTAGAAATCTTCGACCATTCGGAATCTATTTTGCTTGAAAATTAATGCGCCTGTCATTTGACCATGTTTACGCAGTGATCTCCCCTGAATTTTTCGACGTTAGTGTACATATAAAGGGAAGTAACCGCTTCAAAAACGCTGACTACTTTCGGCATTTGCAATTAACAGCATCAGAGTCTTAAATTTCGCTACCATTATTTGTTTAATCATGAAGACACAAACAAATAATAAACAACATTGACATTGCCAAAACAACATTCAACCTCATGTTCTTCAGCGCTTAAAAACACATTGTTTCGCTTATGAAGCATTTTGTAGCATTAATAGCAGCTGTATGACAACAAATTCATTTATACGATCACTGTTCGTATAAGACACAAAATAGGTCAAATTCAATTTTGAGTCTCATGAAAATGAAAATATTTTGTTAAAAGAAATTAATAGAACTCTGATATAAACTGTAATAATAAGGTAAAATGGAGGGAAATAAAGAATCCCTAAAGAACGCACAAAACGTCAAAATTGAAAATGTTGCAGTTTCGGTTTGATTGTGTAAATTGATCATTGTGAAGTCTTTTCCTCAAATATCAAACAGCTGTTCTGCTTGTAGTGACTTCACATCCGGAATGAACGGAAAAACTTTGAAGTTTTAAATCAGTGTTTGTCACGTGACAGTCTTTAAAGGCATTCATTTGTCACTCCATACAGAAATTAGAAAACTTAAATATCGTGTTTCGAGTATTTCAAACGACGATATCGTTGTTAATTCTACTTTTTCTGTCTCTGTAATGATGGTAAATGATTCACAGTTAGGATTTAAAAAAAATGTGATATGAAACCTACTCGGTGATTCTGTCAGTGGTTAAATTTCGTTGAAACCCAAAATATATAGAATTTATACAGAAATTCATGCTGGGACTTTTATAAATGTCATTTAGCTTGATGTGAGTACAAAAGATAATTTGAAATTTTTGTCATTAATTTGCCTGAATATCCCTTTAATGCATAGTTGTTTAGATATCTATGTCGACAAATTTATTTCATTATAATACAATGTCTCAAAGACACGACAGTCACTTTGAAAAATTACAAACCAATTGCTTGTATAGATTTGTTTTAAATGTTCAAATATAACAACTCTTTTGTTTTAGAGATATCCATAAAACATGCATATCAGTTTTTATCTCAGAAGGAACATATATGAGATCATAATCTTAGCATAAACAGGATATAAAACAGTTAAAGTATGCACTCAATCGTAATTTGTAGTGTAATAAGTGATACATCAAAATATCTTTAGATGAAGTCACAATTAAAGACGTCTATTGACGATAAATATGTATTATCATATCGAAAGTTATATAACATATGATTCAATTAAGCCAACTGATGGCGTAATTGCTCAGATGTTCAATAATCAGACAAGGTAAAATTGAATTAACTAATTCAGGAAATGGAAGTTTATTCATTAAAATTATTATAGTGAAAGAAATGTATAAAATGTTGCACAACCGATTTTAAATTACATGCAATGATATTGAATGTCAGCAATTCTAGTTTCAGAACTTCATATATTTTCCAATGTTCCGATATAAGTCAAAGTGTTTAATTGTACGAATTTGTGAGCATTTTAAGTTTTCAAAAGAATCCCCCCCCCCAAAAAAAACCAAAACATTAATACAAAAAATAAAATAAATAAATAATCAATTAAATTAAGCAGTCTGTGGGGCACAGAACCAGTGTCTGCATTTTGAAGACATAAAAGATTTTTACATACATGCACTGAATAATACAAAAAACTATTCATTGTAGATTTATCAGACCTGTATATCGGTGTTTTCCGTAAAACCAGATTTTGTAGGAAGACAGATTATACAAATTCATTCCTCCTAATTTCTATTTTATGCTGACCATTTAATGTAAGAATATCTTATCACAAAATTACAAAATTTGCATTAATTTTCTAAATAATGCTGGAAATGGAGTTTTTGCTAAACGCTTACTGAAATGGCAAAATTGAAAATGTATAGTATCATTTTTGTTTTATTTATTTTGTGTCATAATTTCAGACGAATGTACTGATAATTTGGTTAAGTACTGGA
Organism: Ruditapes philippinarum; assembly: GCF_026571515.1. NCBI lineage: Eukaryota > Metazoa > Mollusca > Bivalvia > Venerida > Veneridae > Ruditapes > Ruditapes philippinarum. The sequence goes on from NW_026855611.1 coordinate 100,615, forward strand.
TGCTTGAATATAACAGAAAAATATAAAAAGCCCAAGTATATATTTTTCCAACTCGTAGAAGCTTTCATCCATATTGCTTTTAATGGAAATATGTGTGCGAGTCAACACTACATAACTTGATATAATATACAATGCTTACAAAAACCTTGTTGTGCGTTTGGTTTGGGCGACCTAATTGCGAGGGACATAGCATTTTGCTTCTTTGGGAAAAGTTTGATATTTCGTTTAATTTTAAATTCATTTAATTAAAAAATGCTAAATTTTCAAATTATAGTTTCTGACTTCTGTTTACAAACTGGATAATTCATTGTGTCTTTATTCATCAATGCGATTTTAAGGGGGGAGACGAATCTGCAATCTTAGAGTTTTTGACAGACAAAAAGAGATTTTTTTTTTATATTTCATATTTGCATCCAAAATCAATCATGACTCAGTTTCATTGATAATGATATAAAGTTAAAAGTTCGGAAAAAAAAGAACGATTGTATAATGAAAAATTAGTTATAAGATAAATAAAATAAATAAATGAATAAACAAATAAATAAATGAATAAACAAATAAATAAATAAATTATTTAATTAATTAATCAAATAAATAAATAAATAAATAATATATAAATAAACTTTAAAAGACAATCATTTTGTTCAATCCAATTTATTAATCAAATGAGATCTTCTGACTGGATGGGTCTTGCGATGTAAAACTTGTTTTGATGACATAAATAAGTTAAAAAAAATACCATGAGCTATTAAGAGAAGTATTGTGTGATAATACATAGTACATTAGGTGTCAATCAATATCTAGTAATACAAAATTACTGACGTGTAGGTTGGGATAAGCATTCTTCTGTTAAACGTACCAATACATTAAATAGAATTTAAACAGTCAAGAATGTCAAGCATATCTGTTTAAATATTAACATTCTAATTTTCTTACCATAATAGATAAAAGATTCAGACCTTTAAGTAAGCAAATGATAAAAATGTATTCGTAACAAAGAAATTTCGATTCTATTTCATTCATATTTTTAATGTGCAAGGCCAAAACTTTGTGTTGATTATCTGTAAATCTCTCTAAACATGCTCACGTATGTCGTGTACAATATACATGTATATGGGTTAATATAAATCAAACTATTTCCAACCACAGACTGAGGCATACACACTTTTGTCATTAATGAAAATAGATGTCAATCAGTATTCCGGGAAACTTAATTAGGAAAATCAACACTCCTTGAAACCTAATTGCCCATTGTTTAGTGTTGGCATTGTTTTTGATGAAGTGTAGTTGTGTTAAAGAAAAAAGCCTTGAACGTCAATACATTTTCTCTTTTTTAAAAATTGTCCGACGATTTCAATTATAATCACTCTAGGACCATTACGATATCAATAACACGTGGATTAAACATGAAAATAAAAATATTCATACTAAGAATAATTTCTCAAATTTGATGCAATTGTGCATCTAAGCCTAAAGATACAATTTTACTATAATGGTATTGTTAAGTGACATTATCAGACAACGGATCACTATTTATTTGGCTTTATTTCTTTGCTGCGACTTGGATAGTATGCTAGAGGTATCACTAGCGTCGGCATATTTGTTCACATTATTACAATGTAGTACTTTTTATTAAGACATGTTTTATGACTTGGTATAAATCATCGAAAGCGCCTTCAACCCCAGCCGTAGTTTAAACAAAACTTTGATATACGGTCTGATTATCTGTCAAAATCCTTTTGAAATTTGTTAGTTTTACAGTAGGCGTGATTAGGGCGTTAGCGGATTTATCCCGAGCAGCTAGTTGTTATTCATACAGCAAATCAAATCTTAACATACCGTCTGATGATCTGCCAAAAATCTTCGTAGCAAATGTATGTTTTGAAATTTGTTAGTTTTACAGTAGTTGTAAATGAAGTGTATAGAATTCTCTGAAAAAGTGGTTCCCCGAAAACATGAAAACAGCAAATTTACACGAAAATTACAAAGTTGATCTAATTGTGACTGTACATTGGAGATAATATTACTCCATCACTATCCAATGAAAGTCGGTCTTAAAAGCATTTAAGTCGCCGTCATTAATGTAAGTGGTATTTATATTGAATCTTTCATCATGTTTTGCTAAAGACTAAAGGAAATACCATTGCTTTTATAGTAAATGTTTATAACTTCCCCTACAGACTGAAATCGTAAATGGTTTCAAGAAGAAGATAATGCCTCATGCTACACGATGAAAAGCGTTAACTCTATTTCTTTTAATCATTTTAATGGTAACGACATTTATTTCATTTATGTCATTTCAATTGCATCGCCTTCATGTATTTTTATGCTTTAAAATATCACGTGATCATATAACCGAGGTATGAGCTGCTAATGTTCAAACCAATTTGTTACGAAGAAAATGTTATTGCATCCAAGGAAATGATCGTATATTGAAATAAAAAAGAAAATCTCACCTTAAATGATTTGATACAATGTGTTCATTTCTGTTATGAAACATACGAGACAAACTCAAGGCAGGTGAGATTTTCGTATACAAAAAGAATTATTGAAAACAATTGTAACAGTTAAAAACATAGTATAAGTCTTAAAGTGTCATCATCAAATTGAAGTCCTTAAGATATTCGTACCGATGTAAGTTTCAAATAAGTCTTTATAAACAACAAAATAGAAACGGAAAAGTGAGTTATCTAGGATATTAGATATTTGTTTTCTTTTCTCTTGGTCATACGATACTCGTATTTTAATTGTATGTGCACGTTTTCATTAAATAATGACATATGTCAAATGTTGAAGAAAAATAAGGCCTTTACTTAGTCGTAAACAAGGGATGGGGCCATTTTGTATTATATCACAACTTATTAGGTTATTAGTTTATTGTGTTCAATATCGTTTGCTTTTTTGTTTCATCCCAACAGTATTTCAGTCATATAGGCGGGTAGTTTCCCAACATCGTTCCTGGTGAGTTACACCAGCACTAGACTACCTTTTTCCGCACTAAACAATCAAAGCATCTCCCGGGGATCGAACTCACGCCAGAGAGGTAACTGGGATAGAAGTCATCGACTTGAATCCCTTTACCACGGAGGCGGTCTTATGTTCAATAAGTGTTTAATATATATTGAAAGTAATTATTCTCAAAATGTCTATAAACGTCAGAAAAAGAATGATGTTAACTAATTGTCTACTAACAGTTTTATCTGACTGCCCTCTTTGTTCTGCTTGATGATCTTTTTAATGTTATGATACTATAGGCAACTTGTGATTTTGTAATTTTTATTTAAAACATGTCGTGATATAAATTTCAAATAGAATCAAAAAACAACGCTTGCTTCACTAATCAAAGTGTCAGAAAAGAACCATCAAGAGTAAAGCACACTGGATTAAAAGATGTATGAAAAAGATTGTTGTATTTCGCCTTGAGCTATTCTCCATCTTAAACATCCCTGCGTCTTCAATACAAATTCTAACATGCTTATCATTACCATCGTTTCTCGAATAAAGGAGAAACTCGGCATCAAACAAAAATTGTTGTGTCTTAATGAGAAAAATGTATGTTTCTTGAATATCTAAAATGAACTCCGAACTGTTTATTTCGACCTGTTCACATAAATGTAGTTTTGTGATAACGTGTGTATTTCCACGGTACTTTACGGCTCTATACACTTCATAATACATCGGAGACAGCAACGAAATAGGAAAGTTTTCGAACTCTGTTTGATTCACATACCTGTCATCAACATTAAGGACATTTGAAAAACTTGATTTCAAAACAAATGTATCATTTATAAGACGGAGTCTCCATTCCAATGTCAATAGTTTCTTAATAGTTTGTATGAGATATTGGGGTCTTATCTGCGAGGTTTTATACGTCACTATAACAAGCATTGCTGTACCATTTCTTGTCTTATCATTAACTTGATATGCTATTCTTTCAATTCTCCATTTGTTTTTCATTGACGGTGTCAGACCGGATAACATATTTATGATATCATTTATTTCGTAAATGTTAATGCTTCTTTCCGAGGTTAAGTTGAGATATACAACGTACTCCTGATTATACCAGAGTTTAGTAAGATATTGGCATGTACCACTTTTGTTCCTTAGCTTCAATGATGGACACAGTACTGGTCGACATCTGCTGATCTGAAAAATAATGAGAAATTGTCTTCCGTGGTGTTCAACTTGTTTTGTTCATGATGCAAACACACGTCGTTCATACTATATAATATTTTAACCTTAAAGAAAAATCTACTATCGTTTCTTTTTATCGCAAAATATTGTAATATAAGTGACACGATAATGGCATTTTTTACATTTGATTAATTTAGTTCTTTATAACAAATCTGGTTTTGATATTATGTCTTGAACATTTTTAACGAGCTTCTACTTATTTATTTTCAAATACTAAATACATTGAATAAATAATAAGCATGATACATAATGATGAGGAAAAAAATATAAAAAAAACTTGGCAATTTTGTGAAATATATACTTACCGTAAATTCATAACTTGCAAGGTAGAGTTCGTAAAGTGTATACTTTTGGAACAAAGATAAATAAGTTTTCATTGATATAAGCACTTGGTTTATTTCAAAAGGGCAAAATATCGCATTACCCTTTAGTTTTAAAAAAGCCAATTCATAAAAAGCAAAGAATTATGTTGATTAACTTACGTTTTTAGTGTCACATGCCATTGGTGTCGTTTTTGAATGCGTTATTTTCCCGCTATTTGAATCGATCAACGTAATATCGATTAAAGCAAAGAAGCCCGGTTTGTCAGAAAGTCGATCCGAGTCCAAAGTATCATTACAAAATAATTCAGTTGGTAAGATTCTCTCATTACAAATGTAACAGAAAACATTCGCAAAGTGTTTCATGAAAGGGGATAGAAAGCTGCTTTCACACATCTTTATTATGTCCATTTTGGAAAGTCCGGTTTCATCCGGTATTTGAAAGTCAGTGTCTGGGCAAGTGTTTTTGAGAGAATCATAACATTGAAATGCCTTCATGTGTTGAATTTCAACCGGAGGGATAAATTTCACCGAGCAATCTATTGGAAACACACTTGACTCAAAACTTGCAACGGAAATTGTTGCGCCAGTGTTTGTCATTGCGATATCACAATCAAGAATTGCGTCCCATATTATGCCATCTTTAACGCCGTGTGCTTCAGCGCATACTTTATTCTTATAAATTGTCTTCTTTATTGGGGAATACAGTGGAAACATACTTCCCCATGGAGCAACAATTTTTCCGCCGCATGACATTTTCGTGTCTTTTCCTGGACCAGTCTGCATTTGCTCAAGCACGGAAGTGACCATGTGAAACGATTTATAATGGAAAGAATCTACTACATTCTGTCGAGCTGTAGTTGGAAACAAACACTGTCGTTCAATATGCAATCCATTTTCTATAGTAGTTGCTGGTTGTTTTGGCGGGAAACAACACGTGTTTTCATCTGTGCAATTTATTCCACAGTGGCATTCTGCATATCAGGAAAAAAATAAAGAATATTAGTAGTTATAATTATTAGAGATAATTTCAATTTTCATACTCATCTTCTTCTCATATTTCTTATGTCTTCATTTATAAATGTCATGATATAATAAATATCTATTTAATTGTATTATTATTACTTTTTTTAAAATTTCAAAAATTGTGCTAATGTCATTTGGTCTGAATAGAAAAATGTTCCTAAATGTCATTTTTTTTAAATTCAGATACTTATTTCTTAACATGTATGCGTTACATTTTATCAATCAATGTATTTTTATAAAAGAACATTGAAGCGACTCCAGTGAGGTTTTTTGACATGACGTGGCCCAATAAATGTAGGTCTGGACCATTAACTTGTGTGCAAGTTTTTGACCGGAAAATGAAAAACATTTTAACGCTTTTCACTTCAATCTGGCTAAATCGCACCAAAAATAGATTTTCAAATAAACTCTGAGCATGCTTATTTACTTATTTATCTACTTAACCGCCTCCGTGGTCGTTGGTTTAGAGTCGATGACTTCTAATCAAGTTACCTCTCTGGCGTGGGTTCGATCCCCGGGAGATGCTTTGGTAGTTTAGCGCGGAGGAAGGTAGTCTAGTACTGGTGTAACTCTCCAGGAACGATGGTTAGGAAACTACCCGCCTATATGAATGAAATACTGTTGAAAAAAGCGTAAAATGAAACAAACAAACAAACAAACAAACTTAGGTTGTAGTCTCGAATACTTTCTATTTGGCAAATGTAACCTTTGATTTTCTCGGAGCAGGCAAGTAAACTAAGTTAACATAAAATCAGTACAAATTGAACAATTGTAGATGCATTGAGTTTTGAATAAAGAAAGAAGAGGCAGTGTGATTATAAAAAGAAAGAAATCTTGGTATATGATATGTTTCATTATTGTTCTGACGTGTACCGCAAACATGGAACATGTATTTCCTTTCATACACAATGAGAGAGGCTCAAAATTCAGTTATTGCACCGCTTAAAGACATAAAGAATTAGTGCCTTCAGCGCTTTGATTGGTAGATTCAAGTATTTAATTTTGGCTAAACATGTATTGAGTGTGTATCTATAGAAATAATATTCTGCATACCTGTACAACATGACCAAAATACGTGTTTTAAAGTCACAGATGAAGTGTTAGGTGAGCGATTTTCACGACATACACTCACATCGGGACAGAACACATCTATTACTTCCGGTATACGATCTATGATGGAAGTAGCGTCTTTAGACCCGCAAGTCCAGGACAAAATATAACCCAACAGTAAAACACGGAAAACCAGCATATCTGAAAATAATCTATATGCAAACATAGAATATACAGTACTAAGTATAATTAACAAACATACGATAAATTCATTTCAAGTTCCCCAAACCATTTAAGATTGGTTTCGTATAATATGTTCGCAATTTTAGCCTTTATCTTAGTGCCTCGAATCTAATTTTTGCGATTATAAACGATCAAAATTATTTACTAGAGCAAAACTATTGAAGAAAAGACATAATATAATAGAAGGAATGACCGTTTTATCTTGGTGTCAAGAGCGCATGCTAAAATATCCTAAATAGAAAACTATAACGTACTTTGATGCAAAATCAATTTTTACAGCTGTATTGAAGCGCATACAACAATAAAGAGTTTTAATCCGTGCCAATGAAAACAAAAGTTGAAAATGAGTAGTCGTAATTTTGGAATTATAAAAGAGTAATTTTCTGTACTTTTAACTAAATTTGGACTAAAAGATGAGTGGTTTATAAGCCATAATTTCTTATAACCGTGTTTGGTATAACCATATCTTTTTAAGTTGATATTGGCAACATTCGGGCCCAAAATATTGTTTCTTATAATCGAAAGTTTGTTATAACCGTGTTCGCTATAAGTGAAGTTTACCGTTTTTAGCAGCCCGTGAATATAGCAAATATTAGGTGCTCGTAAAAAGTCAGATTTACGGAATTATTATACTGTACTCTTTAACCAAATAAGATGTTCATTTGACATTATAAGATATTGCGTATTTCTTTATAGTTTCAAACACTCATATGATAAGAGAGTTGTACCACATTAATTATGTCAGTTGGTTAATTGACGTCACATATGACTCCAAAAGTCGTGTAAGCATTCGTTTTTATTAATTCGTGCTCATATCCTATATCAAAACATAAAAAAATATTTTAAATAAGGAAATAGTGTGAAAAACGCAATGTCAATCAAGCTTTATTACTTCTGGTATAGTTTTCTTTCAATCTTAACTCAAGATAAAATTAAATAAATGCGTTTTGAGACAAAGTTACGTCACATAAAAAACGCTTCACGTGACATTGATGAGGCAGATTTATTTTCCTATTTTTTTTATTTCCAAACAATCGTGTACTCGATTGCGTACTGTGATACAGCAAGACAAATTCTGCGCTGGTATCCAAAACAATTACATATGATATTAAATTCGACACAATCAAAGATATCAAAACTTAAATCAAAAATGAAATTATTTTGGGAAAAATATTTTGAATGAACTTTCTTAATTATACATGTTGTCATAATTACTTCAATGATTTTGCTCTGTATATGTTTTAAGTTTGTAACAGAAACCAGTTTTCTTTCATTTGTTTAAGTTATTTTAAGAAATAAATAGAAAAATAAAACAGATTATACCCCAAATGTATGATTTTATTCTTGCCGCTACAATGCCTATTTTCTTACTCTCTCAATAAAAAAAGGAAATAGAAAATAAATATAAGAAAACAATACACACCTACCTTCTTATTCAATCTTCTTTCAAGATGTCTTGTCAACGTTATAAGATGTCGTCACCTTAATTCCAGAGTCATATAACTCGATTTTTTTTGTTTTGAGAAAAACGTTTTTAAAGATTGAAATGTCACCAGAACTCACATAAATTTACAGATTTTTATGATTTTTTGTATACTCTTTTGTTTTTATATAGACTCACATTATCCCAAATATCAAGTAAATTCAAAATAAAACAAATTGAAAAATGCACAAAACATATTTCAAAATTTCCTTTTATTTTACTTTTTCTATGAATAAATTTAATTCCAGAGTCAGCTCCGAACTTAGCTGCATTTGGCTCTAAAATTTATGTCAAAATTTATTGATATATGACTTTGGAACTTAAATCTTTTGTCTTCGGGACAATGTAAACTGGATTTCGGATGGTAACATAAACCAGAATATTCATGATTTACAAATTTTATTATTTTGAACTGAACACTTAACTGCCATCAAACTAAATGTACATTTTCTTACGCAAATCCGATTTACAAAAGATAATGTTTTCTTAAACAATTTACAGGCTTGAAACATCTATGATTAATATGACAACCTCTATAATTATAAATCAAAACAGTTTGATTATGACAATGATTGTCTACCGCAAATGCAAGCTAGTAAAACATTGTACTTAACATGATGTAACTTTAGCGCAATTTACAGATACTGTGCCAAAGTGACTATTACATCTTTTACAATAGCAGTATAGGTATTTTTGCTATTGATTACTATAAAATCATTAAAAACAATACCACTTAAATGCTTTGCTGAAGTACATCATTACTTAACATAAAATATTGCAATAACAATATCAACTTCGACATATCATTTTTTCAAAACCTGAATTAAATTTCTGAACTTTTAACACACAAAAACAGTCAATTAAAATAAAACAATAAACTGTTTATAACATGAGAACAATTTTCAGGGAAAAAACTGAACTATTGTGATACTGTCAATTTTGTATTCTCTTTTTAAGTTATTATCAAGCCTTTAGCCATATAATACTGGCTATCAATTTGGCTCATATATTTGAGCATACTAGTTAAGTCTTTCTTTTTCAGACTGCTTATTACCGGTTTCTTATGACTTGAAACTGGTAATGGAATTGGTAAAGATAAGCACTGTCGGGCGTTGCGAGTCGCTGATCCAGTCAATATTACCCCATGTCCAAATTCTTGTTCAGTAAACGACAATTTAAAACTTATACCCATTTTATCGTTTCGTGAGTATTTTAAGCATTTGACCTTTGTGTATGGTACACTTCCAAAATTTAAAGTATTTGTGACTTTTTGATAGTCATAAAAGTGAGGAGGTCGCATTTGTATCACTTTAAATGGTCCTTTCCGTCGTGCATCGATTGATTTTAAAACTCGAACCAATGACACTGGACTGAAGACCTCGGAACATTTCAGGGCTTTTTCTATGTTGCTATGTGCATTATCCACTTCCTGGATCGCTGAATGACCTGGACAGCCAAATTTTTGTGTGATTGAATGTATGTTAAGCGTATTCATAAAAGTCTTAAGTGCAAAAGTCATTATCGAATTACGATTCTGAGGTACACAAGCGTCCGACCAAAGGATGTAGTTCTTGATTCCAGGATGAACTGAATTAATTTCATGCAAAATGTTTACAAGAGCACTTGCTATTTCATTTCCGCCTCTTCCAGCGTCTGCCTCTGTCCATATCGCGTTATAAACAGCTTTGTCAACTGAACAATGTGCAGTGAGATTATAGGTATTTAACTTACGTTTATAGAAGAAGTTTGATATATCAGCTCTTGGTAAGGCAATAACATTTTCAAGGTCAAAGCAGATTGTTGCTGTTGTTGGGTCATCTAGATTTCTATCAGTGTCTCGTTCTGTTTTTGTGTCACGCTTGTCAGATTTATGCTTCTCAAATTTAGCTCTAGTTTGCTCATTCACTGTTTCTTTGTTTTTAGCTTTCGTTTCAATTTCCTCACATAAATCACACCTGTCCTTTTTAGGAATGTGAAATGAAAGATTAAAATCTTTGTTAAAGATATCTCTGTACTTTGAAAACTTTACTGGGTTACGATCACATTTAGCACATTCTGCTTTATATAATTCATACATCTTTGTCCTATTCAGATTACTTTCAAGGTACTCCTTAATGCTTTTACTTCTGCAGTAATGTGAAGGAACTTTATTGAAGGATCGAATATGTTCTCTTACAAACTCAATATCGTTTTCAGAAATCCTAGATGTAGTGTTCCGACCACGCATATCTTTTAGTTCTGTTTTCTTGTCAAGTTTTTCATAGTACTTTCTTACACGAGAGATGTTGATATCCAAAACTCCTCTGTAGAAGTCTTGACATACACGTATCTTTTCAGAACCTTTCCTGAAAAAATATTGAAATGTATACTTTCTCCTGGATTTACTATCATTCTTTGTATTTTCTTCTTTAGAGGTATTGTTACCTGCTGTTCTTTTCTTATTTCCTTTTGTACCTTTCAATATCCTTTCTGTAGTCTCAGCGTAAAACAACATCTTTGTGTCATCATCATGGGACCAGAACTCTGAGTGTATATTATCTGTGTCCTCATTACTGAAACTCCATGAACATGCATATCTGCATTTACCTTTACAATCTTTGTGATTCTGTTTCAACTTTTTTGCCACGAGTGTTCCTCTAGAACTTATGTACTCCAATCCAGCTTGCCGCCTGCGTTTCCTGATATTCTTCTTCCAGGAATCAATCTGTTTAGTTCTTGATCTACTTCGTTTAGGAGAAAGAGTGGGTATATCTCCTTCCCTTTCTAATATTATGTCTTTATCTGGAGTTGTTTTATCATCATGATTATTATTCACATCGACATGTTCATTTTGAGTCGGTAGTGTTTCTTCAGATTCCTCTATGTAGTTCAGGTTGGCAACTTCATTGTAGTTTATGTTTGCAACTAATGTATTACTTTCTTCAGTTGCTGATGTCTTAGTCATATCATCTTCCTTTGTTTCACAAACATCTGTAGCCTGGTTAAATTTGGCCTGTTTATTGTTTATCAGTGTTTCGTCGCATGTTGCATTACTTTCTTCTAGACTTTGACATGCTTTCTTAAACTCAGCTGCATCTTCTGCATAAATTTCAATTTCAACGAAATCATTTGGGTTGAAAGAAGTGTCAGAAAAAACAGGTATGCTGTTATTTGATTCATCAAATGATTGTACTGCCTCTGTAGGTACTTCTGTCATTTCAGCATTTTGAAAATTATCATAAATCTCATTTCCGTCATCATAGTCATCAAGCATTGACAGAACCTCGTGAATGTTCAGTCTACTCATTTTGTTTTTAACGATAGAAATGCTCACACTTTTATATGTGTTATAAGTTAAATGTATAACTTCATTTCAGGTAAATATGGAACTGTGTGTCAATGAAGTAATCAATTATCTGGTGGTTAAAGTCTTGTGTCTCGATATCCGCTTTTAAAGACAAACTAAAGGAAAGCAGGCTACCAAATATTGGGGAAACAATCGTTTTGCACTCGTGAATATCAAACTCTACACCACATGCGTCTAAAACTATGACCTGTTTTTCCAGTTATAATTTCACTTAAAGTTTTAGGTTTTATGTCTGTAAATGATACATATATTTGGTCTAGTTCCTTACAATCACGAAGGACAAGGAAATCCTCATCACGTAAATTGTAACATCCTGTTAAATTCACAATCTGCAAATTTGGTATATACTTTATAAAGCTTAATGTTGAAATCGGAACGTCAGTTAGGCAGATCCAGTATAAGTGTCTAGCTGGTACAAATCTAGTTAAGAATATGAAATCAATATCTGGAGCAGGACAGTTGATAACAGAGCCTTGTGGTAAAAGAAAATAGGTAAAACTCGCTGCATGATTCAGTATCTCACATAAATCACCATATTTCACATTAAGTTCCCAATCAAACTCAAAATGACGCCACAGAGAAGATTTGGTCTTGATTAGATCATTCAGTCTTTTGCACGTCCTATTGACATAGGTCAGAAGATCCTGTAAGGGGATGTAGCTTAAAACCACCACTAGGACATCATCAGGAAGGCTGATAAAATTTAATGTTGACCTGAAAACAAAAAACACAAGTCAAAGATATTAATTGTTTCTGTATTGCCTATTCGAAACAGACAACAGGACAGGAAATTGTATTCAATAGTTTAAGTTCAAAAACTTAAAAATATGCAAGTAGATCAGAGAAATCTGCATGTACAATGTTAAACATGTATAACCATAGGTAAACAGTTAGAAAAAAAAGAACAACATTGTTTTGATTTGTTTATACTAATTATTGAAATAAGTAAAACAGATCCGAATTTAATACCATCCGAAAATGTGTTCAAAAGACATACGGAATTTACTACCAAAACAAGTTAAAAATTTTACTTTAATCTGTCTTTTATGTAAAATTTATTTATCAAGTATACATAGTTTTGAAAAAGAACTACTTACATAGCAAAGAAATCCTAAAAACACTTATAACAATAACGAAAACGTTTTACATTTTCCATTTTCTGTTGTTTTGTATTTAATCACGTGGTATAAATGCGGTTACTTCATTGGCAGGCGAGTTATTTGCTTGTGGATCTTACTGGAACTCAAAACCGCCAAGTTAGATGTTTGTGGAACAGTACTTCCCTCTTTACTTAACTACAAAATAATGTTAGTGCATATTTTGACTTTTTTAAAAAGAAACCAAGATACCAAAAAACCCCCATATTTTCAAAAAATCAAGTTAGACGCTTCTGGAATTAAGGTCACGATGTGTTGAATGAATTAATTTTACAATTCAGCTATTTCACAGAGAATATCAGCTGTCGTCTTAGCCGGAATATATTTATACTTCAAATACTGCAAGTTCCCTTAATTTCACTGTAATATTTTATATTCTAATTGCTCATATTTAATGTGTTTGTTATTTTTGATTTTCTTACATAGATATTGAAAATCATAATTGCCAACTTTTATGATAGCAAATTGTCCTTTTATTATGAAAATATACTCTATCCCAAATTTATTATAATGAGGAAATAGCATTACTTAACTGTCAAGAAAATTTATTTATTGCAAGCAAAATAAACAAAATTCAAAATAAAAATATTGTATTGAAGCTCAAACTAATGAAAGGGCAGATAAAATTCAATAAATCATTTTGATTCTGAAGGGGGATTAAAAGGAGAAAACATATTAATAACTGCTTGTTTGATTTTTTCTGAAATCATATATCATTTTTAGGACATTAATGCCTCTGTGTTTTACCATTATTGTCATTATTGTTATAATTCGCTTAATAAATTGTTCACTGAAGAGAACACACATTCCTGATTCTTCCAGATAATTACAAATTTAAAAGTAGTTGTCATTATTATGACCTACTGCTTACTTCACAGCAACAGGTGATGCCTTGTGGCATTTTTTTATGAAATTGCACAGTATTTCTATTCAGCATTGTACTTTTCCTGGCCTTTGAGACCATTGAGTCCGGCATATTTACAGTAGTATCAAAAACTATGGCTTTAGGGTCCGTTAAGCTTAAAATGTTATTATTTCTATATATCATATATATCCTTTTACAGTTTTCAAACTTTTACTTTTTTTGGCGCAAAGCTGAGCCAGTTTTGCTTTTTGCGCTTTGACAATTAGTACAGTTAAAGTGATGAAGTAGTTTGCATTGTAGTCAAAATACAAACTTGTGTGCATTTTGCTACCTTTCTGACTAAGTATTTCACATGCAGTGTAATTTTCTGCAAGTGATATACGTCTAACATGTATTATTGCGAAATTATATAACACATGATTCTCCTCCATACAAAATTAAAAAAAAAATGTATTCATTTTTCAGGTAAAATGTGCCATTAAGCCGGTATAAAAGCGTTTTAGAGACATTGTGCATTTTCATTACATATTTATGACGTAATACCAGAGTGAAACATTGGAATTTGGCGTTACGTTTTGTGTTGCAATAATTTTGCTTAACAGTTCGTAGACTGAGTGGAGCGTTGTACCAGCTACCATTTTCCTGTTTTACAAACCGACAGTTTACTTATTTTGAACGGAATCAGTCGGATAAACGGCATACCATTTGATGGATTGGAAATAGTTTGAAAATGTAATACTTTTGTTTTCAATTGTCTATGATGTTTCACGTTTGCGATTTTAGATTTAAAGCATACTAGTGTATTACATTTTCTCATGATTTACGATCACACTTATTGCTCTATCAGTACTTTTTCAATGGAGTATATAGGGGAGAGAAAGAGCCATTCAAGATCCTATATGTACGTGTAGTGCTAACGTGATACTATATAAAAGTTGGATTGACTTTTACACGTAAAAAGCATGTAGAAAATTACCCTCCTCTTAAATTTCTCACAAGATTTCAAACACATTTACACTTCTTTTTAGATGAATTTCTTAAAGAAAATCTAAATTGTTGCCATCAAGCACTCTAATGTGTATCATTTTAAATAAGACGTTTTAATATTTTTTTCTTTAAAATTATTGCATTGGTTGCTCTTTTTTTTCATCAGTGGGAAATATGGTTTTGTTACCATTCCCATACCTTGTTTATTATTACGTGCACTTTCATTTTTAATTGCTTTATAAAACATATCTAATTGCTTACTGTTTATAACATTGATCATTTTAGTGTTTTACTTATTTAACCTTTTGTAACCATGACAACTGTTAGAATTTCACTTGGCGGGGATTCATTTTATTTACACTGTCTCGTTTAAAGGAACATGGTGGGGCTAAGAGCCAGGTTTGGTGCACCATTAACTGGTTTAAACTCCCCAGCAGTCATAATTATGCTGCTGACCGTTCCAAGGCGGCGCCCCACTCTGTTCCTCAGATGTATGTCTATGTTGTTTCATACTGTTTGGGTGACACTTTTGCTTGTGTCCCTTGTTGTTTTCTCGTCTACGGTAAGTATCTTCCCCATTGCCTCTAGATTTTATTTCTTTGATTAACCCCCCCCCCATCCCCCGGTCTCCTGTCCCCTTCCCCTTTGTTGGCCTTATTTTCTTTGAATTCCTAATCAGTTATAAATTATTATTATTTTCTTTGAATTCCTTATCAGTTATAAATTATTATTATTTTCTTTGAATTCCTAATCAGTTATAAATTATTTATCATTTAATGTTTAACCTGTCCGTGCTCTGTCTTTGCCCTGTCCTGTTTTTGTTTGGGGT
The DNA here is from genome assembly GCF_026571515.1 of Ruditapes philippinarum. Lineage (NCBI taxonomy): Eukaryota > Metazoa > Mollusca > Bivalvia > Venerida > Veneridae > Ruditapes > Ruditapes philippinarum. The sequence goes on from NW_026855611.1 coordinate 116,115, forward strand.
CCGCCTGGGCTCCTTGCCATTGGTTCTTGTTGCTGGGTCATATGGGGGTTGCGTTCATTGAACGCCACCTTTCCTTGTTGATCTTGTTATTCATATTTTTTGGGGTACTTATATAAATTTGTATGTATTATTTATTGTCTCAACCATAACGCACTACCAAAGTCAAATGTAAGCTGGTGTTTCCAAATAAACTTGAAATAATTGCATTTTTAACATTCAATTAAATTCTTTTAGCAGAGATAATCATCTTGTGACAATGAATAAATTAAGTAAATTACATCCTTCAATTAATTGCATAATGCGGGGCAGGTGACATTATGATGATTGCAATAAGAAAATTCTTTTGTTTTCTAATTGAAATCTTGATCAGAATAATTACATTTTTATCATTTCTAACTCATATTTAAAAAAGATTCCAAATTGAAAACAAACCTTAATTTCTAACATTTTTCTGCACAAATGACGTATTTTGCTAAAATATATTGTAATAGCAAGATTTTGTTATATTGTCAGGACTCAAGTTGTCTCAGTTTGCAATTATGTATTTAGTAAACAGGAACATTAATTTTGTTAAACATAATATAACAAACACAATTTCATAATTTTAACACCATTTCAATCATTCTTTGAGAGTTAATCTACAAAACTTTGAAACATCTCATGCTATGAAATTACAAATGTAATGAACTTATTTTCATTGAAATATACAAAATAACAAGAATTTGTCACCTTAAGCATTTTGATTTTAAGTGTTTTACATACTTAGAAATTCTTTTTGAAAAAAGGCTTGTTGTTTTCTTTGAATTCCTAATCAGTTATAAATTATTTATCATTTAATGACTAACCTGTCCGTGCTCTGTCTTTGCCCTGTCCTGTTTTTGTTTGGGGTCCGCCTGGGCTCCTTGCCATGGTTCTTGTTGCTGGGTCATATGGGGGTTGCGTTCATTGAACGCCGCCTTTCCTTGTTGATCTTGTTTATCATATTTTCTAGGGAAGGCACAAAAGAGCAAAGCTTACAGTGCTTGACTTGATAAGCGCAAAGTATATATCATTCATTTTATAATGTTTATATTCAAAATGCAAACATCTAGGCAGTCAAATTTGAATTATTGTGATACAGCGGACGTTTTTGAATTGAAGAGCATGATACATAGGGTAGAACCTGGTGTTCTTCGTACTTAGTTCTGAAACAAACGGAAAACATGAAAAAAATTTAACAATCATAGCTTTCAGTTTACAACCACGTTCAATAAGGATTTCAGTAAGAAGTGAAAGACTAGTTATTTTCAATTTTTAAAAACAGAGACAAATACAGAAACGAATTACAGTTATAACATATCAGCAAGACAACTCTGTACTTCGTAAAGGAGCTACTAGTAATTTGTGTATACTGGACTTGTTGTTCTCCTTTATAGACATAAACGCAACTATAATTATAAGTAAAAAATATAACCCGTAGTATTACATCATTTGTCAGATTAACTTTAAAAATGGCTGAGCCCTTCGTAAAAATCACATAGGAATTTTATTTTTATTTTATCCTGGTATAAAATTAGAAATAAAGGGCAATTCTGAGACATGTCAATAATAGTTTTTAGGCCCAATTAGAAATTGAAGTGTTTAAACGCTGCTTATGTTAAGGTTACTTTGCACAAATAAATATTTCAAGAAAAACGATAGAGCAACGAATGGTCTGAAATATTGCAAACAATAGTTGGTTCAAGACCTTCATCAGATTACTACTACTTGTAGGTTCTATAATATCAAAAAGACATGAATACATTGCTGTTTTATTTATTTATTTTACATTTATACATTAATTACTATAACAGACATTAAAATTTTGTATATACTTTTTCAATATTTTTTAAATATTTCATGATATTAAAAGATAAATTGTTTTCAAATTTTATATCTTCACCATGAAACATTGTGACATATTATTTTATCAAATTATTCTATAAAATAAGAGGTCTTAAAAGATAACACTCTGACATTTGAATATACTTTATGTACCATTCAAATAAGTACAGTGCATTTATACAGAATAAGGTTGTTTCTTTATAAATTGTTGAGTACATTTTGGCATAAAATCCTGATAATTGACCTATTCGTAAATAAAACACCAATTTAACATGATTATCATAAAGTTTCTTCAAATAAATTCATTCTTATACGAACTAATTAGAAATTCATTTCTGATATATATATACATTTGATATCAATATATTTATACACATTTAATATATGTGTCCTTGTAGATATATAGAACGGATGTCATTTGTATGTAAATCATAAATTAAAGCTGAAAAAATAATAAATGTATTATAAATGGAATTATTATTATTACATTTATTACATTTAAGCTGTTAAATTTCTTAATGGATTTGTGCATCTTCCATTTTATGAACACTGTTGAGGATATCTACTATATGATTATTGATGTGTTCATTTGATATAATGTTAACAATTTATATATTTCTGCATAGTTATCGGGTACAGGTATTTATGAAAATAATTACCTTACCGACTACGTATATGTTGGTGTTCGAAATTAATTTTATTTATCTTTACACGACAGGTTTGTTTAGATTCCATTCTTTAAGATTAATACCCTACAAGAAATTATTATTTCATTGTATTACAAGCTATGCATACAATCGTATATGAATTTACATGGACAACTAAGAACTTACATATGCTAGTTAACCAGTTTTACTTCAATCGAGGGTCTTTTTAAAGATACTTCCTTTTTAAATAATTAGTATTCTAAGCTTTGTAGGCGGAATCAAACCAGTTTTCGTCAATATATAAAGTCAGATGCATTTACAAGGTTTTGTTTAATGATTTTATGTATTGTGTTTAACTCGTCCCAATATAGCACATGGTAATTCAGTGATGTTTCTTAATCTTCGTGAAGTCGCAAATTTAACTTAAAAATGGCTTGTGAAGTTGAATTCATAAAGTTAAATTAATAAACTTTAAAACACGAACCCATGAAGTTTAATTCATGAAGTTGAAATTGTCAATTCATAAAGTTGAAATCGTGAAGTTAGGAAATTAAAAACGTAAATTCGTGAATTCACCAGATTTGAAATTGCGGATTCAGGAAAATGAAATCAGGAAGTCTTGAAGTTGAAATAAATGTTCCTATAGGTACTGCGATATTGGAAGAATCTCAAAAATTTGACATACTATAGAAGAAATAGTTACCGAGCGAGGAATAGGTCTGTGTAGTAAAGTTGCTCGGTGAAGACCGAGGGAGTGTAGAGATCGAGGTTTTTTTAGATAATCACCCGGGTCTGTATGCGGTAACTATCTTACCTACATACCCCCTTGTCTTTCTATCAAAACTTCAGATTACGACCCGTTATACCTATATACGAAACAAACAACTATACTTTCATCGAGCAATGAGTGTAAAGTGTATTGCTCAAGGAATAGTGACTTGCCCCCTACGAAGTTTGAACCTATACGGCTAGCGATCATTATATTACTTGTCTGACGCGTTACTCACTCCGCCATTCAGACACACATCAGTTATGATTTTTTTTTTTCAAAATTCATCGCTTGTGGTATAAAGGGGCACAGTACAGGGTGAATGCAATGGACAGTGCAAAATCAATTTAAATAAAGAATATTAATAAACAATTATATAGAGTTAAAAACCTGTGTAAGTTAATTATCATGAAAATCAATGTTCTAAAAAAAAATCGCACAAATTGATTTTTGGTAACTTTAATTGTGGTTCCAGTCAAAAAATCAAATTTAAATGCCTTGAGAAAAACATTTCGTTAAATTATTGTTCGTACATAATTTATAAAGATGTCCCTTTAAATCTCTCACAAGGTGTTACAATTTTACCAAACAAATTTATCACACGTATATTCATCTATAACTTGGCCCGAAACAATAACTTATCTAAAAATAATAAATTATCTTGACCATGTAAGTTACTGCCATTTAAACTCATGGTACAAAACATATTTATATTTTGCACAATCAGATTTATTTACGGAACAGTGACCATGCGTACTTTCAAGCAAATTATCAAATACAAAAGAAACTGGCATAGATAATGTATCAAGAAAAAGGCTCAGTTTGATTGAGTCTGTTCATGGACGGTAGTGGAAAGTGCAAGTTACCGCCAACCCGCCCCCAGCACCAGCGTTAGCAGAATTCATCATATAAATATTTATGAAAATGGTTATTTTTTTTAAATTTAGAAACATCAGCAGATGTGTTCATATTGCGTTTATCACGGAAGCTAACTTCAATCACGTTGGTTCTTTATTATTTTTGATCTAAAATATTGGCAATTGATTTAATCTGTTATCTCTTGGCCCCAGATAACAAAGCTCTACTGTTGAGATGATCCAGTGCACCTTGACCTAAGTTGGAGGTCTGACGCTTTGGCAACAGACACAGATCAGGTAAGCATTGTCATCATTGATTATGCTATTTTGGATTCTACAATATTTAAAGGATGCTCATACTTTGTTTAGTTGGCAAAGGAATAAAAAAGAAAGAAAATAAAAACAGGCAAGTAATGACATCATCGTTGAGCCATTTGATTTATATTGATTATTAGTATCACTTTTAATCCTAAGTTTAATCTGCTTATAAATTTTTTTGCTACAGAAAACATCTAGGAATTCTTTTGTTTAAAGTGTTAATGTACTTTTCACTCCCAGAGGATAAAAACCCCGAACAAAAATAGATTTATGTTAACCAGTAGTTTTCCAAAACTAGATTAGTGACATTAATGTCTACAGCAATCCAATTAGACACCTGATGCTGCCGGTAACATTTTAAATGTGTGATGTTTATTGACCAATCCAAGGTTTAACTGTCTAATTCAATTAAAAGTTGCTTTATTTATTGACATGAAAATAGATCAATTATCTATCAAATTATTTACAAAATAAACGATAAAGTTAAATGTATCTTGATTATTTTAATTATATTATTGGGGGGATTTATATTTTTGGAAGAATATGAACTATTTATCTTTTTGCCAGGCAAAAAATAAAATAAATTATTAAGGAACAAATCTTTTGATTAATAGATAACTGATGACCGTTACATTTTGGTTTAAACATAACATATATTTAAGCTCGACTGCAAAACGAGATCTTTAAACTTTCAAGACCGCTTCATGGAACAGACGTGTACTAGTGTCATATGAAGAAACACCCGAGTAGGGCTCGAGTAGGGCTCGAACCCTTGATCCCAAGGTTGAGATGTAGACACCTGAACCACTAGGTCACCGTAAAATTCTTTGTTTTGTTTTTTAAAATCAAATGATGTTTTTTTTTGTTTTTTTGTTTGTTTGTTTGTTTCATTTTACGCCTTTTCCTAACAGCATTTCAGTCACATTGGCGGGTAGTTTCCTAACCATCGTTTCTGGTGAGTTACACCAGTACTAGACTACCTTCCTCCGCACTAAACTACCAAAGCATTTCCCGGGAATCGAACCCGTCAAATCATGTCATAGGCGTGAGATGTTATATGATATGTAATGGAAATCCGTGTAAAAACTGGAAACAAAGTGATCCCTCAGAAGCAGTAATCGCAACAAAATGTATGTAGAACATATTAAGCTTTCACACTCACCCTGCAGCATTCACGTAATACAGACTTGTGTTGCTTTGAAATCGTCAGTTTAACCTGGTAAGTATTTTAAATGCACTTGTCCATCCTTCATTTTGGACAAAACTAGTATCATTTTTATAGTGATATTATGCTCATTTGTTCGTTGAAATGTGGGCTTCATAGGCTTGTATTTAAAACGATTGACTATAACAATCGCCACTGACCAGTTTATGATGACGAAAAAAACGGTTTGTGAACAAAATATAACAACTGCCTTAAATATAAAAAAGATGTATGTCCCTCTCATTTTACAAGTTAAACGTTAACGATACATTCCGAACGATTTTTATTAAAAGAATCCTGTAAGTCACGTGGGTTGTTGATTATACACTTTAAGAATACTATAATTAAATTAAAGAATTACGGCAAAATCTATTATTTTGCCTTTGACTTGTACACCCACCAATTCAACATGGATGGGCATAATGTGACTGTAAGCGAACATTTCAGAAAAGGTGTTGCTTGAATAGCTTTGCAGACCAATATCGGACACAGGGAAATGCCGGATGATCTTGGTCAGCAGTTTTGCATGAATAAAATCGGGAAAAGGGTTAAATCGTTTCGTATTATTGAATTAATAACCGCTTATAGAAGTAAGTAGTTAATACATTTGCTGAATAATCACTTTTGTTTCTATACAATTTTTTGAAAAAGATGAAGATTTAAATGCATTTTCCTTGTTTTACAACTCAGTATTTGATAAACGTTTCATTTAAGAATTTCTTTCTTTTAATAAGCATTAAAAAGAAGTTGGAAATTACGCTAAATAATGATGGCCGTCTTTATCTATTTAAAAGGTATGTTTCTTGAACAATACTGCACGTCTTAACTACTCATATATCTTAATATATTACATATAAAAGTTGCAATTTCCAAAACGAAAATAATAACACGATTATGCCTGACATTTTTAGCAGGATAGTTGCTTGAAAAGATTTCTATAGTTTTTATACGATATTATATATTGATATATCTTTTTCATGGTCAATAAGAGATAAGTATACATGAACTATTACGTAATTTCTTATATTTTTTGATATACTGCGTTCATCACAATAAAACTTATAGAAATGTTAAGACCATGAAAATTATCTCAAATAAATAAAAGATTGAGTGATGTCGGGAAATGAAAGCGGATATCGTTCTTGGCGAAATAATATTACGGTCATATGACAAAATGTAACCAGTCATAGATCTTAATAACCATAGATTTTTAAGACAAACCCGCAATCTATAAAAAGATAAAAGTATGAAATATGATAAACAAGATCAACAAGGAAAGGCGGCGTTCAATGAACGCAACCCGAATACATCAGTCTTATACTTCACAACAGCAGGTGTCAAGTGCTGTGTGGCAGCTGTAAAAAGTTGCCCCGTACTTCACTTCAGTGTTGTTATATTTTCTGGTCCTTCGGGATCATTGATGCCAACACTATTAAGTGTTGAGAATTGAGTACCGCTCAAGCCGGTGCTAGGGGGCGTGAGGGATGTTGCACATTTCCATTATCCCTCATGTACAGACTCAATCAAACCGAGTCTGCGATTCTCTTGTAATTTTGTTGTGATTAATGCTTCCGAGGGATCACTTTGTTTCCAGAATTTTTATACTTCACAACAGCAGGTGTCAAGTGCTGTGTGGCAGCTGTAAAAAGTTGCCCCGAACTTCACTTCAGTGTTGTTATATTTTCTGGTCCTTCGGGATCATTGATGCCAACACTATTAAGTGTTGAGAATTGAGTACCGCTCAAGCCGGTGCTAGGGGGCGTGAGGGTTGTTGCACATTTCCATTATCCCTCATGTACAGACTCAATCAAACCGAGTCTGCAATTCTCTTGTAATTTTGTTGTGATTAATGCTTCCGAGGGATCACTTTGTTTCCAGAATTTTTATATATTTGCTGGGTTTGGAAAAGGTCCTACCTCTTTATTACCTTTTGATAATCACTTGTTTTTCTTTTTTGGTTTTAACATCGGAAATTCTAAATTCTGGTCAAAACAATTAGGTTGAGTTTGTCGTAAATGCTGCCTAAGCGGCGTTATAGATATTGCACTTAAAATGATATCTGATCAACAAATTTAATTAAACCGAATCTGATTTTTGAAAGTTGTTTTCATTTTAAAATATAATCCTTAAAGAATGTCCAATACACAAAATTAAAAATGTACCATATATACATATACCAAAATTATTTACTTAAATGGACTCCACTGATCTTTTTTCACATGAAGGGACTGATAATTCGTGTGGGATTTTTATGTAACAAGATGTAGATCTGAACCAATAACTCGTGTACAAAAGTTCTGAAAGATTAGCCAGGAATAATTAATATTATTGTGCAAATTAACCACACTAAAATCGGCCACAAAATCGCAAATAAATGTATTATATATTTATATTATCTATTGCATGGTTTTCAGTTATAAGCATAAAGTTGATTAATGAAAGATATGAAATTTTTATGATTTTTGTACTTCATCTGAAATGCGTGTCACCAGATCCGAAACGAGAGAATTTTCCACCGGTTTGATCGTGATAACTTACGGCTTCTTCTTCTAAATACACTGTTTCTTTTACATACATGTATATTTACTGAAACCACTGACTTTTAAAAATTGTAGTATGTCTTCATCTCAGCATCCATGCCTATTCTGGCTAGATTTACCGCTGAATAAAAAATATTAATATAGGTTCATTTTCCGGAAATGATAACGTATGGCGAACAAAATATCAGTGATGACGTACGTATTTTCGATTTTGTCCATAATTGCGTTATTAAAAAATTCCACTCTATTATCTTATGGAGCGTATTTAACTGGTTTATGTTTAGAAACAAAAAACAAAGAAAAAACACACACACCAAACAAACAACAATAAACAAACAATTGTGTTCTCAACATTGTAAGACCATATTCTATATATGGAAATCAGAAGTATGTTGAAAACATATTTTACAGTTATTTGAATTCAATTGCGTATTGCCTGAACATTTACATGTTCTTTAAATAATGGCAAATCGTCATTAAAGTCGGTATAATCTAATGGAATCATGATAAAATTTACTATTGCAACAATTGTTTTCGTGAGAAGCTATTTTCTAGATGATCAGGGAAATAATGGTACAAACAACAGACAGTATGTAAAGAATATTAACTAGGTAACACAATGTTGTTTTTTAAACTGAAACGAAATTAGAGTTATGTTATTTGAAAGTCAACCACAATTTCTTGAAAAATGGAAACATTTTGGAAAGTGAGTTTCAGTAGCCATGTATCATAATATAGTTTAAGTTTAGAAATTCAGTCATTAATAGCAAATTGATCGACACAAATATTATAAGGTTATCACAAAGCAAAGTTTTAAATGGTACGATAATTCGAAATGAAATGAAAATAAATATATATGCAGGCGTCACACTATCCCGGAATTGACATCAGATAGACATACGAATATGGAATTTCGAATTCTGCGCGAAGTTGGCCCCGAAATTGGTCGACAGCCTCTAAACAGCTGGAGCAAGTACGATTCCTAAAGAAGTTCACGCGATCGTATCCGATCCTCACACGATTCTTACCGAAGGTCACGCGATGTCGTCCGATCCACACACGAAGTCACCTCAAAGATGCAAATATTTACCAAGTAGTTAACCAGCTGGACACGCGAAAGCCACGGTATATGACGTCGTGTTTTGAGAACGATGCGTTCGTACGTGGTTACGTATGCGTCAAGTGACCTCCGGGTGGTATTGAACCTTCGGCCATCGTCTAAAATTTGATTTATCATGCCACAAGTTTTCTAAGGTTTATTAAGAGTAGCAATGATGCTGCCTTCTTTTTCTCGGTTGATTCATCATCGAAGCATGTAATTCTGCAGGAAATAAACTGGAAAATATTGTTAATTAATTGCAAATTATGGAAACTTTTGAAGTATCTGTAGAGATGTGCAGGGAAGATGGTTTTAGGCTAGCCTTTTGTATGTTCATCATGATAAACATGCAACGCTAGAGCCACTTAAATTTGCTTTTTTCGTCCACATCGTGCTCCCATCTCAATGTAATCGTACCAATATACTATGGCGACACGATGGTATTGTTGAGGGTTCACGTTGTTGTGTTTCCTTCTTAAGGCATGTTTCCTTCGTATTGTCTTCTTGAAGCGACATATGCAAGATGGCACTGATTACCACACCAAGTAAAGACGAAGACTTCACGATTTGACAAGATGGCTTCACGGCGGCCTTAAGAAGCGCAAAATTGGAATACAAACCCAACACGAAAATGAACCTTCGTAATGTCTTCTGGCAATTTTTGGCACGCCAAACATTTTGTGACTGCTCACGAAGTTGATACCTGCAAATTTTAGCCGGGGGCCATACGATGGCACAAGATTCCCTTGTTATTACGATCAGATCAAAATTTGAACAATTCCTTATTCGTATGTACATCTGATGCCAAATTAAGGACATTGTGATGCCTGCAATAGTTAAAACAAATTAAAAACAGGACCTAAAATATTTTTAAAAAATCGAAATAAGTAGAGTGGACTATTTTACAAGGTTGTTAAGAATCAATTATTAAAAAAAGGTTAACCAAAATATTTTTCGATTAATTTAATTACGGTTGTCGAAAAAAGTTAAAATAGTATATTTACAAGTTAGAATAATATGAAGAAAGGAACGAATTAATAAATACTTAGAACACATCTTAATCAAGTTCTTCAGTACAAATATTTAATGAAAACACAAACCATAATTATTTACGAAGCTCTCTTTGAAAAATGACAGAAGAAACTGTACGTTATCTGTAAATTTGCTTCTAATTCATTGCAGTTAATCTATTTTATTTACCAAATATTGAAAGGACTTTAATCATTTTAATTCAATTATTATATATAAGAAGTCTTTCAATTTGTGTTTTTAAAACCTTTGACTTCCTCCTATCATAATACTGTTATGCTTTTAAACTTGCGCAAACAAAATTGATTTTTATTGTGTTAGAAGCACTCCTTAAATTCCCGATTGAGCAATAATACGTTACAATTTACAATAAAAACTTGGAGAGTTACTCCTAAAGGGGTGCCATTTCTCGATTTGCAGTAATCACCTACACAAATGTTAGAAATCTAAGACAATAATTGAAGAATATTGTAAACGTGCAACTTTGTCTACTTACTTCAAGATACTTGCAATTTCATTTAGTTTAAATTCAATAGGAAAATTCTGAGAAGGACATATTCCACAGAGGAATAAAAACAGAAAACAAGTTGTAAAAATGCAGACTTATCTCTTTTGTTTGTTCGACAATCGAATCTGAAAAACCTTATCGATAGTAAAAGCGGTATTCAGAAGAAGCGACCGTAAAAATATTTTTATAACAAATTTGAGTTTAAATATGTGACTAATTTAAAAAGATATGCTTTACTGACATATCTAAACATCATATGTTGAACATTTCGCTTTACACCAGATTGAATAAAAATGAGTATTCATTAACAATTTGATTGTGCATATGATTATTTTGAGATAATGCCCCAGAAAACTACTAAAATCATTTACTGGCAAATAAAGATTTTCAGCTTTTTGGTTTGATTCGTACGGAAGCCTATCAGGGCCTCCACTTTTCTAAACGTTTCTCGTCATGTCAACTTGTTTCTTCTCGTTTTGACCAAAACATTTCATAAGGACGTTATGATTAATACGTAATACATAAAACATTCCATGAAGACGTTATGATTAATACGTAATACGTAGAAGTTTTTAATCATTGCAAAAAAACTTTTGTTGAATTACGTGTAATTTGTGTCAATGCGAGTAACGTCTTTGCGTCTTACTAAATATTTCAGTAAAGTCGTGAAATCACGAAGTTCCGACAGGATTTTTGTCAAAGAGACAAAAGCTTCAAGCATATCGAGAAAAATACAGTCGAAAGCCTTAAAGTTTTTCATCTTTGTCAGTAAATTTTATTGAGAAATGCAAAATATCTTATCAATTCGTATAAAAATAAGTCGACTTAGCGCAAAACATCTCATCAACTGTAGGCCCTGATAAGCTTCCTACGGAAGCTTCAAAGGGTCACCTCTTGCGCGATCTTTTGTGAGAAGATTCACGCTATTCGAAAAAATATAAGGCGCGAAGGCATGATATTTTAGTGTTTTCTCAAAAAATAAGTCGAATAAACGAGAAAAGTTGAGTTAATTGGCCAAATGTTTTCTTGCAAAAAAAGAAACATGGCACATGACGAGTACTCTTTTGACGAGAAATTAATAAAAGTTGTTTTTCGAAAAAAATGTAGACGCAATATGTGATAGATTTTACTTTCTCGATAAAAATTATGACGCAATACATAATACATTACACCTTGTCGAAAAAACATTTAATGCATTACCCTAATACATTTCATTTGATGAAAAAATGTTTGCACAATGCTTAAAGTGTAGTCCGCTTTTCGTTATATTTTTGTCGACATCGTCTTACCTTTTCACACACGGTGACTTATTTCGTTAAATGAGTTTTTTTTTTTATAAAAATCAGGCATATTATACTACAGGAGGCAGCATATTTATCGAAGTCATGGAATTTTAACAGTATTGGTATGTTATTATTATCATTATTATTACTATTTGTAGCATCAGAGAAGTAGCACTGTCAGTAAAAGCAGCAGCAGCCACAGCAGCAAAAGCAGCTTGTTACTGTAGTAGTAGTAGCAGTCGTAGTAGGTACTTGTAGAGGTACACGCTTTAATAGATTCACTTAATTAACTTTTTAATGTATAGTCTGTGGTTTACAGACTCTTTTCGTCCGTTGTCCATCGTCTGTAAACAAAAAAATTCTGGCAACAAAGTGATCCCTCGGAAGCATTAATCACAACAAAATTACATAAGAATTGCAGACTCGGTTTGATTGAGTCTGTACATGAGTGATAATGAATACGTGCAACATCCCAGTTGACGTTACCCCTCCAGCGTTTTCATTTTTGCTTTGATTTTGATCAGAAGTTGTATCTTAATGTTAGCTAGATCAAGCTAGAAAATGGGTTATTTCGGGTGAAATTCAGAGTTACACTGACTTTAGAAATAGCAAAAATGGTAAAAAAAACTAGCAATTTGGCACATAACCCAAACACCATGTGCCTTAGGTGTACGGAATCTATGCTATAATAACCACCTATAGGTAATCTTGGAAACATGTAACTTTGGTCTGGCTTGCTTTTGTACTTTTTGGGTAATCTGCAATTGAAGTGGTCAAAATGGTCAAAATATTATTTTGAGCTTCTAGTCACTCGATTGTTGTTATTTTTCTTTCTACAAATCTTTACAAATGGCCAAAATATTTAGCATGAGTCCTAGGAATATCGGAAAAAGAACAGGTGAGTAGGTTCAATATCGGAGACAAAGGGGCCCCTTAAGGGAGACAAAATATCCATATTTCGGTCATTCTGGTTAGTTGCTATTTTCACATATCTTAAGTATAATTAGTTAGATATTGTGTCTGGATAAGTTCTACAAATACCAAAAAGCTAGTCCACATGACCTAAAATGCCTATTTTGAGCTTTTGGACGCTCCTGCAAGTTTATGTATCTACAAATCTTTTGTATGATTGGTAAGAAGAAGTATAAGGAAGAGATCTAGGAATATCGGAATGAACGACCGGGTCAGTAGGGTTAATAACTGGAACATAGGGGCCCCTTCAATGGTTAGAAATACCCATGTTTAGCTTTTGGACACTTGTTTACATTTCCACGTACATAGTTCATTAAAGATAATAGTGGTGTCAGGATAAGTTCTCAGAATTAGAAAAAAAAAACAAAAGGTCCATTTTGCTATATTTGATTCAGCTTTGGATGGTGGCTTTTTGGAAATGGTTACCAGGGTGCCTACGCTTCTTGTTCCGTGGATGGTATATACCTCATTATCTTACAACGCAAAAAATGGCTTTGTCCGCAGCTAGAGTTATACCAGGGGCAGAGCGTTATAAAAGTAATGTAAAGGCTTCGTTAACTATAGCCAGCTTTATAAGCTCATGAGACACATTTTCACGCACGTACAATAGCTCTCCAATACTCTCTTCTACATAATGTGAGGGAGGCATACAGCAACCGACTACCTCAGCCACCTAGGTGGGATACGAACTTCGACCTGCCTCTTCGTAGGTGAACGCCAAGACCACTAGGCCACAGAGACAGACATACATTCAAAATGTATAATGAAAATAAATGAAAATGTCACTGTTGTTTTGGAATCTATTAAATATTTCTAAGATTTTACAGTTTATGCTTTAATTCTACATTCAATTTTTAAAATCAAAATTTGATAACTGCAATCTATGAGAACAAAGAGTTAAAATAACCAAACAGTTTACCAAAATACTTCCAAAATATGATAAAAAGAAATTTGCAAATGCAGTAAATTATGAAACTTGGGTGCATTAATTTGAATTACGAAAAATTGGAAATGTAATATTGGCTATCAAAGCTAGCAACAGGCCTACTATTGCTAGAACATTTGTTGAGTGCAATGGCTTTGTATGCAATTGTCTTCTATAGTGAAGGTGTTGCAATTTAGTTGCCATTGAAAAACGGCAAGTTTCACTAGAACTGAAATGCCCCAACTTATAAGTCTGCCATTGAAAAAGACGATTTAACAGAAGAAAGGTAAAAGTTTTACTGCACCCTTTTTTATTACCATACCTTGCCCCTTGCGACATTTTTTTATTCCAAAATGAAACAAAAATACTCGCTGGATATAGCTCTATATTACACAAGACAGACACTTGGACCTGCCTACTGGTATACCCAAATCAACATACTGTGACGCATTCCGGAAATTGATCCATCGACTAAATTATGCTGATTACTAAAATTTCTAACATCAAGTTCAATAATAAGCAATTCTTTTCGAACACTCCTCTTACTTCGACTTTGATAGCGGTCACTTTTAAGCAAATGTTTTGACGGATGTTTCTACATGGAAACTACGCATTCGATGTTCAAAACAGTTTAAAAATTTGCATTTAAGAAAGTTCATAGTTCTGTGTGTTATTATTCATATACGTGTTGTTGTTTGAAAGAGTCGATTGTTGTTATTCTAAAATCCCCTAAAAAAGCGTCAGTCTACGTTGCAGTAGTATTGGCATTAATGGCAATATTAAGAGCAGTAGCAGCACAGTAGCAGTAGTAATAGTATCAGTATTTTAAGTCGTGGTAGTAGCCGAAGGAGTTAAGTGCCGAAGTAGTTAAGTAATAGGAGTAGTAGTAACAGTCGCAGTAGTAGTCGTCGTTTTAGTCGTATTCGTCGTCATCATAGTTGTTGTTGTTAGTCGTCATATGATATTTTATTTATATTAATGTAATAGTATCAGGTAATATTCTTTGCAAAAGTACTGGTATTAATGTTATTCAATGATGCTGTTTTCTGTGAAAAATTATAATAGTTTAATTTGCATTTGATTACTTTCAGATACTTCTTGTGGTCGTCTATATCAAATCGTCCTATGGTACGACACCAGATGAGCAGAGGCTATAGATTCTGTCAAAATCCTTTCAAACTTAGCTATGCGTATTCGGTTATAACTGGAATGTTTTTGTTTGTTCGTCTTATTGTAATTTCCAAAACCAAGATAAAAATAATGCTTAAACGTTTGAACTTGCGTAGACGTGAAGAAAGCAACCTAGAGGATATTGCTCGTGGAATAGTACAGGTACATCGAGATGGGAATTCAGGACTAGGTTACCAAGCAGCTGGGAGAATGCTGTTTTTAATATATGGAATCAGAGCATATCAAAATACAGTGAGACCCTTGTGGAGTAGTCAACAGGAAAGCAAGACTATTAAGACGTAGACAATATTTTAATCGAGACCCAAACTTCGTAATTCATGTCGATGAATATGACAAATTAAAACCATTTGGAATATCAATTCATGCAGCTATTGATGGGTTTTCCCGAAAAAAATATGGTTGAAAGCTGCACCTTCTAATAGAAACTCTGCTTTTGTTGTTTTTTATTTCATGCATCATGTAAAGAAACAAAGTCATGTATCAATTATGGTAAGGGTCGATGCAGGGATTGAAAACTGTACATCAGGGAACTTTAGATCGCATTAAGAATGTTCCATACTGATAGCATGTCAGGGAACAATTCTGTTGGGAGATCAACTGCAAATCAAGAATTGAAATGCTTTGGATTTTTTTTCGAGAAACTTTACTTTTTCTTGGAGGAACCTGTTTAAAGATTAGATTGATAAAAACCTATTTGATAATACCGATCAGTTGCATATCGAATGCCTTAGACTTTGTTTTAAGCCTTTCATTCTAAAATATCATCTTGAAAATTTTAAGAAATCCTGGATTATAAATACCATTTTCACAAACTTATCAAGAGTCTGTAACATGTGATCCCAACATGATGAATAATCACCCGATGATGTTTGGTTGTACAGATTGTTCGTTTGAAATAAATTGTTCTGAAGAAGAATTGGAGAATCTGGTTTGGGTGTATACCGATGAACCACCCACTGAAATGGTGCAGTTCAGTGTAATTTTGTCGGGGTTAAATGCACATTCCTTTCAACAACTGAATATTGCAGAATAAGCAAGCGAAGTTTATCAAATATATTATCAACGCTTTATAATTGATTACTACAGAATTAGATTGAAATTGATTTGGTGTCATCTGGAAATGGTATATGGGGTATGTGACAAGGGAAGAAAATGCACATGTATTATGCACATGAAAATATTTTTGATATTTGTCAAAGTGTCATAGAATGGAAATGTGACAAACTCCCTACAATTGTTCAAATACATGTATCTAAGGTAACAGTAGATTAAGAATATCGAAAACATATCTAATGTCAATTTGGCACATTTGTAGAGGCCAGGGGTGTGGAAATTTGATTTTTTTCCACTTGCCCACGGACAAGTTGGACCAAAATTTCTACTTGTCCGCAGCCAAAGTTGACTTGCCCAAATAAACAGTGAAAAACAGGTTTATTTCAATGGCTTTATTAGACAAACAGTTTTTCTAAACATTTTCTTAACTACTACCATGTTTGTACAGTTATAAATGAACAATTATACAACAGTTGAAAGCAAACATCATTTTAACAGAACTTTTATTGTTTATGTGAACAGATTGTCAATAGAATCATGGTAAACATGCTATAGACTAGAACATTCTGTTAAACACATCCTGGGTTACATTAAGGTGTAGGCATTAGTTGGATTATCAGACAAATTTTTCAATTTTTCCCTTGCAATGTCTTCCCCACCTAGGGTTTTCACAATTTCACTTAACATGGGCTGTATGCTATCCATCTCAATAGATGCCTGGGTAGATGTGGAGGCTATGCTTTCAGAGGTCAAAGTGGCTGATTTTTGTGGTGGCTTATGACGTATGTGTCTATGACCAGATATAAGCCATTCTTCAACAGAAGGTAAAGGGTCAAACATGGAGAAATCTGGACCAGAGACAACAATTCTCATTTGACTCTGCAGGTTTTCTTGGGTAAGGCGAGTTCTAAGAGGACTCTTGAAAAGATTCATTTGAGAAAAAAGCCTCTCACAGGCAGCAGTGGAGGGAAAAATTGTGAGCAAAAGCTGCATCAAAGCACTGATGTGTTTAACAGAATCTTCCTTTCTTTGCAGTATGGATTTATATACTGCAAGGGGGTGATAAGTTCTTTGCAAGGATACCTGAACTTTAAGAGTCTGCCATTCACTGGGAATATAGGAGACCTCTTCCTCTGTTAACAAATCATTACAGTGCTCACACAGCAGTTTAATTTCCTTACAACCATATGTGCTAAGCTCAGTAAGTGAACTTGGCCAGTTTCTGAAGTCAAATACCCTGTACAGACTCAATGGAGGGTTCTCAAGATCCTTAAATCTTTCTAGAACATATTGACTGATTTTATCAAATAAACAGTGAATGTCATTGTCATCTTTGAAGTTACTAAGAGACCCATTCAGTTTAAATTTACCATCAAACAGGGATGTTTCAGGATCATACAAGCTGTAGATTTATTTGGACAAGTGTTCACCTGGTTCATTGGTCATTGCATGCAAACACATGTACAATGTATCTACAGCTTCTTTCACCTCAAACATCAACAAATCTTTATTTTGAAACAAGACTGAAGTTTTGGTTATGGCTATAAGCACATCTAGCATGACATAAATGTATTTTACAAATTTTACACTTTTAAGATTAGTTAAAATTGCTTAAGCTTGTCCTAGCTCATCTGCCCTGTTAGATGTTTCAAGAATTTGCTCCATGTGTGTGACTGTAACATTAATATCCTGACAGACTGCTTCTAATGCACGCAGCTTGGAAGAAATCCACCTAATTTCCTTAATTTCAGTGTGCATCTTTAAGCTTTCATCAAGAAAAGAAGCAAGCTTTTTCAATTCTTCTCTCCTCTTGGGAGAAAAAGAATAAAATTTACAGATTCTCTTAAGAGTTTCCTCAATTTTTTTTCAAATACCCCACTTGCTTAACTGCATCTAAGACACCTAGTTCAAGTTTATGTGCCACACAGTGTGTTACAATAACATTGTTATCAACTGCATCACTCAGCTTTTTCGCAACACCATTCTTTGCACCCAAATTAACTGCAGCTCCATCAAGCTTTACACCAATTTTGAATTTTCATTACACAGATTATCAATATCAATGTTGCACTTCAATAAACCCTTTTTAATAGCATCAACAACACCGTCAGCCCTTGCATTTTTTAGATTCTCAATACTGGCAATGGATGTAACCGGCTCATATGTTTTTTTTTTGTTTTTTTTGTTTTTGTTTTTTTTTTAGAAAAAATGCTTGTCTCCCCCCAAAAGTCATTGACTGACGACATTGTGAAGATAAAATGAAATACAAGAGGACAATGATGGCCCTGAATCGCTTACCTGGCTGCTTCAAGTCATATAAGGGCCAATACCAGATTTATATTACTCCCTATAGAGGTCTTATTAAGATTTTTTTGTTCAAGTAAGACTAAAATGTACTAATTACTATCAAAGATATTTGTAAATTTGAAATGTTGACAGTGACGGTCAAGATTATTTAAAGTCAAGAAGGTCACCTTCATATGGATTATTTTCAAGGTTTTGTCCATAGGGATGTTGTGTGCAAATATCAAGTCTAGGGAGTAGAGGTGTAACAAGATTATGACAAATGTTTAAGTTTTCAGACGACAGCGGTCTGTGGTGTGGTCATTTTTGCCCATCGGGCCATGATGTGAACAATCTTAACAGAGATTTACTTTGCAATGATACTCTTATCAAATATCTTAGCTGTAGCTCCTTTGGTGATGAAGTGGACAATTTTTATGCTCCCCGAAAAATTTTGGGGAGCATATAGTCGGCGCCTTGTCCGTCTGTCCGTCCGAGCAAACATTTTGGGTTGAGGGGCTATATAACAGTAAAGAGAACAAAAGAGAACAATAGGTTCATTTCGTGATCAAAGGGTTAATGGGCTAGTAGCCCTTAAGAAAAAAAAAGGAAATAACAAAGAAAATAGCCCCTAAACCCATAATGTTGGAACGTCCGTCTGTCCGTCCGTTGTCTTGTCCGGAGCATAACTTCAAAACCCTTGGAGATTATTTTTTGACACTTCATACAGTGGTAGAGGGCATTGAGGGGGAGTGCAGTGTCAAAGAACCATATCTCTATTTTGCCCGGTTTTTGAATTATCTCCCCTTATAGAAAAATCTTGTCCGGGGCATAACTCTAAAACTATTAGAGATATCAACATGAAACTTTGTAGGTGAATAGATCTCAATGGGTAGATGTGCAGTGCATAAGAACAATAACTCTTATTGTCCTAATTTTGGAGTTATTGCCCTTTGTGAATTTTAACACTTTGAACTTTGTCCGGAACATATCTCTAAAACTATAAGAGATGTCAAGGTGAAACATTGTAGGTAGATAGATCTCATTAAGTAGAGGTGCAGTGCAAAAGAACCATAACTCTGTTAAGCCTCATTTTTGAATTATCTCCCCTTTTAGAAAAATCCCTTTTAGAAAAATCTTGTCCAGGACATAGCTGTAAAACTATAAGACATATCAACATGAAACTTTGTAGGTAGATATATCTCAATGGGTAGATGTACAGTGCAAAAGAATCATAACTCTGCCTTGCCTAATTCTGGAGTTATTGCCCTTTGTTTATTTTTACTTTTTGAAGTTGTCCGGGACATAACTCGGAAATCATAAGAGATATCATCAAGAAACTTTGTAGGTTGATAGATCACATTGATTAGAAGTGCAGTGCAAAGGACAATAACTCTGCCTTGCCTAATTTTGTAATTATTGCACTTTGAACTTTTTCCAGGGACATAACTCTGAAACTACAAGAGGTGTACTTTTCTGTGTCCAAAACCTATTCGGGGAGCATCACCCGGCTCAAACCGGGCTCTTGTTTATTATAATTCCTGTCGGAAATATATGTGACTCTCGAGTGTGGTCAGTTTGACCGAAGGGATCGTGATTTGAACAAACGTAGTAGACGCCAACTAGAAAATGCTATACCCTGGTCCTCTTGTTCTGGTGAAGAAAATATTTGACGTTTGTCCTGTATAAGTCTATAAACTTACTAAGAGACCCCAAGTGGGGGCCATTTAAGGTAGCTCGCTACTTTCCGACCGAAATTTGACAACATCTCAGATCTTGATGATTTTTTGTATGCAAACATATATATATGTGAGCTTTACTTCTGCAGTATTATTTTATAAATAAACAGCGTTACTATGACGTCAAAGCGCCCTCTATCGGTGGCGGCGAAATTGCGTCTTTTTCTCAGTAAACCAATCTGTTCTTATTAATTTTCATCCGATTTCCTTTGTTTTAATTTTATAGTGTTCAGTAAATGTATGTCTTTGTAATGATATCTTTCTTTAAAATTTGCTTAATAGTCTGCGATTCTACGTCATTTTTCTCTACATTCTGACGTCCATATCTGATGCAAATACCGCGCGATATCGCAATAAAGATTGTGTAATAAAAAAAATTCAACACGGTGAGCTTTGCTATAATTTTTCGAGCGTGTAGTGAGAAAGTGAAGGAAAATATTTATGCAATAAAAATATAGGGTCAACGCGTAAGATATTTTGCTATTACTGTTTTAAAATAAAATAAAGGGAATGTAACGTAATGGTTTTGGTGGCGTTAATAGACGTTGGAGTTCAAAGAATAATACCAAATAACAATTTTCCTACGTCAAACATTACGATAGTAAGTATAAACAACACAGGAACTTGATGAAATGTATATTTTTTAAATTGTTGATTATTTTCTCATTGAAAGCATGCGCTAGATCAGCAAATTTACAATGTTTAATCTTAAATACGTTTCTAATTTGCAGGTGCAGTCTCATACATCTTTTAATTTTTATTTTATATTTTGATGTTTGTAATGAAAGAGTGAAAAGTGTTATATTATTATATGAATTAACTAGTTTCAGCGCAAAAAAAAATAAGATTCACATAATGCTGTATGAATGAAGTAAAAATATTAGGTCGCTTAGCTTATACCCGTTACAATATTATTTTTACGTTACATTCAGCTTTTAAACACTTTCATAAACTCACATACAGGCAGACGAGCCTCGGTGTCAAAACACATCGTAAAGATGCAATTAAAATAGATATGCTACAAATGTGAAATAAGTGATAAATTCAATTCAGAAATAATATTCAAATATGTTAAGAATATTTAAAAACAAACTGTACAAGAGACAAAAATATTTATTTTTGCTTACCATTTTTAAGTATGTGCAATACATAGATTATATAATTATAATCTAATTAAAATGTCATAATTAGAAAATGACAAACTATAAAACTTTTTGGAACTCGGATTTACGTATACCTACTTACCGCATTTTCATTACAGTATAACAAAGCGGCCCTCAAATAATTATTTATTTCTAAAGGGTTCCACTACATTTTACCTCTGTAGAGCAACCGCTCTAGGCAACAAAGGGCATTTCTCTGTAGATGTTTCACTGTATATTTTAATTAAATACAAAATATAATTATTAAATACCTTGTGCAACTTTTGTTACCACTGAATACGATTAATGTATTATGTTGACGTTATCGTGTTCATTTTTAATACAATACAGTTTGCTTTAAAACAAAAATAGAAAAATAAAAAAAAACAAAAACAAAAAAAAAACAAACAAAAAAACAAAAACACACACCAAAAACACGTGTTTATAATTTTAAACAATAAAGTGGACTTCTAAGGGAGATCATAATCAGGTTTTTAACTTTGAGTATTCTGTAATCGGTAAAGTGGTCTTACGTTGAATTCGGAGGGCATGAATTTGAGACACGATTGCGTATTGTACTAATAGATAATCCTTTAGAATTGTTTACTGTGTATGAAATGTTTCAAGGTACACCTCGGACTCCTGCCATTTATTTCCGTAGAGAAGTTGTTGCTGTGAGAAACACTGGTTTCGTTAAATTCCCTCAGCTATAATTGAAATACTGTTGAAAGCGGCGTTAAACCCAATATTAAAGAATAAGAAGATATAAAACATAAAATGCATAGTTCATTATTTTCATAGGCTCTACATAGCACTGTATTATGTGCAGACAAAAACGAGTTTCTCCGAAAACCATATTCACACAAATTGAGGATCCTACATCCTACAATACAAGGGAATCTGTATTAATTTTAATATGCAAAATTATCCGCTTATGAACGTACAAAATAAATAAAAGGATTTTTCGCCTCGAATCGAGAAATGATCGCGGCTTCAGGTCGCCTCAAAGATGCGCTAGTAAACGCATACCGCGAGTCAGCGAGTTTTAAATAAAAAAGAATATCTGTAAATATTCGAAATGCGTGAGAAATTCAAGCCATAGCATGAGAACGTGATTCCTCCTTTAAATCTGAGTCTCACGCTAAGTGCAGAGATATTATTTACTAGAATTTAGCTGTGAGGGAAAATAGAACTGATGGCTGTTAATACATGAGCCGTGTCACGACAAAACCAACATAATGGGTTTGCGACCAGCATGGATCCAGACCAGCCTGCGCAACCGCTTTTAAACATTTTAACAAGTAAAGAAACTGATAGCGAACAGAATGGATCCTGATCAGACTGCGCGGATGCTGGTCTGGATCCATGCTGGTCGCAAACGCACTATGTTGGTTTTGTCGTGACGCGGCTCAAATAAATTTTTATACAAGTAGAAATTTTTTAAAATAAATGTCTGCTAGATTTATATACGTACAAATCGTTGTTACTTCCAGTTGATCATACATTTTTGAAACGTAAATTTGATTCATTTCCTACTAACTGATATATACAATTCGAAATTGTTACATACGTATGATGACATGGAAGTTTATGCAGTACCGAGATACACGTAACATGGTGACACCGCGACTGCACCAGCCTTTTCATTCTTTTTTTCTGACATTCTTTGCAAAATGTATGTTTGTATTATTTCCACTTAGGTGGCCTTTTAATTATATCTTTTAATATTCTGAATTGTGTTTCAGTCCTCGAGGTATTAATAACCATTCGTTGCAGTTTTTTCTTTAGATTGATACAAACTTTTGCAGACAGTCATACCCTGATTTGTTGTACATGTATATGATTGAAGTTGTTCATCGAAATGCGGGCACCTGACAGGACTTTTAAAAGAACATTTTACGGAACATGTCTAAATACTATTGTTGTTGATGGTTTTCACACATTTTAATTCCAGTCAGTATGCTATTTATCGGAAAAGTCGTGACAATTTCCTTGAGAAAAATATTTGAAGTCACCAAAATCATTACGTTTTACTCATCCTTTATCTTATATTAAAAAAGTAATAGCAAAATATCTTACGCGTTGACCCTATATTTTTATTGCATAAATATTTTCTTTTATGACTTCACTACATTTTAAAAAAATTATAGCAAAATTCACCGTGTTGATTTTTTGTTATTTTACAATCTTTATTGCGATATCGCGCGATATTTGTATCATAAATGGACGTCAGGACGTGGGTTAACATAACGTAGAATCGCAGAGTATTAAGCAAATGTTAAAGAAATACATTATTTCAAAGACATTCATTTACTGAACATTATAAAATTAAAACGAAGGAAATCGGGTGAAAATTAATAAGCACAGACCGGTTTATTGATAAAAAAGACGCAATTTCGCCGCCACCGATAGAGGGCGCTTTGACGTCATAGTAACGCTGTTTATTTGTGAAATAATGCTGCAGAAGTAAAGCTTACATATCTATATTTATGTATACCAAAAATCATCAAGATCTAAGATGTTGTCAAATTTCGGTCGGAAAGTAGCGAGCTACCTTAACCCCAGGGGTCATGATTTGAACAAACTTGGTAGAGGTCCACCTGCAAGTGCTTCATATCAGAAATCTAAACTGCAGCTCTTTTGGAGTTTTGAATTTTCCCTAAACAACTCTATTTCAAAACTAAGAGACCCCATTGTGGGACTCATTTGACTCTCAGAGACATGATTTGAACAAGCTTCGTAGAGATCCACCAGACAATGCGACATATCAAATATCTTAGTTCCAGATCTTCTGGTTCTTGAGTTGAAGGTTTTAAGATTTGTTGCCATTGGTTGCCATAGTAACCAGAGTTATGCATATTAGTATTCAATCAATTCTTTGAGCAAATTTGGCAGAGATTCATAGCAAGAACGTACCTGTAAAATTTGGGTGAAATTGGCTCAGCAGTTCTGTTGACTCACAAACGGACGGACGCCGGCCATTGTGGCGCCGTTATATGATTTAGGTGAAGTTCAAAATCATATTAAACTGGTCATGAAAATCATATTAAACTGGTCATAATATTTTTTTTACTGCCAATGAAAGAAAAGAAAAAACAAGAAGATCCAAAAGCTAATCAGATTTGTTTACATAAATGAAATTATAAAACTAATCCAATTGTGATACCTAGATCAAAGGTGCTAGTGGCATTGATTTGACCTAAAATGTGTTTAACAGGCTCAATCAAACCGAGCCTGCAACATTTTCAATTTTGCCGTGTTGGGCTTTCTTTAGGGATTCTGTATTTATCTATCACATCCGTGTTATTTGTGCCGTGTGGCGGCTGTAAAAAGTCTCCCCATACATTTAATCAATGATGTTATATTTTCGATCCTTGAAGATCGTTCAGCATGACATTATTGTTTTGCTTGTGGTATTTTTAGTTTCAACTTTTCGGCATTTTCTACTTGGGTGGTTCCAATATTATTCCTACTTGAATAATGTTGAATCACCCTTAGGATATGTTGCCTGCTTTTTAAATTTGTCTTTTGACGTCTTATATGTGATACGAAGGCTTCATAACATTTGATTCCCTTTCAAAATTCCATTTTATTTAGTTCCGCCCATTGTTTTCTCGTTTAGGGCACACGCTTGTTATTACTTGGGGACCATACGCCGTTTTCCATTGAATGGCACGGAAGTGTCACATTGAAGGTTCCATGATAACCGCCGTATGAACACATCTGTGGATGTTTCTAAATTCAAAATTTTACTACTTCATGTTTAAATGTTGAATAACTTGCACTTTCCAGTACCGTCCATGAACAGGCTCAATCAAACCGAGCCTGCAACATTTTCAATTTTGCCGTGTTGGGCTTTCTTTAGGGATTCTGTATTTATCTATCTTGTTATTTATGCACTGAAACATCAATATATTAAAAAAAGAATTTAAAAAAATATTTTTTTTCACTGTTATAGTATTATAGACAAGGTATGCAACATTCAGGTACGAAAATTATGGGTACGCCGGTTATCTGTGTTAAAATTTTTCACCTGGCGGTAATATCGTCGGATTTTTGCATGGAATCAATGCACAATATATTTTTCTATTACAATTTATTATTTACAGATCCCAAGTTAACCGTTAGTTAAATGGGGTTATGAAAGCCGGCGAAAGGTAAGAAATCCACCCAGGTCCGAATGGGGGACGCGTGAGGAGCCCGTCATGGTACATTGTGACCTGGTATTTACGCTGAAATAGTGCATGCAGACAAAGAGATCAAACGTGTCAAAACACACAGTGCAGACAAACTGGAGGTTTTTTACAATAGCTTTTAATGTTTTATCGCTCAAAGGCGAGGTGGCACTGTTATTAAGGTTCAAGACAGCAAACAAATTCCATCGCATTTTCAAGTGGTTTTTAGCATGGATTCAAGTACAGTTTTAAAGTAAAAGAAAGAATAATCTTGGTTTTCAAGTGTTTCGAAAAGTGTCGTAAGCTAAGTAGCTATGGGTAGAGTGAGTAAAGATGGCATGTGCGCCATTCGTGGCAAGACTTTACCGGTATGTAGTCTGAAGGGGTGAATGTGTTTTGGAAAAAATCTTAAAGCTACAGTCTCACTTACATCCCGACAGAGCCCCGTAGACGTCCGGGGTGATCCGGGAACGACCGGGAACAACCGGGGTACATCCGTAACTCTGCCGGCAACGTCCTGGATGATCCGGGAACATCCGGCATTCGACCCCGGATGGAATAAAATATTTAATATCACCGGGGTGGTCCGGGATGATCCGGGAAGATATAGCTTTGCCGGCTTCATCCTTAGCTCTGCCGGGAACGACCGGGGTTATTCCGGGAAAGCACCGTAGCTCTGCCTGCACAAACCGATGATGATCCGGGGTATGATATAGTCAGTAGAGCTACGGTAGAGTCCCGGTATATGCCGGCAGAGCCCCGGTAACTACAGGCAGAGCCCCGGAGGATAAAGGTAGAGCTACGGTTGATCCCGGCAGAGCCCCGGCAAAGCCCGGATCATTTCAAAAGAATAACGACAATTTGCGATGATTGCACTTGTTTGTACATTTCCCTTCTATCCAGTATTGCATAAGGATTTTTCAGAAAATCATCATGAATTACTATTCTGGAACAATAGATATTATATTAAATAAAAATTATGCATCAATGTTATCATTTTCGGGCGTTTTCAATCCACCGGGGTTCTACCGGGGCACTGCCTGGATCGTCCTGGGCACTGCCGGGACTCTGCCTGGATCGACCGTGGCTCTGCCTGGGTCAACCGGGGCTCTTTCGGCGTCATTCGGGAACGACCGGGGAAGCACCGGCATGAACCGTAGCTTCACATGGGCTCTGCCTGGATGATCCGGAGCGCATCCTGGGTGGTTAGTAGGGAACTAATGTAGTGCTGCCGGGGTAAGTGTGACCGCAACAATAATTTCACCCCGGATCGTCCGGGATCATCCCGGTAACTTACCGGGATGGTCCTAGGCTCTGCCGGGAGTAAGTGAGACCGAGGCTTAAGGTATCGCATGGTATCGCGGTAATAAAAGGGTATCGCCCGAATTCCTCGCGTGGCAGGTAAAATGATATGCCAGACGTAGGTAAACTAGTGTATATTAACTAGTGTATTTTGCGTAGCAAATCTTAATCAAATATTTTATAATATCCAACACTATTTGGAAAAATTGAAGTGCATAAATTATAAACATCTATAATGACTGACATTGATATCATTTTTTAGCCAGTTGATCATAAGGTATTAGGTGGAGTTCAAGCATGGGCAAGAATGTAGATGGTCACGTTCTTTTAGGTCATATTATATTACGTTATTCAGTAAGAATAGCGGCTAGCCGTATCAAAATGATAAGGTCTGCAGAAATGAAATGGAAGTGATCCGGGTACAAAGGCAATTAAAAAAAACAAAACACAATTATACATAAACGCACACAGACGTACACACACACGCGTACATGTACCGTAAATGACCGAATAATAACCATTAATTGTTTTATTGGGTCTTGATCTCATCGAACACATTGAATGTGCGTAATAATTATTAATGAAATAGGTAAATACAGAATCCCTAAAGAAAGCCCAACACGACAAAATTGAAAATGTTGCAGGCTCGGTTTGATTGAGCCTGTTCATGGACGGTACTGGAAAGTACGAGTTACCGTCCACGCCCCTTAGCACCGGCTTTAAGCAGAATTCAACATTTAGACAGGAAAATGTTGAAAATTTGAATTTAGAAACATCCGCAGATGTGTTCATACGGCGGTTATCATGGAACCTTCAATGTGACACTTCCGTGCCATTCCATGAAAAGCGGCGTATGGTCCCCAAGTAATAAAAAGCGTGTGCCCTAAACGAGAAAACAATGGGCGGAACTAAATAAAATGGAATTTTGAAAGGGGATCAGAGGTTATGAAGCCTGCGTATCACAGATAAGACGTCAAAAGACAAATTTAAAAAGCAGGCAACATATCCTAAGGGTGATTCAACATTATTCAAGTAGGAATAATATTGGAACCACCCAACTAGAAAATGCCGAAAAGTTGAAACTAAAAATAGCACAAGCACAACAATAATGTCGTGCTGAACGATCTTCAAGTATCGAAAATATAACATCATTGATTAAATGTATGGGGAGACTTTTTACAGCCGCCACACGGCACAAATAACACGGATGTGATCATAAAATAGATAAATACAGAATCCCTAAAGAAAGCCCAACACGACAAAATTGAAAATGATGCAGGCTCGGTTTGATTGAGCCTGTTCATTTCCGAGACTTCATTTAAAATAATCAAATTAGATGTGGTATGGTCCAGTGATTAACTCGTCAGACTAGTAATCTAACGATTGCTGGCCGCGTGGGTTCAAACCCAGTCAGTGGCAAGTCGTTTTTACTGTTAGCAAATAATTTTACAATCATTGCTTAGTACTGGTTGGTTTTCAGTTCCAGTGTCTTATCACGCATCGAGCTTCCAAAACGACAGAACTAAAATAAATTTGTATAACCTAAAAATAACCAAGTTGATATTCTAATTGTATAACGCTAGTACTTACAACAATATATACAAAATAAGCAGTCTGATACAAATAGATTTTTGTCGGATTTTACGTCAGGAACATAAATTGTGACTTTTCAGTCTTACTGGTGAAGAAAGACCTCAGGTGCCTCTCCGTACATTATTTCAGGCACGAACGGGAACCTGAATAAAACCAGTGACGTTCCGTAAATTAGTTAGAGTATCTTCCTCATATAAAAGAATATTAAGTATCTTGCGGGATTCGAGCAGAGGGGCAGGTAGTTGGACACAAATACTAAAAGAAATATACTGATCTAGTATCTAAAGTCTGTACAGACTCACAGTAATTTTATGATTTCAAATTTCTTATATTTTTCGTCATTAAGACTCCTTTTGGACGGACAGGAAGGTCAATTGAAATATACCTTTCTTCGTGGGCATTATCAATCATTATTACATGCCTTCAAAAAGCCCAGTTGACTTCTGATTGTCACAATATGCAATATTTGTTTCGCAATCGCAACTACTCGGCCCTTTCCGTCAGTCTTCTGATAAGGATCTCGAACACAATAGTAATAATACACAGAACGGTTGCGGTATTTCGGTCTTACCTACGCTAAGAAACTAAACATGTAAACAAATAGAAAATATTTAATGCTGAGAGTTGCTGACAAGTTTATGTCCAATATATATAGTAAAAGTCCACCTAAAATAAGTGAATTCATAGATACAAAAGCAAACAATACATTATTTATATATTTATTATTATGGTTGTAGAAACCGAAAGTACAAAAAACCAAGCTGTTGACATTTAGTCGGATTTGTTTAAAATTGAACATCAGTGGGCATATTTAAATTACAAATTGTTGTCAGACATATTTTCAAACAAAAGAGTACCGGAACAGAAATTAGATGTCAAATAGATACATTCGTTTTACGTTATCTCTGTTTCTGTTTACATCTGAAACCACGTAGTAGAACTACTTTCAATCCATATTGTTTCCGAGGTTATTATAAATAAAAGCCGAGGCAGTTCCGAATGATTTGTTTCGTTATAATACTGCACGTTTGTAACGTCACTTTTCATTGGATAATCGTGACGTTTATATATAGTTTTTTATAATACTGCACGTTTGTAACGTCGCTTTTCATTGGATAATCGTGACGTTTATATATAGTTTTTTATAATACTGCACGTTTGTAACGTCGCTTTTCATTGGATAATCGTGACGTTTATATAGTTTTATATACACGGCTGCTGTCGATTAATGAAGAAATCTTACTTTTTTCTCTAAAAAATGGTGGTTGCTGTATTATAAATTCGTTGTAAAGATTGTTGACAGGTTATGGCCGTATAAAAACGGCTGTTTGCAATATAACCGTTTATATACACGGCTGCTGTCAATGTTTAAAGAAATCTCACTTTTTTCTCTACAAAAAGGAAGTTTGCAGTATTATAAATTAGTTATAAAGATTGTTGACATGTTATATGGCTGTATATAAACGGTTGATTGCAACATAACCCTCACCTGGCGGCTCGGGTTATATTTACAAACAACCGTTTATATAGGGCCATATAACATGTCAACAATCTTTTTAACTAATAATATACGGTGTGTAATCAAGTTATATCGGTTGTGTTAGATGTACTTCGTGTCCAGAGACATTACACACAACTCACACATGGACGTTGTCATCAAATGTTCGTGTTGACATTCACGCCATCTTCATAATAACTTTAATGTCATGTTGGCTGGATATTGAATCAAACCAGACATTTACATTATTAATAGCCATTTTTAAAAAATATTTCAACAATGAAGGTTTTATTTTTAACTCAGTATACAATTTTGAAAAAGTATTTGATAAAGTGTTATTTATCGTGTATGATAAAATATGGACTTGTTCTCACGTGGATAATATAGCACTCCCTACGGTCGTGCAAGATTACCGCTGCTGTGTATATTAATATATAGCATTTCTAGAGAAAAATATAACGAAAACCAGACTACACTTTAGGAAATGCGCAAAAAATATTATCATCAAATGAAATGTTTTAGGTGAATGCATCAAAAATTTTTGCGACAAGGTGTAATGTATTAGGTATTGCGTCATAATTTTTTTTCGAGAAATTGAAATGTATCACGTTTTGCGTCTACATGTTTTTCGAAAAAGACCTTTAATTAATTTCTCGTCAAAATATTACTCGTCATGTGTAATGTTTCTGTTTTTTGCAACAAAAAATTTGGCCAATTAGCTAAAATTTTCTCGTTTATTCGAGTTATTTTTTGCGAAAACACTGACAATATCATGCCTTTGTGCTTTAATTTTTTCCACTTGCGTAAATCTTCTCACAAAAGATCACGTAAGAGGTGACCCTTTGAAGCTTCCGTAGCTTCCGTAATCGTCTGTATAAGATAAATGTTTTATACTTTTTAACACTGGTGAAGTCATTGCTCTCTTGAAGATATCAATTTGAGCGCTCACAACATACTTTGTAAGTTATGTTTTGCTATCTGATTAGATACGTTCATTTTACACAACTCTACTTAATATATAATGCGAAACAAATTGTTTCATTATCATGATCAACATCGTGATCATCCTAAAGTATTTATTTATTTTAGAAATTTAAATATAAATATGATATTCTTATATACCATAGGGAAATAAAATGTTATTAAAATCATACGTACGGAAGCGTATCAGGGCCTACAGTTGGTGAGATATTTTGCGCTAAGTCGACTTATTTTTATTCGCATTGATAAGATGTTTTTGCATTTCGCAATAAAATTTACTGACAAAGATGAGAAGCTTTTAGGCATTGCAACTGAATTTTTCTCGATATATTTGAAGCTTTTGTCTCTTCGACAAAAGTCCTGTCGAAACTTCTTGATTTCACGACTTTGCTGAAATATTTAGTAAGACGCAAAGACGTTACTCGCATTGACAAATAGCTCACGTAATTCAACAAAAAATTTTTGCAATGATTAAAAACTTCTACGTATTACGTATTAATCATAACTTCTTCAGGGAATGTTTTATGTATTACGTATTAATCATAACGTCTTCATGGAATGTTTTTGGTCAAAACGAGAAGAAACAAGTTTACATGACGTGAAACTTTTAGATAAGTGGAGGCCCTGATAAGCTTCCGTACATACGTTTGAAATCTAAGAACATTGAGTATTGATTTCAAATATAAACAAATAATGAGACCATTATGTTTAAGTAGACTAATGCGAAATTTGCAACTAAACAAAAGTTACATACAGTAGGTCCCCACTTCATTGAATCATAGAAATAAGATATTCCCATTGCAGACGTATAACTTAAAATATGAACCAATCTTAACAGTAGTTAACAATACTTAAACATTTATCCGTCTTGAAGCAATAGCATTTGTATGTGTGTTTTAATACGAAATGTTTTCCAAAAGCACTGAATTTGAACAAGCATTTGTTATAGAACACACTTGACATATAGAATGTAGGATGTCGACACTCGGTTCTCGAGATTAATAACACTTTGCAATAAAAACAAATCTATATTCAAGAAGATGATAATACTTACACTAAAATCGTCACTTACATGATGGATGCGATAATATAAAGTGTTAATAAAATATTATAACCAATATTGTTGAATTTTTTTTGGCTATAATGCTATTGAATAATTTACTACAATCTAAAAAAAACTATTGAAATTTCATTGAAATTTCATTGAAAGTAACGAACGCTCCTGCAATATTACAACCTACAAAATAAACTGACTCACATCTTACCATCTATTTATTATATGTAAGATTGTTGACATAATGTTAACATAATGCTGATAAAGGAAACATACACTCATTTTTGTCAAGCGTTGTAGACAATTATATAACGCTCGTCAAAAAGACAAAACCATGAAGTAACGCAACACTGTATGGCAACCATTCTATCGAGCAATAAATAGCCAAATTCCATTCAGTTGAAATATAATTCAAATTTCATAAACTAGTATGCATCGAACATTGACTATGTACAATAAATATATGGAAGTAATGGCTTGTTCGTACTCTACATAAAGGCATAAAGTTATAGTCCATTTCTTTAGAAGAAGGCACCGTCTCTTGCTTGAGGACTGAACATTGTGAAATTTTAATTAATATGATTGTTGATAGATAAAAAAATCAATGGCAACAGGGATGAAAAAGGGAACGTTGTTTTTGACAAATATTTACAAAGACTTCCTGCCACAGTTACATTCTCAAAGTAAATATATTATGCTCTCAAAAATACACACGCACCATGCGTAGAAAGTACTCTTTCAATATTGTTATGCATGAGATTTGAGCTAGTGTAAGATATGGGGACTATTTGACTTTGAGATAAGTGCCCGTGCTTATAGTTCGATCTACCAGCTTTCGAAATTCCTTACAATGTCCTTCCGTTTATCATAATATTCGATTTTTTGTGAATGGAATTAACTTTAGACAGAAACCTTATTCAAAAATGTTTAAACTGATTATTTTTGTATTTCATTTTATGTATAATTGATATTTCATCATTTATCATAATCATGAACATTTCTTTTTATGAACCTTATTAATGATCACCGAGAAACTCAAAAACTATAAACTTTATGTCATTATGTAAGTCATTTTACAGATTTTGTGATACTGAAATACCGAATATGTAAAACATAAAATTGATACTTTAAGCTTGAAGACAAGCTTTCAAGGACGAACTTCTATGCAGCTTTATAATCTACAAGGATCAATAACATTGTTTGAATTAAGTTGACGTAAACAGCTAGCTAATAATATTTTAACGGACGTTGATTTCCCTAATTAAATCTTAGAAACTGCTGGTAGACATATCTCTTGTTTCATTATTGAATCTGTGTTGAAGCTCATATCCACTGAGAATAAAAGAAACGCTGCAAAATAAAGTCTCATTGTCATATCTTTTGTGTAAATATCTACCATTTAGAAAATAAGCGTGTGAAAAATTACGTTACTCATTTGCGATCAAAATTTAATCACAAAGTATCTGTCCTGATGCATTTCTTATCTAAAGTCATAAACTTGCAGTTGTAATAAATCATAAACGGAATATAGGTTTTATAACTGTTTTGATTAGTTTAGTTTATACGAGTTTTATTTTAGTTCGATGGTGTTGGAAGCTATAAGTACAATTGTGTTTCCTTAGAGAACTAGAAGATATTATGGGCAAAAATCTTGTATTCTGACCACTCTAAAATTAATAATAACATTATCTATAAAAAAATGAAACTTAAGATTGAATATCATTGTGCAATAAACTAATGTCCATCACACTCCTCGTCTCGATGTACACTGTGTACTGTGATCTTGTTCATTGAGTTTAATGGTAATTCGTCTCTTGTCGCTGATTCAAAAATCATTTGGGGTAAGTGGTCGGCTTCTTGCAGAGAAGTTGTACCTTACTGGTAAGTTGTTAAGGAAAGCCGGTTTGCTGGATAGACCGCCGGCATATAAAAATGCTTCGCTCACCATGCATCATTTGCTATGAATGATCTATTTCGTATATTTAACGATGTAGAACTAGCAATGGATCAGAAGTGTAAGTTATTCGATACACTATTATCCTCAATTCTAAATTTTGGATCCGAAATATGGGGTATACATGAGGCTAAGGATATTGAGTCTATTCACACCAAGTTTTTAAGACGCATTTTGGGTATCAAAAAGTTAACAAATTTATCTACACTTTATGGAGAATTAGGAAGAATTCCTTTGTTATTCATTCGAAAAATAAATATGATTAGGTACTGGATAAAAATTTTAAAACAGAACGATACTGCTTTGGTTAGAAGAAGCTATTTAATTTTAAAAGTAGATGCAGATCGCAATTCTAGATATAATGGGAAAAATTGGGCCTTTCAGATAAAAAATATTTTACAAGAACATGGTTGATTGTATGTATGGAATGATCAATTTGAAATCGATATTCCTTTTTCAATGATTAAACAAAGATAACTTTTTACAAAAATGGTACTCTGATATCGATAACTCCAATCGTTTACAGTCATATTGTGTCTTTAAGTATGAATTCGAATTAGAAGAATATCTGAAAGTGATTACTGATGAGAAATATAGAATTGCTATGTCAAGATTTAGAACTTCGTCACATAATCTTTTTATAGAATCTGGAAGATATAATGATACTCCACAAGCGTGCAATATGAAAACCATTGAAAATGAGTTCCATTTTTTGCTAGTATTTCCATTTCACCGTGACATAAGAAGTAAATCTTTTAAACAATATTATTGTCGATGGCCAAATATCACTAAATTCGAAAAATTAATGTCATCAAAATCTAAATCTGTTCTACTGAACTTAGCAAAATATATTTATTTTGCAATGAAAACCCGCATCTTATAATACACTTAAATATCTTTACTACTAACTCTATTTCTTTCCTTAATAACTAGAACTCTTTTTTTTATATATGTATGTAACAATATATTTAGTATTTTTTGTATATCAAGACCGTTTGTGAGAATTGCTTATGTAATTTAAACTACTCATTCGGTTAAAATTTCATTTCTTTTGTTTTGTCTGTCGCTGAACATTTTTGTTTGTATTGACTCTAAACATATGTTTATGTTTTATGCTGAATAAAATTTTGTATATTTTGTATATTTGTATATAAGCAACACAAATGTAAAAAAGATGTAAAAACAGATATAGACATAAACAAACAAACAAATCTAAACTACATTCAAAAATAAAATTCTTATTTAAAGTGCGGAAACACAATGACAATCATATTCAATATTAACATGGAACGAAATCAAATGATTTTTAATTCACCATTCAACCATGATTGAATTGAAACGAAGTTGATGAAAAGAAGTAAAGAATGCGTGAATTATGATTATCATAGGAACATAGACGGTAATAGAAGGTATCTCGGGAGAAAAAAATGTAGGGGAAGATGTTGATGTTATAACTGAATCTCGTGAATATATGAAGAGAGTCTAAACTTGTTGTACAATACAACAGTTCCATTACAGATTTTACAAGTCAATGAATTACATTTTAAGCCTTCATTTAGACACAATATAAAGTATTTAATCAAATTTTAATAAGAATATATTAATAGTAAATACCACATTTGATACGCAAGGCTTATTTTCTCATTAAGTAATTTGATACTTTTGCTTTATTTTTTATATACTTTACGGACATTTGCAAAATGAATACAGTGAACCCAACGAAATTGAATATTTTAAACATCTTTTAAATGTGTCATATAATAATAATATTATATATCAAAATTGCTTAATGCAATCTCAGTTACATAAATACTTGGTAACGATTCAGATTGCATTTTTAAAATTGATATTGTTTTAATGTAATTATGGTTCAACTTTATTACGTCTTATTTTGCAATAAGGATATTTTAAAATCAACGTTATTTACTTTTAAAACAATATTCTGAATGAGAAATAAATAGGGCATCCTGGGTATATACCGTTTAAAAGCAAAACAAAAAAAAATATATAAAAAACAGCCAATTAACTTTTATAAAAATCTCAAATATTCCCTTACACTTGGCTAACTGCTATAGTCAAAGCCATGGAAATGTCGTTTAATGTAACAGTTCCGAATGAATTGATACATCCCTACCTTGACCTTTTATTTGACCACAAAAATTTCATGTGGTCATTTGTTAACAAATATGTTGTGGTTAAATTCATTTTATACCCTGTATATAATCTAATAATTATAATAAGACAGGTCAGGGCTCTATGCATCTAAGTCATCTCCGAATAAAAGCATAATATTGTCTTTTTGTATTACATAGATATTTAAAGTCATTGATTTATTGCGACCACAAGCATTGTCATGCACTTCCACTCATAACAAAAACATAGCATATCAAAACATGCAAAACGAACCTACAACATATCTCACGCACGTAATTGCATTGTAAAGAGGATTAAAAGTTTGTGATTAAAGGAACAAATACCTAGTATAGATTTACACTGAAACCTTAATTGCTTTAGTCTTTTTAAAGTTCAATGAAAGCTTATATAAATAAACAAACACGCAAGTTTTGACCTTAAATCAATTCATGATTCATTGACAGTTGAAAGTTGTGATCAAGGCTATTTATACACATTTCACCTATGAAGTATGTTTGATTTTGCGTGACTCTATCAGATATTGTCTTCAGATTATTTTTTTCAAAAGTGAAATAACTTTCTGTTTTTTTTTTGTTTTTTTTTCAAAACATTACACTCTCACAGGTGAAGCTAAAAATTGCTTGAAATATTTATAGCCTTGAAAGAACACAATATAAGATATAATTTCGTTGATGCTATTTTGAACTATATTTATATTAACAATTAATAGTATTCAAAACATTTGTATGTGAACGCTTATTTGGAACTCTATATTCATAAAAGATTTGATAATTTAGCCCTCCTTTCAATAAAGAAATTCGATCATGCTGGTAACATTTTACCGTGAGAAAATTGATGTTTTTCTGTTTTTCTATTAACACCATAATGTTTTTATTTCAATTAACTTGTAACTGAGATTGTAACTAGGACAATAATCCTTGGGGATTGTGTGACAATTTGTGAAAAAAGAGGGTATTTGCTGTATCTAAATGATAAGGCTCTAATCAAGAACACATTTTGTGTTTTAATTGTATTTTGAATATTTCTTAGACCTGATATATAGGAATTACAGGTTAACAGTCATTCAATCGAAAGAGCTAAATTTAAAGTTGATTATACCGATTAACTTCTTAACAGAGAACATTAAATAAACCATCTCATGATTTAGGTAAATAAATTATGAAAAATATAAATCTATTAAGTTTTACTTACTAAAGAATCGATTTATATTTGACTTGGGAACACGGTACATTGTACGATTAAGTCATAGAATGTTGTTATAAGGTTTATGTACACATTCTAATCATAATAGGTAAATTGCACACATATTGTATGTCTGCATTTTTAACGTAATGATCATACTTAAATGGCAAAATCAAAAGTGACAATAATCAAACTTAAATTGCATTCCAAAGAACAATTTTACCTTGTCAAAAAGCAATTGTTCAACTTTTGAAATGTAAGGCCCTTGATATTTCGAATGTATAGCAATTTTAAAACGATGCATTAAATTCTTGTGATACATTTCATGGTGAATGATAAAAAAATGTTTGCTATATTTGCATCATTTTTTATTTATGTTTTTCTATACTTTAAGTGTTCAATGCAAGTTAAGCGAGTGTTTTGGAGCAAAGGGATTTGATGGTAGAATTGTCGATCCGATTTTGTTATGATGTTTAGCAGATTTCATATTTTTATTTCAAAATTAGTTTTAACGATCTTAGGAAATATATTTTCTGGTAAAGATAAGAACATCATATATTACTTAGACTTTTAAAGCAAAGCGCTAATGAATCATTACGTTAAACTTAAATGTCCTTGTAATGGATATATAGCCGAGAGTAGCAGGTGACTAATAAGAAATTAAGCCGCCTATGATTGTCCTAATTACATTTCAGAAACCAAAACTGACATAGCTCTATCTTCGTTAATGAATAGATGTTGACGCTCATGACCGTTGAGACTTTGGTATGACATTCTAGGTCTGAGTTGTGCAATCAAATATAAGCATGCGACTAGTGCAGACAATCCTTCCCAACATACAACTGAAATTATACATATTTCCATTTATCACTGATATTAAATTTTCATCCCTCTCAAATAATTGGAAGTTATTCAACCATAGACATTATGATTCACTTATTATACTTGATTGATGGCTGGAAATAAACGGGGAAATTGTATTTGGAATTATGTTATGGAGTAAAAAAAAAGAATATTTATAATATTTGTCTTATATAACAATGGCTCTTACTCTTGACTCTACGACAGATATATAGGTTATTGTGACATCAATAGAAAATCAATTGGAGCTTCATTCAACCAGTAATGCTCTTATCTGTTTCTTTTATGTTTTACGAGTATAAAAGTTTTTTTGCTTTTTTTTTTGATTTTGAATATATTTAGTTGGCAACGTATTTACAGTCAAACTCTGAATAAGGTCACACAAACAGAGATCACGAGATCATACATGGTCTTTACATGTGGTGTTTATTCGAAGTTTACTTTGTTGTATTTTTATAAAAGAAGGTTTATCAAAAAGCGGTCTTTATTGACAAATTGATCTTTATTTGGTCTTTCACAAAAGTTAAGTTTATCATTCACAAATTGCATCCTATTGAGTCAATGTAAATGTAAATAAAAGCATTTATTTATTATATATATAAAATGTTCACCAAAAGGTCTTGGAAAAGATTTTTGGCAAGAATAAAGTCA
This sequence comes from Ruditapes philippinarum, assembly GCF_026571515.1. Classification (NCBI taxonomy): domain Eukaryota; kingdom Metazoa; phylum Mollusca; class Bivalvia; order Venerida; family Veneridae; genus Ruditapes; species Ruditapes philippinarum. Next base: position 154,942 of record NW_026855611.1, read on the forward strand.
CTGTTGATTGCCAACAATATATCTGCAGTTCATTAACTTGACCACAATCGACGTCCATTAATCCATTTAAATCACAAACATTTAAGTATTCTTATTGCTCTAGTTGGGATAAAAGTTGACAATTTAGAAAATCACGAGCCAAAAAAACTGATGCACTTGTTGCCTCTTTCTGTGTTCATTTCGGATTTTAAGTGCGTTTCTGGAATTCGATATTTAAGGGAGGAAATTTTCACAATGAAACACATTTTATAACTGGCGATAGTGCACAAAAACGTTTGCAAAAAAATAAAGACAATTGACAGTTTAAACTTTAACGTTGTGTGACTTTACCTGAAGTTTCTGTTATTTATTTTCACAATGTTGTTAAATAAATTTGCATTGAAAATATAACGATATAAACGTCCAGGCTATCCCTGTGAACGTGTTGCTTGCTGTAGTGATGTTTCATAGTATTTTTGTCTGAAAGGTTTAAGACTGGGGACACTGTTAAAGATAAATATGATAAACTTATTGCCATGACATAATTATAGATGTATGTATGTTATAGAAATTTTGAATTGGGATCAAGCAATACTCTATTAGTTTGCTAAGAAGATCTTCCACTTACCTTCTTTGGCTACCCCGGAAAACAAAGTTGTTATGTTTGTTTAATATTTCATTGTATAGAGTCCAATAATAGACATTAATTTTCGTTTTCATATTTAAGTAAAGATATGCATTAAATAGTTGTATGAAATTTTCATTACACTTTTAATTCATTCTAGGTCAATGCATATTGGTTGTCTCAACGAGTTACAGTATCAGTGATGAATTGAATTCAACATCTGGCCGGTCCTAAGGTCCTAATACGAATAGAGTTTAATCGCCACCATTACTGATGTTTATTCAATAACAGCAACCTTAGGAACTATATCACGTCTGGAAGGGCCTGTGAACCATAGTTATTGTCCATAAAGGTGCGATAATATTGTGTAATGACTATCAAATAAAGGTTATTACAGTTATCTTCTTTCTTAATTTGTCTCACATATCTAGTTATATGACAACGAAATATGATTAAACGCAATTACCCCTAGATCTTGGCCTATATAATCACTTGTTTATGCGGTCAAATACTTAGGATTTTATTGAGTTTTTTTAATGTAATACATGTATGATAATTACTACGGGCCATTGTCTTATTTAGAACTAGTATACCACAAATAAATGTGAAATTGTTAGTGTCAATTATAAATATTATAGTTTTCAAATAGTCATCACTGATGGCCAAAAGTTATACTTGAAATGTTATTGTTTATGAATTAAAGTCATTCTTTTCTTGTAAGTAAAGTGAAATATTTACCAGTGACGTAACATTTAGGTGTGTGTTACACACTTCAAAGTTGAATTCTAAATATCAATTAATCTGATAACTGGGATTTTCAAATTTAAATAAAAAGAAATATTCTTTTAAATATGTTTAAATTGTAATAAAAGCACTTTATCAAATACGACGGAGATTAAAGATCACAACTGACTTCTGCTACATACACATCTTAATTCAGGAAACAAAATATCAAAACAACCATTGTGTTCAATATCAATCAAATGAAGTAAATAATCAAGAACTCTATGTGATATTCATTAAATAGATAAACGAATCGGTCAAGACAGATGTCATAGACAGAAAAGAGTCCTTCGAAGAAATGACAAAATCATGCTAGCGTGAAACCATTAGTTTAAGTCTACCGAATTGTCTGTTGAAAAATAATAATTACTATCAATCAATTTAGACAATACAGTTAAGTATTTCTATCAAGTATCTTCTAGAACAGGCTTACAAGAAATGAATTGGATAAATATCTGAAATGACCAACATTTCAATTGTTTAACGTGCTGTCACTTTTTATAAACATAATGTGTAATTCGCAGTATTATAGAGCCATGCATTAGATTTTGATTTATTATTTCTATGTTAAAAGGTACACTGACAAACATAAGTTTTATTCCCGGAATAAATGTTTAACATATAATGTCCAAACTTTAAGTACAAAAATTTAAATGCCTTTATTTCATGTATTTATATAGTTCACTAGAAAAGCAACCTTTGCGACTAATATGGACAAGGCATATAAATTTTTAAACATACTTTCCAAACTTTATTTAATATATTTAAAATGTCGATACTATTTATATTGTTCACTAGAAAAGCAACGTTTGAGACTAATAGGGAAAAACCAATACATATTTAATATTTTCTGATACATTCTATATAAGTCTTTATAAGTCTAAAAACCAGTAATAAAGGGTCAATGTATTAAAAGTTACCCAATTTCGCAATAATAAAAAAGGTTTACAAGTGGGAAAACCTTTCTGTATTATTTTACCCGATCTTGTGAATTATTCTCATTTTCCCCGGGTTAATATTTAGGAAGGAAAGAAAAAAAGGAAAATATCAAATTAACCTTTCTTTTTGGTTACTTTTTCCCGGGGTTTCATATTTGAAAACAAATGTTTTATTTTTTATGTAAAAAGGAAAAAACATAAAAACCCCGAATTGTTTAATAGGGGTTAAAGCCCCTTTTAAATAATGCCTCGTTTTTTGAATCTCTTTCATTACATAAGGCTTAAATTAAAATACCAATTTTTTTTAAAAATTTTAAAATATAATATATTTTTAGAAGGGGAGGGCCCGGAAAAAAGGGAAAGCCCAAAACCCCTTTGTTATCTACATAAATGTATTTTTTTAAATTTAAATTTTATTATTAAATAAAATTTTCAATAAAAATTTTTAAAAAGGGGTAACTACTTTAAACTTATTTTTTTTTTGTAAAATTTTGAAAAAATTAAAATTTTAAATAAACTCGTCGTTTAATGGGATTGACCAACACATGATTTTTAAAAAATTTTGGGGGAAAACAATAAATCTCCCTTTAAATAAAAAAAGACTGCCCCATTTTTTTTAAAATAAAGAAATTTAAAAGGTACTTTCCGAGGAAAAAACTACACAATTTCAAAGTATTTGAGTTAATATTTCGGGGAAGTCAATTAAAAAAATTGAAAAGAAAAATTATGAAAAAACTTTTAATTTATTTTGAATTTGTTTCACTCCACTCTTATTTTCAGGTGGGCATAATGTCACTTTAAGCAATTATTATGGGTAAAGGACACATGAAAATGTGTCATTATATTATCGTAATGTATAACATTTTGTCCTTTTTACAACCACTTGTAAACGGGTTAATATTTCTTGAAAAATAGCCAAATCAAGAATAGTTGAGTTCTTGATATTCTATTTAATTGCAAATGATGACATACGGAAACCATAAAGAAATGTTTGAATTTCTAACCTGTTATTTTAAGATTGATTGTACACCCTTAACTTATCATAATCAAACTATCATAATTATTTATTTAATTATCATTATAACATGACTTTAAGAAAACAAGTCTGTGTCTGTCATCCGATTAATCAGAACATGAAGTTTCTCATTATGTCCAAATCGTTTGTCAAAATATTTGATGTTACTTGTGAATAGAATATACATGAGGTAGAAACTTTTATTCAATATTTTTTAACCTGGTTATTTTTGTTTAACATTTGATGTCTTGATATTTCAAGGAATTGGAGAGAACAAAGCACGGCACCTATCATTGTTATAACCATTTCTTTCCAAAAAAACTTTTATCATCACCGTGGAACTTACCAACTACCTTGTTTGTCATTACGGAAGTCATTTCAAAGATTTAGTGATAAGAATAAACAAAATATATAAAATATATCATCAAATTTGATATTGTAAGCTTGAAGAAAGAATTTCAAGGACGAACTACTATGCCGCTGGTTCATCTTCGAGATTCAAGAGCATTGTTTGAATAAAATTGACGTTAACAGCTAGCTAATAAGATTTTCACGGACATTGATTTCCCTAATAACATCTTAAAAACTGCTGGTAGACATATCTCTATTTTCATTATAGAATCTTTGTTGAAGCTCATGTCCACTGAGAATAAAAGAAAAGTTGCAAAGTAAAGTCTCATTGTCAGATCTTTTTGTGTACACACCTACGATTTAGAAAATAAGCGTGAGAAAATTAACGTTACTCATTTTCGCTCAAAATGCAATCACAAAATATCTGTCTTGTGCTTTGCTTATCTGAAGTCATAACCTTGCAGTTGTAATACATTTTATAATAAATGGAATATTGGTTTTATGACTGTAACAGTTTAAATTAGTTTAGTTTTTACGAGTTTTATGTTAGTAGGATATGGTGTTGGAAGTACGACATTTTACATCAAGAACTAAAAGATATTCTGGGCAACTGTTGTATTCTGACCAGTACTCTAAAATTTATATTTACATTATTACAAAACTGAATAATTCCGGTTAATATTGAATAAGATTGGGCAATAAACAAACGTCCATCCTCGTCTCGATGTATTGACAATCATATTTAACATTTACATGGGGCGATATCAAACGATTTTCAATTCACTATTCAACCATGATCGAATTTAATCGAAGCTGATGAATGTAAAGAAAGGCGCGAATTATAATTATCCTAGGACTATGGATGGTGATAGAGGTTCTCTTGGGAGAACAAATGTGGAGGACAAAATGAGGATGTTATTAATTCTCTTGGATATAAGAGGATACATGCTAACTTTGGTGAAGATGACGACAGTTCCATTACTGATTTCACAAGTCTGTGATTTATAATTTAATTCTTGATTAAGACACAATAAAAAATTTTACACCGATTCTAATAAAGATCTATTAATGATAAAATTATATTTGTAACACAAAGCATTGCTGTCTCCCTAAAAGGGATTTAGCACTATTGTTAAATAGTTATGAATTGTACGGAAATTTGTGTATACAATGAAATGAAAATGTTTGGTTTATACATAATTTGTTTGTGTGTAATATAAAAAAAGAGAAGAACGGAATCCCTAAATAAAGAATGCTCAACCGGCTGAGGCAGAATTCAACATTTTAACACGAAGATGGTGAAATTTTAATTTAGAAACATCCGCAGATGATTTATCCTAAGGGTAATTATACAATAATCAAGTAGAAAAATTGGAACCACCAAAGTTGAAAAAGGTCAATAGTAGAAACTAGAAATACTACAGTTTTGGACACAAAAGAATAATGTCGTGCTAAACCATCTTCAAAGATTGAAAGTATAACATTTTAATTATAATAACTTTTCACGGCCTCCACACGGCACAAATATCATTGATATGACATAAAAATAGGGAAAACGAAACCCCTAAAGAACTCGCTTAATAAAATCGCTGTATTCAATCTCAGCAAAAGATATATCTGATATCAATTAAAATTGCATTTTTTAAACTTTACATTGCTTGTACTCGTATGTAATTATGGTACATCTGTGTAACCTTTTTTTTTTAGTTTAGAACAGTTTTTTGGAAATCACCAGTAATTACTTTCAAAACAATACATTAAATGAGAAAAACATGAGGCATTCTGGATATATACCGGTTAAATGCAGAACAAACCACTGACTTTCCGATATCATTTTCATAAACCCCTCAAATTTTGTCTTATACTTTGGTGACTGTTTATGTCAAGTCATAGATTTGTCTTTGGGTGTAACATTACGCATGAATCATCACCTAAAGTACAACATAATATTTTCATTTTGTATTGCATATATTATTGAAGTCATTAAATCAATGACCTCACAAGCATTTTCAAACAAGGACACTCATAACAAATGGCTACATTAGCTTCAACATGCAGAAGGAACCGATCCTATACACGTAGATACATAGTAAAGATGATTAAAAGGTTGTGATTAAAAAGAACTTCTATCAATTTGCACTGAAACCTTAATTGCTTTCATCTCTTTTAAACTTCCATGAAAGCTAATATAAATATACAAACACGCAGGTGGTGACCTTAAATCAATTCATGATTCATAGATAGTTGAAAGTTGTGAAAAGAATATTTAGACTATTTTTTCAACATATTTTATCTATAAATAATGTTTTAGTTTGCGTTTATTGTTACTCCAATCAGCAATATTCTAAAGACTGTATTTTTCAAAATTGAAATTATTTTCTGTATTTCCGTAAATCTGAACTCCGACAGTGTAGGTAAAAAGTTGCTTTAAATATTTATAGCTTTGAAAAAACAAACTATTTTATGATAATTTCGTTGATGCTATTTTGAACATCATTATACTCTGTTGCCTATATTTACATTAACACTTAATAGTATTCAAAAAGCCTATTACAAGCTTTTTATGTGGGGGCTTATTTGAGATGGTGTGTAACCTAAAACATTATTAACCAGTGTTTATTTAACTTAAGTACCATCGTCCAATTATGAACATGGTTAATTGATATCTTCCTAACGGTCTGTAAGACGGTAATAAATTATGTTTCTACAATTACAAGTACATTTTTATATCAGCCATATAATTAACGTAAGAGTCAATAATGGAAGGTCTGTAAAAACAAATAATTATATTGATAGTATTTAGTATTAGACAAAACAACAAACCACGAAATAATTATATATGAATGCTGTTGGCAATTGTAAGATACCTAATCCAATATGATATATATTCAAATAGCAGATAACAGATTGTTCTAATTTAAAACAAAATATTATTATTCATCCTATTTGAAATATTTACAAATGTAGAAATTGATCAACAAGTTGTTTTTTTTTTCAAACAATATTATATAAGTATATCCATTTGATACATATTAATTGTTTTCATCAATATTTCAAATAATTAAGGAAAATATGCCCATTGTAGGCCAATCCACTTGAATTTAAAAAAAACTACTTGCATCTTTTGAGATGAGTTTGTTTGTTTTCCTTTTTACAAAATATACAAATGTTTGTAAAAACACGCTAATCATATATTTGCATAAGTACATGATTGCTTGTTTACAGATAAAATGCATACTTAGCAGACTGTACATTAATAGTTTATTAAATTGCATAAATTTACATATTGTCAAAAATTGCAAAAAAAACTTTTGTATTATTAGTTAAATTTGTTTTGATACATCTCGTTGTGTTTCAAAATGCTTGTTTTATGTCAATATTTATATAATCCATGCATTTTAAAGTACTGTGTTCTTCTGAAAGAAACTCAATCGAATTCTGAACATTAAATTCATTTTAGATTCAACAGTTTAGATATTCTTTCAATAAAGATATTGTATCATTCTGATAGAATTTCACCATGGGGAAATTTCTGTTTTTCTTTCGATTAACAATATTGTGTTTTTATTTCAATCAACTTGTACCAGAAGGTTATTTCGTAGGGATCGTGTGACAATATGTGAATAAAAACGGTATTTGCTGTATTAGAATAGTGAAGTTCAAATCAAGAACACATTCTGTGTTTTAATTGTATTTTGAATACTTTTTAGCTATGGTATACAGGGAAATCCTTTTAACAGTCATCTAATTAAAAGTGCCAAATTTAAACATGTTTAAACCGGTAAAATTCTCGTCACATAACATTAAATAAACCATCTTTGACTTAGACGATTTTGGTTATTATGAAATATATAAATCTAATGAATATAAAGTTTCTAATGATTGGGTTATACTATAGGCTCAATGCAAAAAATTTTTTCATTAAACGGTTTTTTTTGGGTATTTTTGAAATAAACAAAATATTAAATGCTTAAGTTCTTTCTGGAAATTTATTGAACCGTTGAATAAATAATTTAATTCTGAAGGTGAAAAATTAAATTTTTTTTAAAGGGGGGAGCCCAAATTAAATTATATTAACTTACACTTATTTTAATATCCTTTATTCCAAAACTTTTATAGGAAATGAAGAAAATTTTTTAATACGGGGAAAGCTTGGTAAATAAAAAATTTATCAATTTCCTTTTAAGTGCAAATTCGTGAGCAAATTCGATTGAACAGTAAAGCCAAAAATTGATTATTTTACTGAGCGCTTTAAAAAAATGGCTTTTTTGAGTAAAATTAAACCCCCTTAAAAAGATTTTAAACAATTTGTTAATTTTTTACAATTTTTCAAAAAAGAATAAAATTCTTACTTAAGTGATACAAAATATAATTTTAGGGAAGAAATCCAAAAGAAAAATTCTATTACCTTTTTATTTCTATTTACTTTATTTATATTTAAATATTAGGAAAGGTGCCAGTTTGACCAAACCACTTTTAACATTTTTATTATTTTGTTTAAATTGCTATACATGCTATACCTTAACAATTTAAAATTAAAAAATGCATCTTGAATTTTTTTAAATTAACATAAAATTACACAAAAAAAAAATTTTATATTAGTTTTTGATTATTTGAAAAAATTTTTAACAAAAATTCCGGGAAAATGAAGACAAAAATAATACTTTGACTATTGAGCAAAAAGCCAAAGAATATTTAGTTAAACTTAATGTCCTTGAATGGATATAAGAAAACGAAAAAAAACAGTTTACTAAAAAAAATTACCGCCGTAATTTTTTTAAAAATTTTAACTATTTTGACAAACCCATCTTCGTAAAAAAAGATTTGAGCTCATGACCCTTGAACTTTGACATACATTCTATTTTTGGTTTTTTTGTTTTAAAAAAACTTGAAAAGAAAAATTTCATCTTTAGCATGAATCAAATACAACGTGCACAACTGAGCTTTAATCAATAAACCCCTTTTCGCAATAGGAAAAAAGTGCTCACAAAAAGTTGGTCCCTTTCTTTAAAACAACTCATTTTTTACGTGAAGCCATTATAATCTGACGCAAATGGCATGCTCGTAGTATGGTGAAATATATTACCACAAATTGTAGATCTTAGAAGACAAAAAATTTGTTTTGTTGAACACAATATATCAGCGACAGTTTTAAAAGATTTAACCCTATAGCCTGATGGCAGCAATAAAATCTAAAACATGCGACCAGCGCAGACAAATGTCCCTTTCATATAGTTGAAATTATACATTCGAGTACATGTATTGTCATTTATCACTGATATAAGTCTTTCATCATTCTCAAATAATTGGAAGTTATTCAACCATGAACATTATGATTCACTTATAATCCTTGATTGATGGCCGGAAATAAACACGGAAAATGTTTTTGCAATTATGTTATGGAGTGATAAGAATGTTTAATAACATTTGTCTTATATAACAATGGCTCTTACTCTTAATATAGGTTACTGTGACCATCAAATAAAAGTCAAATTAGCTTTAAAGACATTTTCCTTTTCATATGTTAATGTCTATCTGTTTCTGTGATGTTTATCGAGTATCAAACTTTGGATTTTGGAAATATATTTGTAGTCAAACCTGCAAAAACACGCCATTAAAAGATCAGACCATGAACCGATATATGGTCTTAATGCACAAGTAACCTTTATTCGGAGTTTACTCTCTTGTGTTTTTTCAATTAAAGGTTTGTTAAAAAAGAGTTTTTATTTAAAAATTTAAAAACCCCCAGAAAGTCAAACAGAACTTTTCCAAAAGTGACAAACCGGCCCAAGATTAAAAAATGGTTAAAAGTTTCATTTAGTTATTATTAAAATGAATTTTTAATTTAATTTGTAAATTGAATGAACCAGAAAAAAATTTAAAAACATAGAAAAAAATTTCTGTTGTTCGCCAGCAAGCATCTGAGTTTATTATTTAAAGAACACAATGACGCCAGTAAACATGTCAATTAAATCATTTGAATCACGAAATTAAATATTCTAAGTTTTTGTAAAAAGAAAGCTATTCCCTTTTGTTTCTTTTTTTTTTTTGGTTCAGCACTTAAAATTCTAATTTGATATTTAAGGAAGGAAATATTTAATGAAAACCCTTTTTAAATGGCAATGGGGCACAAAAAAAATTTTTTCAAAAAAAAAAGCAACGTTGTGTGACTTTACTTATTAACGAAATGTAGTTGAATAAGTTTATATTATTTATATTACAAATTACGATATAAACGTCTAGGAGAAACCCCTGGTAACGTGTTGTTTGTTGTTATGATGTTTAACAGTACTTTTGTTCTGAAACATTTACTGTAAGGAGATAAATTATATAATTTGATGCCATGAAATAGTGGTATAAATGTTATTGAAATTTAAAAAAAAAATGGAGTCAAGCAATACTTTGTAAGGTCGCAAGGAAGACGTCCGATATCATTTACCTATATATTTAGCTACTAACCAGAACAATATTTGATGTTTGTTAAATATAACAGTATTTCGAGTCCAATACTAGACATTATAGATTTTTGTTTTCATAGGTAAGTAAAGATAAGCATGTATTAATTGTATGAAATGATTTTATTACATGCTTTTCGGTGGTTTATTGAAATATATCAGTGATATAAAACTGGTAATTTCACTGTTTGAAACAGTGAAATTACCACTTTGATAATTTCACTGTTTGGATTTTTAACCCCTTCGGTTTTTCCGGTTCCGGGGCCTAATGGTTCCCCAATTTAATGCGCGACCTAAAAAACGTCCGTTTATTAATTTCCGCTTTTATTTGTATTTGGTTAAATTCAAAATTTTTTTCATTTGGTTTTTAATTTATTGATTGAAAAATTTTTAAAACCAAAAAACATTTTTCACCGTACTCGACCTAAAATCCCTTTGGGCTTCATCTAAATTTTATTTAATGAAATTATCCCCTTTTAAATCATTTTAAGGGCACTGCATTTGTTTTCTCAAAGAGAGGGCCAGGATAAAAAGGAAATCAAAACAAAAATTTAATCCTTTTCCAAACTCGTAATAAAAATAAAAAGCACCTTTGGAAATTAATAACAACCTTAGGAATATATTCCTCGGGGGTTTTAAACAATATTTTGCCCTTTTAAAGGTGGTTTAATATGTGTAATGACATCAAAAGAGGTTAATAAGTTTTCTAATTCCCTTTTTTGTCTAAATATCTTTTATTTGCATGAAATTTATTAATCCCCAAATTTTCTTTTAATTTGGCTATATTAATTCTCTTTTTTCGGTCAAAAAAGGTTTTTTTTGACTTCCTGCGTAAAGAAATTCGTTTCATTTTTTATTTTTAAAAAAAAAACACCTTAATAAATGTTACTGGTTTTTAAAAGTATTACAGCTTTCAAAAGATCACTGATACCGAATTTTTTTGTACGGGAAAAAAGATTGTTTTAAAAATAAAAGTTTTTCTTTTCTTGATAGTAAAGTGCAAATTTTTCAAGATTCGATAACCTAATATTTAAAAAAGCTCCAAAAACAAAAAAAAACGGGAGACTATTCCCGACTCTTGTTTAAAAAAAAGGGGGAAAAAAGTCTTTAAAAAAAAAATATTTTAAAAAATTTTTAAACAGAAAACATAAATTTTTAATTTAAATAAAAAAAAATATCAAGCTTTTATATTTAATTAATTATGATTTCCGATGGGAAAAAGAAAAGTTTTTTTTAAAAAGTTCCTAAGGAAATTTTTTAAAAACAAACTAGGGGTTAAAAAAACCAAATTTTGTCTAACACATTTTTAAAAAAAAAAATAAAAATTTTTTTAAAAAATTTTTAGGGAAAAAAAACTAAATTTCTATCAAAGTTTTTTTATAAAATAATGGAATGGGCAAAATGGTTGGAAAAAATTCCCCAAAGGAAAGACAAAAAAATTTCAAAATTTTTTAATCCCACCGCATTTTAAAAAAAAATTATTATTCAATTTTAAAAATGTTGTTTTTTTGTTTTTTTTTGGGAAAATTTTGGGGTTGAAAATCTTTGAAATGAAAACAATTAAAGGGTTTAATCCCTTAAAAGGTATTTTTATAAAAAAAAGTTTTTATTTTGGAAAAAAACGAAAGATTCAAATTATGATATATTTTTTATGTTAAAAGTATCCTAAAAACAAAGTTTTTACTTAATAAAAAAAATAAATTTTAAATTTTCTAAAAATTTTTAAGTTATTATACCATAGAATAATGTATAAGCACTAGATAAAGCACCTAGGTTATTCCCAATTGTGCAATAATACATTATCATTGGCAATAAACATTGAACGTTACCATTTTATATATTGATATTTCCCGATTTGCAATAATTACAATATCATATGTCAAAGAGTTTAGACAATTTTTACCAGGTAAAGGACACATGACAATGTGTCTCTCTAAATTAAAGCATTTTATCGTAAGGGAGTTTTCCCCCACAACAAGTTACTGTTGTTAACGAGGTAATCTTTTCTGACAAATTGATACAACATTACAAATGAGTTTCTGGTATTCTACTTAATGACTATAATTATAGAGGAACGTTATGATATGAATGTTATTTTGTCATGAATTCTAAATATTTTTGACTGTAATATAAATTTACTACCCTAAAATTATAATTATAATACATGTATTATCATTTTTATGTATTTATATTATTATGATTACGATTAAGAAAAAAGAAAATTTCATACATTCTGAAATAAAATAATAATTATAATTGGATAATGATTAAACTTCAATAAGAAAGCAAATAAATCAAGGATTCGTATAAATCCTACTCAATCTATTTTTCTTTGTGAATTTTGTTAAATTCATTTTGATACAATTCTAATTTGTTCTTAAGTTTATTTTTCTAAGTCACAAGCTAGCATGTTTCAGCTCCCATGAAGTTTGCTAAGTCACCTGGTATCTCTAGCTAATACTTTATAAACAACTGCACATTATAAATACCATTCATCTATAAAATAAATTCAGAACGGAATTTCCATAAGCAATAACCATGATATCTTTTACAATTTTAACTACATTAAGAATGATATCTGTCTTGAACACAAGAAAACAACAGCAACAAACTTTGATGACATATAGTAAATATAAAATCCAAACTATAAATCATTCTTACATTCTTATTCATAATCCTTAACCGCAAGTTGTTGCTTATTTTAAGGTTCCTGTATGACTGTTTATTTAAATGTCAAATGAAGAATATTGTTTTTCCTTTGATTCTCCCTATGTGCAAAAAAAATGATTTTCTAAATTAGAATTGATCAACAATATTCATTTGTAGTCTGATAAATAAATGTAAATATGTTCTTTTTCGTTAAGTAATCATTTTTGCATCTTGACTTACACATATAAAACTGAATCCATATTTGTAAAAAAGTGTTCTAATCTTGGTTGCCCAGCAGTTTCTACCGGCAACATCTAGGGATTTTAACATGATATAACATTGCTTTGGATGTCTATGTGATTGCATGGTTAACTAATTACACCAATATCGAATACAAATTATATTATATGAAGTACACAGTGACAATCTACCACATTCACCAAGAACCATATGCATGCATGTATTAGTAGTTATACGTACATATAAAATACGTTTACAAAATTTATTATGAATAGATTCTATTGTATCTACATATTCATAGCCCCAAATTTAAGTGCATAACAAAGTATCGGTTTGACCAAGGAATCAAAAATCTTAACTGAATCAACGACAGAAAAATAACCAAAAGGTATCTGATAAGCCTTTATGGCAAAGACAGCTATTTGCGCCTGAGACACTAACTTAGAAAAAGCGGATGACCATGACAAACTTGATGTAAGTAACATGCCCATGTACTTTTACTCAGAGGTAATATTGATTAAAGGATCATTGATTTCAGTTCTTAATTTGTTAAAAATTGAAAACTGTTTAATTTGCCGATGAATGTTATTATTTTTAATATTTTGTGAACAATACATGAAACACTATTTTTGAAAGAGAAAATTTAAAATATAGTTCTAAAAAAACGAAACAATACAAGAACGTCCAAAATGGCAAAACCCCCAGCATTGGTTAAAGAACAGTTCAAAATTAAAAAAAGATAAAATATTTGAATTCAAAACATCTACAGATGTGCTGGTTAATACGGCGGTGACTATGGCCAGAATCTTTAATTTCATACGTTCGTTCCATTCCATGACATGCGGCGTATGGTAAAAAAATGTGTGCGCCGACTACAGGAATAAACAATGTGCGGACTTTATTGAAAAAGGGGGTTAAAAACATGCCTTATCGAGGAAAAGGAACACATTTACATCATTTTTACAGATACATGTGCATGGATGCTTTAGATTAAAGTGGCATCTCTATTTGCATCATGTTAATTTGACGGATCTGTAGTCATTAAAATCTGCCTTCGTCAAACTTTGAAAACTTTAAATATATGCATTGTAGAATTTTGTATTTCAGAGATTATTTGACCATTCGAACTACGACATGTTGCTATAAGTATAAATGTAAACATTAAACTGATCATTGCAGGGCAGCATCTTTTTGGGAGAGTAATTTAATAAGAATGGTGTGTAGATTAGGACCGCATTGACGTTTATCCACATAATTAAGTTCAGGAAGACAAGGGGTGACATTTATCAGTTTTCATTACGGGAGATAGCAATGCTGGAACTGGAAGTGAAAGAATTTGAACTCTTCCTGTTTCAATCCCTATATTAAAAAAAAACATATACTGTTAGAAATGGTGTCTTATAAATGTACGTTTTTTCTGAACACTATAAATATATGTATATTTGTGTATAAACATAGTTTCATATAAAATTGATTGATATGTTTGTATATATGATCAATATTTGAAGATTTTTTTGTTCATTAGCCAAAGGCAAGCTATTGTCGATTTTTGCTATAAAAAGTTGTTGTTGTTTTTTTTTTTTGTTGTTGTTCAATTACATTTTTCTAACAATGTTCGTTCGAATGACAGTACAATAAATTTATATCCTGTAATTTAGATAAACCCATATATATATATATATGCCTTCAATAAACATAAACATAACATTGGACCTATTATAAAGCAATTATAAAGTTTAAAATATTCAGTAAATCTTAATCAACAAATTAACACAGACATAATATTATAGTATAGTATAGTATAGTAGAGGTATATTTTCTATAATTCATCTTTGGATAATAAAAGATGTTTGAAATGTGATTTAAACAATTTAATACTTGAAGAATTTCTTATCTTTAAAGGAATAATGTTCCATAACTCAATACTAGAATGATAAATAGTATGTTTCAAATAATTTGATTAAGGGCGTTTATAATATAATGTCTTTTTTCTGTGTTTATCTTAGTAAGTAAGTTTTATTTTGAGATAACGGAATTAGATCAGAAATGTATGCTAGTGTTAATTATTCATCGCTTTTTACACCATAATTCCAAAAAAATATTTACATATAACCTTTTCATATGTTGAAACATTTCAAGAGAATTTGTTTTAACGGGTTTATTTAAAATAATTCTGGCGATTTTTTTGTAATTATTTTATGTCTGATTTGTTACTTTGGACCAAATAATGCATCCATAATCAAACGAAGGGGCTATGTAAGCGTTATAAAATAATTGTTTCATTTCAGGTGAAAGAAATATTTGAATTCTTTTCAGCAGGGATATTTTAGAAGTAAGCTTAGAACACGTTTTGTCAATATGTGTTTTCTAAGATAGACAGTTATATCAATATGCAATCCAAGTAGCTTTTGACAATGAACATTATTTATACTCGAATTCAGAATATGCATAGAAAGATTACCTATGTTATTTATTTTACATTTTGATCCAATTACCATGCATGTTGTTCTTCTGGATTAATGGCCATATTGAATTCCTATATTTTTAATAAGTCTAGCTGCAATTCAGACTGTATATTAATCAAGTTTTGGTCAGCTATGTGTAGTGTTGAATCGTCTACATACATATCAATGTCTGAATTCGTAGTGACTGACAAATCATTTACATATAAAAGAAACAGTATATGACCTAAGATTGGGCCCTGTGGTACACCTGATATAACCGGCAAGCTTTGAGATTTATTATTGTTGACTTTAGTTTACAATTTGCTCTCTGTTAGAGAGATACATGACTGGAAAAGTTGTACAGAGTTTTCAAAAAAGGGATAAAGTTTTAATTTATGAATCAGTATATTATGGTCAAATACATCAAAGGTCTTGTTTTAATCTAAAAATACAGCACCTATATTATTTTCCCATCAATCAATAATATTCGTAGGCCAAGCATCTATAAGGCGGACCAAAACCGTTTGATAAGAATGATGTCTTGGAAACTTGACTGGCGTTCATTAATGATATTGGTATAACGAAGATGATTAAGCTGTTTGCAATATGCCTTTCAAATATTTTTGAAATGGTTATGAGAATAGATATTGACCTATAATAATTGGGGTTCTCCCCTTTTGTGTAAAGGTATAACACGTGCTAGTTCTATATTCTATAGATCATCCAGCGAGTTATTTCGGCAGGGTGGATACAGAACAGGGCTGACTGGGGGTTGACATGAAGTCTAGAACCATATTGGGGAGGATACCCCTCCCGTTGGTGGGGGTTAGGGGAAAATTTGAAAAATGAATGTCTAAAATGGTGCATTCTGGTGCATTTTTTTTGCCTCTTGTTGTATTCATTATAGCACAGATTACCAAACAACAGATACAACTTTATAAATCTTTTAATACTCAGATATAAATGCTACAAAAACAAGATAATTAATTCATCTACTGAGAACTACAAACTGATAAACAGTCCCTAAGATATTTCACATAAAATGTGCTTTTATTATAGTTTAAAATTCATAAATCATAATGCAAGAAAAATATAAAACCATTTTTTTCAGTATTTTGAACAAAAAATGGACAAGTCAACTAAATTACAGTAGAAGCATAATTAAGACCATCCCGGTACAGTAGTTCGTGTAGTTCAGTACTTTTTATGTTTGTTTTAATGTATGACATGAAGGTTAAGAAAGTATATACACAACTGTAATTTACAAACAGATATATTATGCTCTCAAGTAATTTAATATTATTATTATTAAGAAAACTTGTTAAAAATTAATTGTAAAAATAGATATTATGCAAATAATACTGTATGAAAATAATATTTGTGTTAGGCTGCATTAATTCATATTTATCTTATCTTAAAGATAAATATGAATTATTTCCAAAAATATTTTATATAGGAATAAAATTCCTACTTATATACATTTATATACATTTAACCATAGCACTAACATGTATATACATTTATATCAAAGACATACAACATACATATTTTATTAAGCACATGTACAAGATGTACACTTTTGTTTATACAGTGTAACCTGAGCATGATGTTCCTATCACATAAACCACCATTACAGTCTTACTCTAAGTGATTCACAATACACTTCTTATCCGTATTAAACTGCCCATAAATATGTTGGGTAGAGCCAGCTGCTTCCTACTGGGTTCCTTTTGGCAAAGAGACCAACCCCTGGGCAACATCTATGTTTATGTCACTAGCTATGTATGCTTATTAAGCAAAGTGATGACAGTCTGCCTTGTCCCATGATTGATCTAAGTCTTGTCTTCACAAGACCAAGAACACTTACACTCCTTTCACTTTCACATGATGTAACTGGAAATACACTAGAGACTGTAAGGACTGTGTGGATATTTGGATAAAATTGTTTTGGACACATTTTCAGGGGGTTTTTTTTTGTGTCTGGTGGGGACTGAATGTCTTTCCATTATTGTTGCCATAGGTGAAGTTCAGAGTCAAGGGACTGTTGTGAAGGTAAATCTTCTGTGCACCATTCTAAGTCAGTGGCATTAAGATTCATGGGATTGTCACACATATAGGAAGGAATCAAAGCAAGTCCCATAGCAGCCTTCCTCTGTAGCTCACCAAAACGTTCATTCATCTGCAATAGCAGAATGTCAATAAATCCAATGGTCAAGTTCCTCCTGTAGTAATCCTGTGGGGTAGAGGCCTCTGCATTTGCTCTCATAGTTTGTCATGAGAGCAAATGCAGACAAAAATCAGAACTTTCGGACTCAGAATCTGAGGAAGATTCTAACAAGCCAGCTTTCTTTAATTCTTTTTTTGCTTTCAATTTTAAATTCTTATTTTTTCTTAAATCTTGTAACGTACAGGACGCTAATTCAGGAGAAAGATCTAAATTCTCACCTCTGAGTTCAGCTGAAGATTTATTTTCTTTTATGACTTATCTTTTTCTTTAATTTGTTTATCCTGGCCTCGTTCTGTAGTTCTTCCTCTTCCCCTACCAAAGACTCGTATTCTTTTTCAAGCAAAAGAAGTGTTTCGTCACTTTGGCTGAAGAATGGCGAGCAAGAGCAAAATAACCTATATATAGGTAATTAAACAACCTATCAAATTCAATAACACAAATTTGAATTAATCCAATCGGAAGTCTAAAAAATAAACCGTTGACCAACGAGATAAGCTGATATAACCAGATGTCAACTCGATTCAAATAAAACTTTTATCATTCACAAGAATTAATCGATTTTAACAGGTGTATTAAAATACGCTAAATAAATCCAATGGTCAAGTTCCTCCTGTAGTAGGGTTCTAGGTTTAGAAGGTACAGTCCCTAAATTGTCGGCTATCAACACTGCCTCTTGGTGTTAATGCGGACGTTCTGGTGAGTCTTAGCAGGTATATACGTACCTGGTCTCAGTGACAACCGTCCTTGACCTCAGTCATAGTTTTGACAACATCAACTGCCCTGTCTGGAATAAAAGCATTAGAAAATAATTCAGATTGGATTAATAATAAATTAGGTATATCTTACTGGTTACTGTAGAGGTGGCCTGTATAAGAAATTTAACATTACATGCATATTTATTGTGTGAAAAAAAATAACCCGTAACCAAACAGATTCCACAGTTTGGGATTCTATGTCAATTCGGTCGCCTTCTATAAGAAACAGTATCTCTAATATAAAATTTAAAATTCCACCGCCACCCTTTAAGACCCTGTCTCTCCTTTCAAAAGTATAATTATGAAATCCTGACTTGTCTGCTATTGAATCACATGCACAACCCCAAATATCTGGGGCATCTGATTCATTAAGTAGTTCATTAAAACGGCAGACAGTTTGTGTTACTACATGTATGTGACTGGTGTAGCTTCAATACTGATTTTTCCTGACCTACCTTTTGTAAACATGAACAATATTTATTAAGTTTTGTTCAATAATTATTTTCCCTGAAATTGTTATAAGTTTTTCGATATGACTACAAACTTGAATTGGTCTATATTTCTGTAGGCCTAAGTCCCATTAAAAACAACTAATAGTATACAATTATTCACTAATTGTCTGTCATAACATACATAGTTCTCGGTAACATATTATAAAAACTGGATCCTCAAAATAAAGACAATGAACTCATCTTATCTCATGACACTATGTGCGTAAGTTATATGGCGCGAAGTGTCCTGGTACGACGTTTCCAGAGTACGAATAACTGGTATAAAAATGGCGGCTGCTCGAAACTTAAGTATTAACTGATCATATGTTTTCCTTAAAGATGTTAATTGATTATTATTTAAGTTGTAATAAAAAGCTTTACTGTGCATTTGTTGACTATAGGAAGGCATTTGATTCTGTTAATCGACTTCATTTATGGCACAAACTTTTGTCACATAATATTGATGGTAAGTGTCTTGGTATAATCCACAATATGTACAGTAAGGCTAAATCTTGTGTTAAAGTAAACTGTGAGTTGACTAGTTTTTTTAGTAGTTTTACCGGTGTTCGTCAAGGTGAAAATCTTTCACCAATTCTGTTTTCTATCTTTTTGAACGATTTGTCAGAATTTGTATCTTATAAATATACAGGACTTGTAAATATCTCTGACGCAACTCGGGAATGTCTTAGTGACGATGTCATTGATGTTTATGTTAAATTGTTTCTTTTGTTATATGCTGATAATACAGTGCTTTTAGCAGAAAGCAAAACTGATTTGCAAGATGCCTTAAATGCTATGAGTGAGTACTGTAATATATGGAATCTTGTTGTAAATGAAGCTAAGACTAAAGTAGTGGTTTTTAGTAAGTCAAAACCTAAGGATGACTTTGATTTCATGTACAATGGTAAAAAGCTTGATTTGGTAGATAACTTTACTTACCTTGGAGTACTTTTTAATTATAATGGTAAATTTTTGAAATCAAAGAAAATTCTTGTTGATAATGCTAGAAGAGCAATGTTTTCTGTGATCCAAAAGTCACGTAAATTGTGTTTACCAATTTCTTTGCAACTACATTTATTTAACTCTATGGTTGTACCTATTCTTCTTTATGGGAGTGAAGTTTGGGGATTCGAACAAGTTCAAATTCTAGAGAAATTTCAGTTGTATTTTTGTAAATTTATTTTGAATTTAAAAGCTTCTACACCTAATTGTATGGTTTATGGTGAGTTAGGCATATTCCCATTAGCCTTACAAGTGAAAGCAAGAGTTTTGTGTTTCTGGAGTAAAATTATAAATGCTAAGGAAAATAAGATATGTAAACTTCTTTATAAAACAATGTTGTCTTTGTCCTCTAGGAATATTGTTAATTCTAAATGGATAAATTTTGTGAAAGAAACACTTAGTAATCTTGGCATGTCAGAATAATTTCATTTACAGAAGGTAGATAATATTAATCACTTTAAAAATGTTGTGAAGATTAGACTACAAGATCAATTTTTACAAGATTGGCATAGTACTATTGATACATCCTCTAAGTGTTTAGTGTATCGTACATATAAAAATACTCATTGTTTTGAAAAATATCTAGATGTACTTCCTTTTGACATAGGCAAATATTTATGTAAAATTAGAACAATGAATCACCTATTACCAATCGAAAAAGGCAGACATTTGGCAATTGATCATAATAATAGGGTCTGTTCCTTATGTCCGTATCAAGCTATTAGTGATGAATTTCACTACTTATTTGAATGTTCGTACTTTAATGACATAAGACGTAAATCTCTTCTTCCCAGGTTTTACACTCATCCCAATATTTTTAAACTTGACATATTAATGAATAGATGTGATAAAAATATTCTTCTAAACTTATCTTTATTTTGTAAAAACATTATGTTAAAATTTAGATAAGTAATACTTCTCATTCTCCGTTCTCATTTGTTACAATATAAAATACATGTTGTATTGAATTCAGAACTTGAAATGAACAATATGATCTCCTTTTTGTTTATTAAGCTAGTCATAATTGTATTTTTATATTGTGATATTAGTGATTTTTGACTGTTATTTTTCTGTTTGTTTGTTGTTATAACCAGTTGCATATTATATGCCTTGGTTTAATAAAAACTGAAACTGAATTTCTTTACGTTTAAGTATTTTTGGTAGTTTCCTAAACAATAAGGACTGAAATATCGACACTATCTATTAATTCAAGAACCGGTTAGGCCTACTGGATGTCAATGCCATGGACCTGAAGTCGTTGTACACGTTTTTAGACTCGATAACTCTTCCAGTTCAGTTTCTTGGATTTGAAGACGAATTTGTATCATTTCCAGCCCCCTTCGCAGTTTTAGGAAAATTGAATTCTGTTACATCAAAAAGCAAGAAGACTGGTAGAACAGTGATATTCAAAGACTTTTTAAAACGCCCGTACTTGGTAGGTGTTTCGATTAATTGATTATACAAATAAATTATTAATTAACGATTCGTCCACCTAACGTTCGTACCAATTTAGTCATAATTTTTTAAGAGTAAATCAATAATATGAAATAAGGTGCCACCTATTACGCGGAAAATCTTGTAAAACACAGTGTTGCATCTAGCATTTGAAAATTGTGTGGGGATTGTCCCCCACTCAACTGAAAAATGTGGGAGATTTGAAAAATTATGTGGGGGACATGCATTTATTTAACAATATGACATACAGAAAATAATTCATTTATCTTACATTTAGGCATTTTTGACAGCTATCGTACACTCAACAACAGAAATAAAAAAAAAATGAAATATTGAAGAATACTTCATTATAATGCGCGTTCTGCAAAATTATGCGCAAATCACGAGGCCTAGATGCAACACTGAAAACATGCAGTATCAAAAATTATAAGTCTTAGATATATCTGTACCTTTGTTGTGAACTTCTCATTTAGATATGAACAATACATGTAGTTTAATTATACGTTTTTGTAGCAATTAAAGCAGCATTAAATAGACATTCATTTGTTAAAATGAAAAAGGCAAAGCCTCAAAGCGAGCTCGATTTACTTTTACAATTTTGAGGTCAAAGGTAAGGTCACTTTGATCTGGGACATGTCCCAGCTTTGATCTTTGCCACAAAAATCATGTAAAATACATAATTTAGCAATGCACGAGCTTACTACCCTCAGATTTGGCAGGGAGGTTGTCCTTGAGCTTTAAATGACCACTGTTGATTTTGACAAAGTGGTATGCGGGGCTATTCACACCATGACAGTGGCAGTTCTAGTTAAATTTACCTTTGCAGCTTTAACATGGTGCTTAAAAATTTGCATAAAATGTAAGACTAGGTACTGCAATATTCGTTATTACTGAACCTGCAATACAACTGGATATAACTATGCATATGTTTATTTTTAAAACAACAACAAAATTCAGAAAACAACACTTAGAAACAGAATAAAAACATAATACAAAAAATGCATGGACACTCATTAAGATCTGTGTCCGCTGAACTAGATTCTATCTGACATGTGGGTGCAACCTGCAATTAGCTATGATTATCATGCGTCACAGGATCACTGATCTGTACTCTTGTTTTCTAAGTCAATGATGTTCTTAAAACAGCTCTTGTCCTATGGACCATTCATGGCATTAGGGCAAAGTAAAAATATGCTTATTATCAAATAGATTCCCGAGGAAGAAAGTGCTGATGCAGATTTGGATGCTGGGCGGGGGACTAAAAGAAAACACACAGAAAATGATGCTGACGGAGAACAGTCTAAAAGAGGCGGGAAATATGAGGGCAAGTCATGGAGCCAACATAGCAGAAGGAAATTCCTTTGTGATCATGAAGTTGTAAGTTTATTAATAAATTTTTCATATAAAATCATAAAGCATTCTTAAACAGTGCATTTAAATAAAATTTGGGCTATCAGAATGATTTGAAAAATTCATCAAAACAACAAGGAATTGAAATGAAGAAAAATTATGTGTCTAACTTTAATGGATCATTTTTGCGTAATGTAGGTATTCGTTTGTTTGGAAATTATGTCTCCCAAAAATTTTTGGAGACATATTGTTTTTTCCTTTGCCGTCTGTCCACACTATCGAATAGGGATAGGGGGCCATTTAACTGTAAACAGAACAAAAGAGAACTATAGAGTTCATTCCCTAACAAAAGAGTAAGGGGCCATTGACATTAAACAAAGGAAAATAACAAAAGAAATGACCCCTTATTCCATATCGGCTGGACATCCGTCGGTCTGCATTAAGCTGTCACTGGTCAAACTACTTTACAGGAGTAATCAGGACCATCCCTAGTTGTGCACATCACCAGTCCTGCACATTCTGTTTCGCTGCATAATATGGCCGCCACAGCTATAGAAAAATCTTGTCTGGCTTTCACAGGTCAAGCTACTGTGTGTGAGTGGGATTTCAATGAAACTTCACAGGAGTGATCATTTCCATCCCCAGTTGTGCATATCACTGGCATATTCTGCTTTGCTGCACAAAATGGCGGCCAGAGCTAAAAATAGAAAAATCCTGTCAGACTATCACAGGTCAAATTGCTGGAGGGATTTCCCCCAAAATTCAAAGGAGTGATCAGGACCATACATTGTTTTGGGAGACATATGTTTTTGTGACAAAAACCATTCACAAGAGCAAGGGCTCAATGTCGGCTACATGTATTTGATACCTTAACATGGGAACTTTGTAATCATTCGTCTGTCGTTGACACTTTTGTTTAAACAACTTTTTCTCCTAAACTGCTAGGCAAATAGTGATGAAACTTTATCAAACTATAAAAAAACTTTTTGAATATGCTTGAGGCAATCACTTTAACATAATTGTGTCATTAGGAACATGAGTGAATTAGCAAGGTGAGTGATACATGGCCGTAATAACCATCTTGTTAGTCATAAAAATCGAGCTATTTTAGTTTTACAAGTATGATGGCAGCACTGTCATCATCATACAAAAACTTTAATGTAACGCATTATACCACCAATTTTAAAAGATAACAACACAACACTTGGAATTCTTGCTCATTGTGACAAAATGCAGTTGAAAATACAAAGGGCATAAGACTGAAAGCTTTATTTTTGGAGTTATTTCCTTGTTATTTTCAAGATTACATTAATAAATAGAATGATTTTAAAATTCTGAATGGCATCAACATGAAACTTGGAACACTTTTTTCTAAAATGAAAGGGCACAGTTGTTAGACAAGGGACATGATTCTGAAAGTTATTTTTTTGGATTTCAAAGCTATTAAATATATCATCATCATGAAACTTGGAAATTGCTTGATGTATTATGTCATTGACTAGGGGCATTTTCCTTAAAGCAATATTTCAAGGAGTAGGTGGTATATGAAAAAAAGTTTTTGATAATCGTTGCCCTGTATGTTAACACAGTATGCAATGCTTTTGCTATTTTACAGGTTGACCTTCAAAGTGCTGAAGTTACCGAAGCAATGAATAATCTGAACAAATTTCTCAACAAAGACAACTTGCATTCTCTGTTTAAAGTCCTTGAAAATGCTAGAGGTAAAGGTGACCTGGAAACTGGATTAGGAATTCATATGATTTCAAAGTTGACAGGAAATGCAATCACCGGGAGATTGAAGGCCCAGAGAGGTTGTATATGTGGATGTACTGAGAAGCTCGGAGCTAGTGATGAAATGTACATAGGTAATTAAATAAATAGGGGAGTTAATGAAGGAATTTTTTTGTCCAATGAGATTTTCTATACATTGCTATAATCTGTCATTTTTCGTAGAAATTTGAAATTACTGGTTAGTTATCCAGGAAAGGCGATCAGGTTGAGTGACTGCCAAGATATGACCAAAAGTGTGTTAAAATTAGCATAAAAACCAAGTCTGGTCAGGGATCAAAAAATCTTGTTAGAGCCACTCATCCTGCAGGATGAGTTGCTTAAAGATATACTATGCTCATCCTTGCGTAACATATTTTTATCACAGAAGTTTATTGAAATGTATGTAATTCTTACTGAATATGTCCAATTTGAATAAAAGAACGAATAAATTATATATCGGAAGCTGGGTGCCTTATAACAGTTCAATTAAAAGTGGTCTTTTCTTTAAAAAACTGTCAGTTTTTTTAAAGACACTATATATTCATATTGTAACCACCTATAACGTGAAGAACTTTAAACACAACATTATATTCTTTGTGTGAAGTTAATACCTGGTAATTTCATATTTACAAAGAGATAATGTTGCAATTATAAACATTTTTAAATTTGAAATTTGAGCATAGTATATCTTACAAATTTCTACTCATCCTGCATGGTATGTTACTCGACCTGTATTTTGGGCCCAATTCTTAAAATAAATCTCCCCAATGCAATAGAACTTCGCCGATCGATGCAATTGACCGCTAGAAATTTTCATAATGAGTTTGTTTACACTAATTAAACAAACCGAAACAAAGCGTGTGTTTTATGTCATGTATAAATCACAATCTTTAGAGCATTGTCAGGCATGTTCCATTTACACCCATATCCAATTTACAATGCGTAAAGTGCGCAAATTATACATAACCTAAAACACAAGCTAAATGTTTCCGGTTTTCCATGGTAAAAGTAAACAAACTGATTAAGAAAATTCCAGCTTCCTATTACATCGGCAAGCTTCCGCTCATCCTGCTGGACGAACATTCTACCATTTTGTATTTGTCCTGCATCAATCTTTACTCGTAAATACTAGCCGACAAAGGGAATTTTTGACCCCGATGGTATGTTTTGAAACTTGTCCCTAAGCTCTTATTAATAATTTATGGAACAATTTTGAAATAACATGGCACCTATGTAAGCTTACTTATGACAAGGCAATTGCTGCATGAACCTGACCTTCTTAATTAGTGCTTCAGAGATGCTGTGGAACAAATAAAGATTAATATTGCTTAAAATACTGCATTTCCAAGATTTTATAAAGAGAATAAAGATATACATCCATACACTCAGCACTATCTAGTAGGAGGGTGCTGTTTCAGAATCACTTTTGAGGTCAAGTCATGTTTTGCATTCAGGGGTCAAAATAGTGTATTAATTATTGTTAAAGTCAGGCTTCTTTTATCTCTTATTGTTAAAGTCAGGCTTGTTTTAACTCTTATTGTTATAATCAGGCTTGTTTGAACTCTTATTGTTAGAATCAGGCTTGTTTTAACTCTTATTGTTAGTCAGACTTGTTTTAACTCCTATTGTTATAATCAGGCTTGTTTAAACTCTTATTGTTATAATCAGGCTTGTTTTAACTCTTATTGTTAGAATCAGGCTTGTTTTAACTCTTATTGTTAAATCAGGCTTGTTTTAACTCTTATTGTTAAAATCAAGCTTGTTTTAACTCTTATCTCCGCATGCATTGCATTATCCTGAAAGAAATTTGCACTGTATTTTAATGAGATTGTGTCTATTTTATGTATAAAGATAATTTTAAAATAAAGTTAACAGTTGTTAAAGATGAAACATACATAAGTATGAAGGTATTACATAAGATGACTTATAGGATGGGCCACTGTTTTAAATATTATACAGTAGCGTGCTTTCTACTGTGTAACACTGTAAATAAATTAACTACAATTGTATGTTTCATAAGCATAATTAAAAGACTGTGAGTCTGTTTGTTTAGAAAATACTAGTCACTACTGAGTACTGACACCCTCAAGATATCTGATCTTTCTGTTCTCCGACAATAATTATTATAACATCTTTTAACTGCCTTTTAACCCCCAATCAAATACATTGTTCATGCCATATCTTAAATGGGTTAGCATTAAGTATCATGTTTTGCATTGTAAAAGATCACAGCTAATTATAATCGAACACTTATCACACTCTTATGACAGTTTCAAATATACAAGGCAAGAAGGGACTATTTGACAATTTCATTATGTCCGGTCCAGTATATGGTCTGGTCCGGTATATGGTCCAGTCCGGTCTGTTATATGGTCCTGTCCGATCTCGTCCGGTATTGGTCCTGTCCGGTATATGGTCCGGTCAGGTATATGGTCCTGTCTGGTCTGGTATATGGTCCTGTCTGGTATATGATCTTGTCTGGTCTCGTCCAGTATATGGTCTGGTCCGGTATATGGTCATGTCCGGTCTGTTATATGATCCTGTCCGGTCTTGTCCGGTATATGGTCATGTCCGGTCCGGTATATGGTCCTGTCCGGTCCGGTATATGGTCCTGTTCGGATGAGGGTCAGAATCTGAATCCAGTAAATAAATGAATGAATAAATATGTTGAATGCTGTTTATTCTACAAATATATTCATCATTTCAGTATACCAATCATTTAATTACATTGTAATCAGTATTTTTCTAACATTTCCTTCTGTGCAGGCTCACAAAACACCTGGTATGGCGAACTGGATATGATAGCTGGTGACCCAGCATGTGGAAAAACTGTAGCTGTTACTATATGTGAATCTGTCAAAGATGATAGTGATGGAGATGAAGAGGAAAAAAGAAACCCCTGTAATAGACCTAGAGATGATGAAGAGGATCCATGCGGGTTTAACCAATCGGTGACACAGTCTATTGTTTTCGCATTTATAGAATTTAATAGACACACAAAGATGGGTTGTGTAATTCCATCAG
This sequence comes from Ruditapes philippinarum, assembly GCF_026571515.1. Classification (NCBI taxonomy): domain Eukaryota; kingdom Metazoa; phylum Mollusca; class Bivalvia; order Venerida; family Veneridae; genus Ruditapes; species Ruditapes philippinarum. Next base: position 182,495 of record NW_026855611.1, read on the forward strand.
TGCTCATTGATAAAACAATGTATTACGTAGTAATGTACAATCCAGTTACAGATAAATTGACTTCATTTTCCAACACTTATAACTTTGGTCGCAATGCCGGAGACAATGGTGAATTTATACGAGCAATTCTTATACTTTGGGTTAGTCTGAATCATCGTGTATTTTTCACAAAGTTTCCCAAATTGAAGAATGAGCAACATAGTGATTTTGGAAGTAAGATAAATGATTTAAAGAAGTATCGTGAACTTAGAAACTATTCAAAAGTGATTAGGGGAAAGAAATACGGATGATTTTAAGTATCCTATTGGAGTGAGTTACCTGGATGTTTCAAATTCAAGAGAAACTTTTTCAATCTTTAAAGAGATAGAGAAAAGTGTAATGAATAAAACTGACACAGAGGGTGATGATAACAACTAGTTTGGTTAGTACTCTTTAAAGACAAAGTGTAACAAACACAGAGTGTAAATAATATGAAGTGCAATGTTTTATAACTCCTATATTTATTCGAAGAAAAAAAGAGGAACTATAATTGTAATGGCCCTCTTGTCCTGTTTGTCAACCTTTTTGTTAAGGTCCATTTTTCACAAAAAGTATAAAATTATAATAAAAGCTATTGACACTTCAAATCTAGGGTGACATGGCCATTGTCATAAAAGGACACCATTTCAAGAAGGCAGATAATTCTTGCAAAGTTATGCCTATATTATAGCTCCAGAGATTTTTAGCTCTGTGTAAACCTTTTTGTTTAAAATCCTTTTTTCAGAAACCATTAAAATTATTCATTTCAAACTTGATATACATGTTTACTATCAAAATATTTTACCGTTTCAGAAGGGCAGATAACCCTAAAATTATTTTATGCAAAATTATGCCTTTTTTCAACTTAGATTATTAGCCCAGGTAAACTTTTTTGTCAAGATCCATTTTCCAAAAAACTATCAAAGTTATTCACTTTAAACTCTATCAACATGTCTACAACCAAGTTATTTCACCATTTCAGAAGAACATATAATCCTAAAATTCATTTTTCGCTAAGTTTTGCTCTTTTTAGCTGACCAGAGCCGAAGGCTCAAGGTGAGCTATTAGTATCAAAGGGGGATGCTCTGGCGTCCGTCGTCATTCGTCAACAATCGTCTTCTTCTCTGAAACTACTGGGCAGATTTACTTCAAATTTGGTCTGTAGCATCTTGTGACAGTCACACTTGAATTTGCTCATGTCATTCCAATTGGCCCCTTTTAGGGGTCAGCAGAGCTAAAAATAGAAAAAACCTTTAAACATCTTCTTCTACAGAACTAATGGATGGATGATCACCAAACTTTGTCTGTAGCATTCTTGGGTAGTCTTTTATCAAGTTTGCTCATATTAATTTGATTGGCCCCTTTTAGGGGTCTCTAGGGCTAAAAATAGAAAAACCTTTAAACATCTTCTTCTACAGAACTAATGGATGGATGATCACCAAACTTTGTCTGTAGCATTCTTGGATAGTCTTTTATCAAGTTTGCTCATATTAATTTGATTGGCCCCTTTTAGGGGTCTCTAGGGCTAAAAATAGAAAAACCTTTAAACATCTTCTTCTACAGAACTAATGGATGGATGATCACCAAACTTTGTCTGTAGCATTCTTGGGTAGTCTTTTATCAAGTTTGCTCATATGAATTTCATTGGCCCCTTTTAGGGGCCGCTATAGCTAAAAATAGAAATACCTTTAAACGTCTGTTTCTATAGAACTAATTGATGGATGATCACCAAACTTTGTCTGTAGCATTCTTTGGTAGTCTTTTATCAAGTTTGCTCATATTAATTTGATTGGCCCCTTTTAGGGGTCTCTAGGGCTAAAAATAGAAAAACCTTTAGACATCTTCTTCTACAGAACTAATAGATGGATGATCACTAAACTTTGTCTGTAGCATTCTTGGGTAGTCTTTTATCAAGTTTGCTCATATTAATTTGATTGGCCCCTTTTAGGGGCAGCTAAAGTTGAAAATAGAAATACCTTTTAACGTCTCCTTCTACAGAAGTAATGGATGGATGATCACCAAATTTTGTCTGTAGCATTCTTAGCTAGTCTTTTATCATGTTTTGCTCATATTAATTTGATTAGCCCCTTTTAGGGGCCTCCAAAGCTAAAAATAGAAAAACCTTTGAACATCATTTCCCACTAAAATCACCATTAAATGTTTGTCTGTAGCACTCTTAGGTAGTCTTTTATCAAGTTTGTTCATATTTATATGATTGGCCCCTTTAAGGGGCAGCTAAAGCTAAATATAGAAAAACCTTTGAACATCATCTCCTACTGAAATATTTGATGGATGATCACTAAACTTTGTCTGTAGCATTCTTAGGTAGTCTTATATCAAGTTTGCTCATTAGTCATATTAATTTGATTGACCCTGTTTAAGCTAAAGCTTTTATTCCCCAGGTCATGACATTTCTTCAAATTATAGTTTAAAGATATTCTATGCTCAAATTTGATATTAAAAGTATTGACAGTGGATACACAGTCTTTTTATAAATATAAAATAAAAGTGTTTTGACTTCACACAAAGAAGATATGTTATATTTGAAACTCTTCACACTATAGGAGGTCACAATATAAATATAATGATTATAAGTGTCATTAAAAAAGAATTTTTCCAAAAAAGGTTCTATGGCTTGGAGAAAGTCTCAATGTCATGACCTGTTTATGATTCAGCACTAGAAATCGGACATCATATTGCATCATTGTAAGGTCAGTTGTAGGTCATTAACCAGGAAAAAATAGGCCTAAAGAAACATTAAATTTGTTTCTCCTGTACCTGACTAACAAAGATGAGTTTGTATGCTCAATTTTGTTATTGAGTTTTGTTAAAGAATGTATTTTTTTCATTGTTTTTCTTGAATTGGATTTAAACTTGGAAAAAGCACATTTCAATAAATTTTGGGACAGACTGTTGAACTTGAGTTTCATTTGCATAATTGAATTTTGGTACCAGTGGAACTGTTTTTGATATTTTTGAAACCATTGCACATACTTTCTTGTTTTTGATATACAGAGACTTGAAATATGGAATGATGTACAGAGACTTGAAATTTGGACCAGGAATGTAATGCAAAATGAATTAAGATATCAACTGACTACTTTTGATATTATTATCTGATATTGTTTGACCTAGTTTGTCGTTTTTTGATGTACCTGCTGGAAATTTGGACAAGGGGTTTAATTTCTGATCATGAATTGAATTTTGATATGAACTGGCCTACTTTTGATATATTTGATATCGCTTTACCTACTTTTTTGTCTTTAATGTACAGACTTAAAATTTGAACCAGGGGTGTAATTTGTGTAATTTTTGATGTTGAATTCAATTTTGATACCAACTGACCTACTTTAGGTATTATTGACACCATTTGACCTACTTTCTTGTATTTTGACAATCAGATTTTAAATGTGGACCAGGTTTGCAAATTCTGATGCCGAAATGAATTTTGATATCCACTGACCAACTTTTGATATTTTTGATATAATTTGACCTTAATTCTTGTGTTTTTGACATACAGACTTGAAATTTGGACTAGGGGTGTAATTTCTGATGCTGAATTGAATTTTGATATCAGCTGGCCTACTTTTCATATTTTTTTACAATGTTTGACCTATTGTCTTTTTTTGAGGTACAGTAATGTTACCATACAGAATGTATTAAAAATTTGTTTTCCTCAAACATTTACACCTTACATGTTTTGCATGTGACATTTAGTGTTTTCATTCAAAAAAGTTATAAAAAAAATTGTTTAGTCAAAATTAATCCTGCTCCAGTGGTCATTTATTCTGCATTTATTCTACATAGTCTCATAGGAACACACTTGCAACATACATATTTTTAACAAAGCCTTTCCAAAATATTAGGGCAAAATATTTCAATTTATATTGTGAATAATGAAATGATGGGTTAGGTGAGTGATCTAGGGCCATCTTAGTGGCCCTATTTTTTATTATGAAGAAAAAAAAGCTAAAACAGTGTTGTGAAAGTATATTACTAGAGGGGCAAGTTAAAGTTGAGCTGAACTAGCTGAAAGAGCTGGACTTGCCTTTCAGCAAATTCTTTTAAAAAATAATTTCCAACACTGTAAAGCAGTTGTTTCTGGTGAGCAACTCAGGGCCATCATGGCCCTCTTGTTTTTTTTAAGCTCACCTGAGCTAGCTCATAGTGAGCCTCTAGGATCGTTGAATGTCCGTCATTTGTTGTTTGTTGTCCGTCCGCATTTGTTTGTAAACACTAGTGGTCACATTTTAGCCTCAATCATCATTAAACTTTGTCAGTATGCAAATGTTCCACCAATTCTTTGTAATTTGCTTCAAATTATTGCAGCAAAGATCGTTGTTTATCAAAGTTAATAATTGTGTTTGAGGTCATTTGAGAAGTATCATTAATTGATAATCTTGTTTGTTTTGTGTTCTTGCACTTAGATAAGTACTTTAGCTTAGAAAATAACATAAACAGGAGCACTCAGAAAAACAACAACAATACAATATGAAGTTTATTGAAAAAGCAAAAATAAAAAAACAACATATACTACTTGTGTTGACATCAATTTGATATAGTGCAGAATAAGTTATCATTTTTGCACACAAATGTATAATGATTATCGCAACTAGCGAAAAGTTCTAGCCGTACGTGAGTCTCATACGGCTAGCCAGGACACACTGTATTGTCTAGCCCAACAGCACTTTTCAAAATTATATCAATGTCAAATATGCATAATGATGTTATCTGTTAAACGAGGATTTTAACTAATTACCTGCATCCTTGTGTGTTCTCTTTAATAAGTGTTTTATATTCCAAATTTGTGGTTGCTACAATAAAATACCATGTGTTGTGAAAATGATTTATTGTTCTTTTTAGCTCACCTGTCACAAAGTGACAGGGTGAGCTTTTGTGATCGCTTTTTGTCCGGCGTCCGTCCGTCCGAAAACTTTTACTTTAAATGACATCTCCTCATAAACCACTAAGCCAATTTAATCCAAACTTCACAGGAATGTTCCTTTGGTGGTCACCTTTAAAAATTGTTCAAAGAATTTAATTCCATGCAGAACTCTGGTTGCCATGGCAACCGAAAGAAAAAACTTTTAATATCTTCTTTTAAAAAAAACTAGAGCTAGAGCTTAGATATTTGGCATGAAACATCTTCTAGTGAGTGTCTACCAAGTTTGTTCTAATAAAAGCCCTGGGGTCAAAATTGACCCCCCAGGGGGTCATTGATTTTCCCTATATGCATATAGTAAAAACTTAAAATATCTTCTTTTAAAGAACCCAAAGAGCTAGAGCTAAGATATTTAGCATGAAACATCTTCTAATGGGTGTTTTCCAAGTTTGTTCAAATAAAAGCCCTGGGGTTTAAAACGGCCCCGCTCCTGGGGCCTATATACAGGTGAGCGACCTCAGGGCTATCAGGACCCTCTTGTTTGATTATTATTATGCCCCCCTTTAATGAAGTGGGGGTATATTGCTTTGCATTTGTCAGTCTGTCGTAGACCAAATGGTTTCCGATCAATAACTAAGGCCTAGGAACTTTAAAGTTGATATGATAATTGTTCATGACCAGTAGATGACCCCTATTGATGTTGGGGTCAAAGGTTAAGGTCACATTGACCCTGTAGGTATCAATAGATAAAGAATGCTTAGGCCTAGGAACTTAAACTTAGTATGAGGTTTGTTCATGACCAAAAGATGACCCCTAATAATTTTGGGGTTAAAGGTTAAAGTCACATTGACCTTGTAGGTAACAACGGTCTCAGTCAATCACTGAAGAACGCTTAGGTCTAGGAACTTCAAACTTGGTATGATGATTTTGTTGTCAAGGGGTCAAGGTCATATTGATATTGTAGGTAAAAACGGCTTCCAATCAATAACTTGACAAGCCATGGGTTGTTGGCCCTCAAACTTTGTAGGTCCATTGGTCTTGGCAAGTACATGACCCATGTTGATTTTTGGGTCAAGGGGTCAAAGGTCATATTGACCTTGTAGGTAAAAAGGGTTTTCATTTAATAACTGGACAAGCCATGGGCTGTTGGCCCTCAAACATTGTAGGTGCATTGTTTTTGGTCAGAAGATGACTTCAATGGATGTTTGGGGTCAAGTGATCAGAGGTCAAGATCACATTGACCTTACAGGTAAAAACGCTTTCTGATCAATATGTCAAAAACTAATGGGCCCTTTACCTTCAAATTTCACAGGTGCAATGGTCTTGGCCAGTAGATTTAGAGTCTAAGTCACATTGAGCTTGAAAGTAAAGAGAGTTTCCGACCAATTACTGCCTTTGTTAATATTTTTTATTAAACTAAAAATACTTTTGGTTTACACATTTCAAGGTCTTATGTTATCATTAAGGGGGCCTACATGATTCATAAAATTTATGTATATATTATTTGGTAAGATTTGTGATAACATTGTCATAAAATTGCTGAACACATCCTTTATGGTCACAAGTATCGGACCTGGTAAGAAAATATGACCACATGATTGTATTAGTCTAAGTTTATGTACCAAATAGTTGTGCAACCTTTTTTGTCTACTAAGTAATTTTAGCACAAATGCTCTCGTTTCCTAATTGATATTTCATGAACGGGAAGAACTAGAAACTTAGAGTCGTTCTCATTTGGAAGCTTAATACAGACGTGAAATAGTGATACAAGTTTTTTTAATTGTCTTGACATTTGTTTTCACAACGTCCCGGGAAATGAACCCCTTGCTCCTGGACTCTAAATTTTGAGTTTCCAGCCTTCTCTTTAATTATAGTATATTTTAAGGGGGCTGATAATTCACCTTTTTGTTTTGTTTTTGACACATTTAAGATGAAAACAGAGGGTTTTTTTATCAATAAGGTCATATTTTCTTCCAAGGTCCGACACTCGTGCCTTTTAGCAGTGTTCTGTTTGTCATGTCAGTTTGTGAGTGGGTGTTTGAGTGTTTGTCAGTAGTGTCCTGTGTGTCAGGTCAGTGTTTGTGTAGTGTATATGTCAAGTCAGTTTGTGAGTAATGTTTATGTGTCAGGTCAGTTTGTGAGTAGTGTGTCCTAGGTGTTTGTGTAGTACCATGTGTGTGAGTAGTGTCCTGAGTGTCAGTGTGTGAGTAGTGTCCTGTGTCAGTGTGTTTCAGTATTGTTTTGTTTGTCAGGTCAATGTTTGTTTGAGTAGTCGTCTTTGCGTCATGTTAGTTATGAGTAGTGTCCTGTATGTTAGGTCAGTATTTGTCCCTTATAGGTTATATGTGTTCTGTGTGATAGTAGTGTCATGCGTGTCTGGTCAGTGTGTGAGCAGTGTCAAGTGTGTCAGTGGCTTTGGTCAGTGTGATAGTAGTGTCCTGTGTGTCTGGTCAGTGTGAGAAGTGCCCTGTGTGTCTGGTCAGAGTGTGAGTAGTGTCCTGTGTGTCTGGTCAGTGTGTGAGTAGTGTCCTGTGTGTCTGGTCAGTGTGTGAGTAGTGTCCTGTGTGTCTGGTCAGTGTGTGAGTAGTGTCCTGTGTGTCTGGTCAGTGTGTGAGTAGTGTTCTGTGTGATTGGTCAGTGTGTCAGTAGTGGCCTGTGTGTGTCTGGTCAGTGTGTGAGTAGTGTCCTGTGTGTCTGGTCAGTGTGTGAGTAGTGTTCTGTGTGAGAGTAGTGTCCTGTGTGCCGGGTCAGTGTGACAGTAGTGTCATACGTGTGTCTGGTCAGAGTGTGTGAGTAGTGTCCTGTGGGTCTGGTCAGTGCGTGAGTATTGTCCTGTGTCGGGTCAGTGTGTCAGTAGTGTCTTGTCAGTGTGACAGTAGTGCCCTGTGTGTCTGGTCAGTGTGTGAGTAGTGTTCTGTGTGTCTGCTCAGTGTGTGAGTAGTGTTATGTGTGTCTTGTCAGTGTGTCAGTAGTGTCCAGTGTTTCTTGTCAATGTGTCAGTAGTGTTCTGTTTTAGTATGTGAGTAGTGTCCTGTTTTAATGTATGAGTAGTGTCCTGTTTAAGTGTGTGAGTAGTTTTTATTAATTAATTCTATTAATTTCATTCGAAAGATTGTTAGTAATTTTAGTGGAGTAGCGGGGGATCGAACTCGCAACCCCTAGACTTGTAGTCAGACAGTGTTACCACTGCACCACAGCGCCCGCTCTGATTTAAAATTATTTTGAAAATCCTATATACTTATCACATTAGTAAACATGAAATTGAGTAAAGCAATTGAATAGAATTTTCACACCTTAATAGTTAATATAGCGGTCTAAAGTGTTTTACAATGGCTGCCGTTTTTGGCCTTGCTCGAGGGATTATGATAAAGGACTTTACACAAACGAGTAGTAAAAGGTAAATAAGTAAGACTGTTGACAGGCAATAAAAAATAACCATACCCCAAAAAACACTGTTTCGTCAACAATAAGTAAGCTGAATAAAAAAATAATTAACATGTTACAAACAACACTTTCAATACACGTAAATTACCAAATAAATGACAAAATATGAAAAAAAAAACCTTACTACGTTAATCACGCAAAATAGTTTTATTATTTTTTTTTTAATTTTACCTAGTAAAGTTTTTTTTGCTGTTTTTTTTTTAGAATAAATGTATCCCATATGATAAGATAGATGGTATCACCCCCGCACACAACGTCGACCAGGGGACACAGTTGGTAATTCGCGTTGATCCCAAACGTAGTTGATATTCGAACTTTGCTTGTTTTCTCCTCAAAACAGAAAGTACTTTTTCCGGAATAGATATAACGGATATACAGCAAGATAGATGTGTTGTACCAAATGGTATCATCCCGCACATCTACATCTACATCGACTAGGGGACTCAGTTATTCGCGTGAATTATCAACTACCTTGGCAATTCGGATATTGCATGTTAACGGTTCACAAATGTTACGATTATATAACAAGATTTGTGTTTTCTATAATATAGTTTCACCCCCTTTAATCGACCAAGTAATCGACCAAGGGACTCAGTTGATTATTTGTGAGAAACCCCAACTACCTACCAGAAGGTAGTTGGTAATTCGATCTTCTTGTGATAGGTAGTTTGGGATTCGCACGAATAAACATCTAGGTCCCCTCCTTCGTTCTGTGTTTGACAATGTATGATATGTTCTAACATTTCATGCAGGTGATAGCGGATTGAATTAACAATTATCACCTGTTTATAGTTGGGAATTATCAATAACCAGCTAGTTGGTTATTCGAATATCCAACTATCAACTACCTACCAATTGACGTTTTCGAAAAAAAAATAATATACTAGATGACCGCTGCGGGTCTCTTGTTACTTTAAACTGAGAAGTACACATATGGCACGCCACAGTAGCCGATTTCTGTAACGATACGATACACACTTCACAACAGTGATTCTTCATGCATATTCCGTCGTCAAAAGTAAAATTAGAGATTTAATTTAACTGATCTAAGTAAAGTAAGTAAAGGAAATACATATGAAACATATGACATGATTATTATATCCCTTGAAAGGATAATACGCATCTAGTAGTCACGTGAGCGCAGTTTTATTATTATATTATATTTTTTAGGGTTAATGGAGCTTTTAGACTTCTATATGTGCATATATATTATACATACATGTTTTATAAATTATATGTATATGGAATAATCTAACACGACCCGCATTTTTCCCAAGAACCGAAAGTGTGTGTTATTATGCAATAAAATTACTGTTTGACGTTCTATATAAGACATGTGATGTAATCATTATACACGTGACGTAACCACTAAAACTGACACAAATCATGCAAATGTATCATTTATTTTTCATTCTTTTTTCGAGCAGTTGAACTATAACTATGATCATGTTTAGAGAATACAGTCATATCAATTGTACTGACTAAATAAATATCTACGAGCTTCTAACAATATTAAATACAGTTGGTATTTAAATAGAATGAATGGTCACATAATTTTATTTCCATCAAAATAATTTAAAGAAAGAAACCGAATTTTATCGTCGGGTATCGATCTTTACAATAATGGAATGTTTTATACCATTCTAATGTTCGGCATTAGTCTATACATGAAAACATATTTTTGTTTTCGTTTGTATTCGATCTTTAAACAACTGAATCCAGACACTTTAAAAAAAGACTAATTAAACTAGTGAACAGAATTGTTAAAAAACTTTGCTAGAGAGAATCGAATTGAAACGTTTTCTTTACACTGGGGGTTACGGTCTCACTTCTTTATAACTCAGAACTGTAGCAAGAAACACTTATATAATTTCATATTCGTGTTTATTACATGTACGTATACTTATTAATGAAATATTGAGAAATATTAATGCAAGATTATTTTTTTTCATTTTCCGTATTTTTCACTGCAATTAAGCATAAGTTACGTACTACTTTCTTCTTTACTTAGCCAGTACACAAAATAAAAATTGATTTCTTTCTTGTTTTTTATGTAAAAGAAGAGAAAAGTAGGATAATAAAAAGAAAATACAAGTTTATTTCTATGAATACGGGATTCATTTTCATCGTGTGGTATAAAAACTATCATATTTCACTCGCGGCTACTGCCACTTATGAAATAATTATTTTCATAAACTTGAATATCCACTATATATTACTTCATTTACTCTAATATAACAAAATTTGCTGAAATTCTATGCATCATCTTCAGGACTATATTCTATTGTTGTCAAAAGTTTTTTATTTATTGTCCTGTCTTGTTTGTAATCTATTGTTTTCCTTTTGCAGAAAAGGCAAAGATTTGTTTTGTAATGTTATAATAATGTCTTTAGCTAGAACATATGAGATTCTTATTACCTGAAATACGAATATAATTTGTGATGTCAGTAGCGAAACGTAATCAATGTGCTGTTTTCACTTCCATACAAAATACCAGGGAGATCACTGCGTGGGAGATTGACAAAATACCAAATAACTACAAATAAACTAATAATAAAAACACAAAAGACGCAAAAGATGTTCAGGTAATACTATCTGACCAATTAGTTAATTTTTGTAAACTGTAATAGCTTTTAAAAATGTTAAAATGATAGCATGTTTCAGACTTAATGGGCAATAAACACTGTGTCTGAAAGCCTTTTAAAGTTTTACGGGGAATCTTATTAAATTGAAAAAATGTTGTGATTTGCAAAAGAAACTATATTGTTTTTGTTTCATTTAAATTCGTTTCTAATTCACATCGTTAAAGGCAAATTATGCCTCAGAAATCAATATTTTTTTAAACTTAAGAAAGATCAAACATATGTTAAATAATGCTTTAATAATGGATTTAGATTATGTTACATGTTTAACAACTGACGAAAGTAAATTTAAACGCGCAGAAGTGTATGGTAAAGAGAGCAAAATGTTGACAATGCAGTATTTTGACTTCCGTACAAAATACTAAATCTTAGAGTAAAAGAAGCGAAATATAGTACATTTATATTACCAATGAATAACTTTCTTGTATCTGTAACAATATAAAAAAAAGATTTAAAAAGTTATATACAAATGATAGAATTTTGGAGGCCTTTAAAAGGATACAAATGAAAGCATTTTTGGGCCTTTAAATGGATGTAATATGTATGAAACGTCAGGTACTAGCAAAAGGAAATAATAAAACTTTCTCAGGAAAAATTGAATTTTAATTGAGGCTAATACATAATTTGTTTGTAGATGTATAAAATTGTTTAATCGATTTATAACAGTATATGAAATTATGGTATACCTACACAACAAACATGAGTAATACATTGTGTTTTTAAGTACATGTATCACGGGTCTTACATAATAATATATTAGAACAGACTATGTAACCCATATCAAAGTGACATTACGCTCATATTGTTTATAGTCAAGTTGAGCTGAATTGACTTTTTACTTCAAAAGATTGACTGTTAAAAAAGTGTTTGACCAACAGTTTATCTTAGAAAATGTTTAGGATAAAATTTAAATTCTGCCTAAAATATAAAAAAGACTGCCGCACTCTTTTTAAAAACTAAACGTTTCAGGTAAGTTTCATTTGATATATACAGAAATTCCGTTTCGATCCGGGGGTTAAAAGTTGTTTATGTGAAGTAATTTATTAAATTAAATGACATTATGGCAATATAAAAACTTATTTTGACTTTCAACTGTTCACTCACTGTATACCCTTGAATGTGCATAATGTAACTTTAAAGATAATATTATAGTGTTTGAAGCTCTATCTCTGCTGCCTGCAGTTTTTTTTTGTTTTGTTTTTTGATGAATTTGAGAAAAGTAATTAAAAATGCATGTATGAAAGGATTATGTAAGTATATTGCCTTAAAAGCGAACTGCCAATATACAAAATAAGTGGTTAAATTCCTTCTAAAATAGCAGTATAGTGTGTTGTTCCGGAACATTTTGTTCTGTTTTCATACTGCATCCATGTGACACGTTCTGTTCTTAGAACTATTTTGAGTATCGACCGTTATGGAAACATTATAGTTTTACGGTTTTGGAATTGTATGAACATATTTCATTAGATAATTATAGCCTCTGAAGGTCATTTTTGCGACACTTGAATATTACATAATAGGCTTACGTCAATAATTTGTCATTTTGTGAGCTATAAATTTGACAAAATCCAAGATCTACATCATGATACATTAGGATAAATACATTTTATATATTCCCAAGGTAAATACTCTATATAGGACGTATAAATGTTGTTGTTTTTTTTCAGTTAATATCGAACTTTTTCCAAATATATTTGAAAATCTATACATTCAAGACAAAACTATTATATATTACAATTAATGTAATTAAGCGTAAGATTATTTGAGCCGTGTCATGACAAAACCAACATAATGGGTTTGCGACCAGCATGGATCCAGACCAGCCTGCGCATCCGCGCAGTCTGATCAGGATCCATGCTGTTCGCTATCAGTTTCTCTACTTGTAATAGGGTTTGTAAGCGAACAGCATGGATCCTGATCAGACTGCGCGATTGCGCAGGCTGGTCTGGATCCATGCTGATCGCAAATCCATTATGTTGGTTTTGTCGTGACACGGCTCATTTCTTAAATAACAATCTTATGTGTTAACTGAAATATAAGCAATGTGACGTTAGAGGTTTCAAATGCTATGTTATCAATTTAATAAATTGTAAGCTTCTATCACAATGAAATCGCTATGAAATGTTAGCACTACTTTTGTTTACATTTCAAAAGCTGTAAATAATATTGCATTGATGATCAAAGATAAATGAATTATTTAACAGATAATCCGGAAATCAACGACATTATCTTTTTAGAAATATCATTTCTGTTGAATTAAAGGAAATATAAAACGTTTCCAGAAAAAAAAGCGAATCTCAAAGTGCCTTTAGAAAATGCAATGTCCTTTACAATTAAGCCCACCATAACAACAGTGCAATCATTTCTTTTTGCAGACATTGTATTCCTTTATCAAATTCCCGAAAGTATTGACTGACGCACGTTCATTGACATTAAAAGCAAAATGTGTGAAAGCTTTTAGGCGATAGAAAAAAATACGCTTGGTCCATCTCTTAGGCTTTAGCCTGGGATTCATGCGTGGATATTTTTGCTTATTCATCACATACGCGCTGTTTCATACTCGTTCGTGCTTTTTATAATGTCGATTTGCCGAACAGAAGCACATTAAATATCGACAGACTAGAACCAATGCTTCTTGGACAAACGTTACCAGTTAACGCGTTCGAAGTTAAGCAAAATAAAATATGCTGAGTCTGTAACATTTTAAATTTTGCCCTTTTTGGCAATCTTTAAAGGAGCTCCAAGACGTCCAAAGGCCTAGATTTGAAATCATTACATATGATAGCTCAATGGGAGAAAAAAAAGCAAAAAGAAGCACATTTAACCAATCTGGTTCTAAATCTTTTGACTAAATAATAGTTTGTTTTTTTTAAATCAATGTTAAAGAGTTTATATTTGTACACTTGACTCATTATTATTCTAAATATCTTTTGATATGCAGTGTATCTATATATCATTGAATTCCATTAAAATCACCTTTTGAAAAATATATTTTACCCATGCTTAATGCGGTATGTACTTTAGAACATTTATTTTTACAAGACGTGAATGTAAATATTGTTTCGAAACTTGTGTACCATTTAATGTACATTGTAGGTCTGGGTGCAAATTTTCAGATACAGGTAATTAATTACCTTACCCCGTTTTCCTAAAATAATCATTTTTATTGCGCAACATACCCCAAAAAATGAAAAGCGTAGGTCACGTTAGAGCCAATGAAACACTTTGTTTTACAGAAAACAACTTTTACACACTGAAGCGTGCAGAGCAGCAGTTTGTTTTGATATTCTCTTGCTCGTAACTGGACAATTTGAAGCTGCAATTTTAAATATCATTCAAAAGCTTCATAACATTGTTTAATCAGATCACAAGTTTAAAGCAGTAGTAACTTTTTATATTACCCCAGCTATAACAGAACAGTCTTACAATTCAATTTTAATATAATTTCCTTGATCAATATTTACATCTTCATGTGTAAATTCACAATTAACAAAATTTGAAATGTTCTTAAAAGGTTCTACAACCCACATCATGAGAATTAAATTAACTTTAATTATTATAACGTTTTTGCACACATTTCAAATCCTTCGAGGTCTGCTTTTACTCACACTACAAAGTTTAACATTTTTAAAACTGAAAACCTCGCTTAAAATAGAGTGCAGATTTGCAGTTTATCAATGTCAGATTGTTGATCAAAGGTTCAGTCAAATAGTTCATGGAAAAAGTTGTAATTAAATAACTCTAAATGTTTTCCATTTAAAAGAACTCCACTGAAGTCCGAAACCCTAAAAACATAAAATTTAATTTTCTTAAAAAGATCAACTTTGGCACTTAAAAAAAAGATATGCAAAATATAATTTAGAAACATACTCAGAAATAAATCAAATATCGAATTTTAAGCACGATTGCAACGCTTTTCAGTTTTGGGTCAGTATTCACAATAAGACTAATAGTTCTTGAGAAACGGAGTTAGCTAATGGTCTGGAATTTGGCACTCAAGTTATTGGTCTAGACCTACATGACATTGAACATTTATCTCGATTTCAGTCTTGCCATGTCATAAAACCTCAGTGGAGTCCCTTTAGCAATTTCCAAAAAAAAAAAGATATAATTGATCTTATTTTTGATATTTGAATTTGGCACTCAAGTTATTGGTCTAGACCTACATGACATTGAACATTTATCTCGATTTCAGTCTTGTCATGTCATAAAACCTCAGTGGAGTCCCTTTAGCAATTTCCAAAAAAAAAAAGATATAATTTATCTTATTTTTGATATTTGAATAAATAGATAAAAAGTAGACAAAAAAATATATTTAACCAAGAAGTCTTAGTACGATCGATACAACAAAACAAGGATAGTTTAGTTCATTAGTTCATTAGTAAAAGTCTCTAGTTAATTACTTTAACGGTTAACCGTAACAAACACAATCGAATTTAGAACATTTGAATCACGAAATCAAATTACTTTAATTACTGTAATGATTGACAAATGACTGACATTTAAAAAATCACGTGACAAAAAACTGAAGTGAAACAAATTAAAGTTATCCTTCTTTTAGGTTATTTCCGGATGTAAAGTCACTACACCGTTACTGTCATGAAACTTTTTCTTTGCAAAAGGCGGCAGATAAAAGTCCATTACGCTCAAAAAATATGTTCTTTATTTGTCAAAACTTGTTCATTTTTGTTGCCTTGATCCAGTTTCCAACTTTTTAACACATAGTATAACCAATATTTTGCTTCTGATACATTTTGGTAATTAGTACAGTTAAAGTAATTTAATTTGTATGAAAATCAAAATGCCATTTTGTTTATATTTTGCTACATTTATGACAAATTATTTCACATTTAGCACGATGTGCTAGGTAGAAGTAATTTACAATGTTGTTATTCCATGATGAAAAATAGAAAGAAGAAGCAATAACATATTTTTGAGGTTTAATGTGCCTTTAGCCATAACTTATTATAAAATAATTCTAAGATGTTAGTTTAATACATCAACATAACGATAAGTTTAAAACAGGATCTGCATGTACACATGGGAACTAACCTCGCCGGATAAAAATGCCAAATACGAACAAAATGGTTTTCTTTATCTTTTAGCAATTTTAGGATAAATTCTGTGGCATTGAATTTTTGTAAATTTTGGCAATTTTATTCAGAATTAGTGTTTGAAATTATTTTGGTCCAATAGGATTGCAGTATTTCATCGTAACACATTTACTTTTGTAAATCGACAAAAAGTAAATTATAGTCAAAGCGAATTAATTTTATCTTTCTGAATAAATCGACAGATATGTATCTGAATAAATACATTTTGTTAACCAGACATATTTATAACTTTTATAAAACTGTCCCGCAAATTGTATTTTACTTGATAATAATTCAGACGATTAACTGACACCATGTTCCATTTTTGACATTTTCTAAGCATAATATCACGTGAAGGCTGAACACTCCGACAAAAGAATTGATGTTTATAGTAGCATAAATTTCTAGATTATTCCCAATTGTGCAGTAATACAAAATCATTGGCAGTAAACATTGAACAATATCTCTGAAAGAGGTGATATTTCTCGATTTGTAGAATTAACCGTATCAAATGTCAGAAAATTTTGACAATTATCATTAAGTATGGGAATTATTGAAACGTGTCTTCTTAAGAAAATAAACACTATCGATTGTAATCATAGGAAATTGTAACAATGATTTTTACCAGTTTTTCTTTATGGAAATAACGGTTTTAAGTTTAGTGAATGACGGAGGGCAGTTTGGTGGGAGGATAGTAAACGATTCTTGCCGACACGACATTTCATCGAGGACAAAAAAGAAAAGATAATGATAAAAATGGTAAAAATAAAAGGTAAAATAAATAAATGCACGATGCAACTTGGGTAAGAGTCACAAAGAGTCCTGCAACATTTTTAATTTTGCCGTGTTGGACTTTCTTTGGAGATTCTAATTTTCTCTATTTTTCCGCCACATAAACGTTGTTTGTGCCGTGTGGAGGCTGTAAAAAGTCTTCCCGTACATTCATTAAGAGATGTTCTATTTCCGATTCTTAAAGATCGTTCAGCACGACATGAATGTTGTGTTTGTGGTATTTTTAATTCTTACTATTTTGCATTTTCTTGTTGGTTGGTTCAAATAGTCCTACTTCAATAATGTTGAATCACCCTTAGGACATGTTGCCTGCTTTTCAACTTTGTCTGTTGACGTCTTATTTGTGATATGCAGGCTTCATAACCTCTGATCCCCCAAAATATTTACCTTTTCACGTTTAAATGTTGAATTTTGCTTAAGCCGGTGCCAGGGGGCGTAAACGGTAGCTTGCACATGCCAGTACTGTCCATGAACAGGTTCAATCAAACCGAGCCTGCAACATTTTCAATTTTACTGTGTTGGACTTTCTATTGGGATTCTTATTTTCTCTGTTTAAAGTAAAACATCATATATCTTGTAACCCTTTATTTTAAATTTTTATGCACAATGACCCTTTTAATACACTCCCCGAATGCATAGTTGACCTTCATCTTCCGGCATTTGCACTTTTACTTTTGAACCAAATGAGCACTTTAAAAGTATAACAGTGAGTAGCTGTGTCCATGCTAGACAAATGTGATATATTTTAACAGCAGCTTCTTTGGCTGGGTTGAAATGCACGGTAGGTGTTTCCTTTTTTCAACCTACTTTAAAACACTTTGCGTCTATAAAATGAAAGCATTCTTGTCAGATATTATTGGACCATTCAAACTTCAAATATTGATGTCAGTTTATTTGGAAAACTATGAACTGAGCTTTTCCGGCAGCATCTTTTGAAGAGAGTAATGTAATAAGAATGGTATGTAGATTAGGCCAGTATCGACGTTTATCCACATAATTAAGTTCATGAAGACAAGGGTGACATTTATCAATTTTCATTAAGATATAAATAGAAGTTATTTACACTAGATGAGTTTGAACTCTTCTTATTTTCTATTCCAGGTCGAATGACAAACGATTCGGATAGTTTTAAATAAAATGATGAGGATAACTTGCGACAAATGTTGAAAGTTTATTTGTTGTCACATTGATTTTGTTAATGGCTTAAAGTTAGTTACTTAAAAGTTGCATCATTTTGTCAGATTTTGAAAATAAAAGAGAAAGGGACAAAACGGAAAGTATTACCCCTTCACATTCTGAATGGTAAAAGTATGAAAAAACAACATCCACAAAGACGGGTGGTATTTATGAACGACCCAGCAACACTGCGATACAGGACTACCGGCAAAGATTGCAGCAGGACAAAAAAGAAGAAAACAAAACAAAAAAAGGTCACAAGGGCAATGCACGCAATGCGTGCATTTACAAATGAACGTCATCATAAAAAAATAAATACAATAAAAATAAATGAATAAATAAATAAATGAAATAAAATAAACAGAAACAAGAATAGGTGATATTCTGTTTATCGTTAAAATGATATAGCGATTAAATAGTATATATGAATAATAGGTTATAAATCTTCATGAATATCAACTGATGTTATTGTGGAGAAAATATGTAAAATACCCTACTAGAAATTCGTGAAAAGGAATTAATCATTACAGACAAAGTTGTCGTATACTGCACTTCAACAAAGCCTTTTGCAAAAGGCAAATCGCATAACAACTCTTGCGCAAACATAAATATCAATCATATGTAGTGAATATGATTAAGACACCCTAGAATAAGATATTCGTTAAATAGATAAATGAAATGGTTGTTCAAGATGTCATTACCAGTTAATTATCTTGCGGGAAACGAAATTGACAAAGTCGCTAAGACGTGATAGTATTTGGTTTATAGATCTGAATAGAATTTTCTCTAGAAAAATAAAGCATTACGATCAATTCATGGTAACAACATTGTTAAGATATTCTATTAAGTATCTGCCAAAGTAATGTATAGTTTGCTACAAATGGTTAGATTAATTATCAAGACATTGTTTAAAGTTTCTGTCTGCGAATATCGGCCAGTGAAAATAGTAATACACAGAAGTCGTTACATGCAAAACACTATTTCTTTAATTTTAATCCGAACTACTCGTAAGTAAGTACATTTAAACAAAAATTCAATAGAAACAGGGTATAAATTATAACTAATTAGAAATATAATCCACTTAAATATCATAGTTAAAGAACATGTAATACAATAAGTTACATAATGTTGCAGCATTCACAACATTGATACGACTTCGTTATGTACGATCAATTAGCATAATGTACGCTAACGATGCAACCAACAGCAACTTATACCAAGCAAAAGGACAAATAATATCAAATTTATTAACAAAAAAATCTTGGAAAGTGGGATCCTTTCGGAAGTATTGAAAACATAGCAAAGCATGATTACTGCAGACTGGATTTTACTGGGTCTATATATATGAGACAATGTAATGTCTAGCATCTCTCACGCAGCTCTTTCACCTGCAAAATCGACACAAAAAAGTATTATGTTTGGAAATACAATAATTTAAGTTAAAGAAATTCATTTGAAAAGGGAATAAAAAATAAGCATTTTAACATTTAATGAACCACGGCATGACATTTTCAAAAACAAATGTCTTTTGAATGTCTCATGGAAATTTTTGTGAATCATTTTAACTTTTAAAGGGATTTATTGATAGAAGTATCACATTCCCAAGGTAGAAGCATAAAATATGTAACCTTGCACATATCTGCAGAAGAATATCACTGTTATCAATCTTATTGTCATACTAATGGTTCATGATTAATTCGAAAATCTTTGGAAGAGCTTTAAACGCCTATAGAATTGAGTTTTATAATACACTGAACATTTCAAAAGTGCCGTCTCAAGAGGTTTGTAAAGCCTTGTTATAAACGATGCAAACTTAAATCTTTACAGAAAACACACTTGTTGATTCAAATTCAGGTCATTAGTATAATGAAATCATATCGAGTGTTGATAAAGGGGTTTTAGAAAAGGTGACAACAGTGAATCCATTCAAATTCAATATTTAGATACTATCACTTTATTGCATCAGAAAAGCATTTATTATCATTTATACTTTTTATTTCACATAGACCCAGCAATAAATTGGAATGCTCAGTGGTGGTTAATTGACATCCCACTTTATCGTTTTGATATTCTTGATCTCTGAAACGAGTAGTTACGGGTAAAGTGTCAGTTTGTTCACATCTCAGTATTTGGAATATTTTGAATCTCTATAATTCAAAGAGTATCTATTCTAGTACTATAAATGAAAAGTCTTGAATATAAACGTTTTGTTTAGTTTTAAAGCACTTACCGCTCATCTAGCAATGACAGTATTTGACGTTTTTGCCTAAATGATTAAGCAATGTTGGGAAAGCACACTTCAAGTTGTAATTATATTAAATTTTACAAACATTCTGTTAAATACATTAGGGCTTTGTTTACAAAAAATGGTTTAATTAATAAATCTTTTCGATAAATGAGATTTATACGTAGTCATAAACCATAGGCAAGAAAAATCTAAATAAGAAATATACAGATTTCATTTAACCTGACGAAACATTACCTGATTATAATTAAATGATATAATAAAGTGTTTTTTCACAGACCAGAGAAAAGAAACGTAGATCACGAATTAACATTTAAATCAGTTTTTACGACAGTCTTGTTTTGTGATCGTCTTTTTCTGTTAAGACATCGCCATGAACACCCATAGCAAGCGAATTTCATCCTATTCAATTAGGTTCTATGTTATATGATAAAAGAGTACTTAATTATGTTCAGGTATTTTATTCTTTAACCTTTAACGAAGCGCAAAGACAATTGAATCATTGCGTGCTAGTTCAGTTCATTTGATCTTCGCATAACCCTGTATAGTGTAAAGTGATGTGTTTCAAAGGCTTTTGAATTATAATCTCGTTTACACGAGCACTTTATGATTTTACGCATTAAACCATTATTATCAGACGATGACTTTGAAATGAAACTAATGTGTTCTGGTTATTGGCAATCCCATAAGAAGTTACGCTAGAGAGTAGCACAAAGCACATTGAAGAAAGAACACACTTGTTGAATTGCCGACATGGTAATTGATGACTGAATAGAATAATTATCATAAAGAAGAAAATATGACGATACGATATTTTAAAACGTGATTTACAAATATCTCAAGAGGCCTGCTGCCACAACCACATTACCAATTTTATTGTATCAGGCGCTCAAAGTGACAAAACGTACCTGTAAATCCTTCCTTTCTCATTGATGAAGTTTGAAATATAATTATAATGTGTAGGTCTATTGATAAAATAAAGAGATATTAAGACAATGAGATAAGATTTTGTGCCAGCCAATGGGTACGTTTTGTACTTTGGTCGTTATGAAAATAATAAAATTGGAACAGTATTTTGATGAATTATAAAAAGCCCAAACAGTATGTTCACCTTTTATGTTCAAAAGCGATTGAAGAAGATGTTAAACAATACAAATTGAAAGAGAGAGCTTACAGATATCCATACCAAAACATTCTTGTATTCTGATGATTTTTATACAATAAACAGGTAGATCTGTTTGAAATAG
The DNA here is from genome assembly GCF_026571515.1 of Ruditapes philippinarum. NCBI lineage: Eukaryota > Metazoa > Mollusca > Bivalvia > Venerida > Veneridae > Ruditapes > Ruditapes philippinarum. The sequence goes on from NW_026855611.1 coordinate 204,034, forward strand.
TTTAAGACACTGAAAGAGTAACTGAAAATATTCACTTGGCTTAATTGTATTTATATGAACCAGATATGCTGCAGGAAAGATTATAAAACGCTGGTTGTTCTTATTGTACATTTAATTGATTATCATTAATTTAAAATTAATATTGATGGATTAGATGAAAAGAAATATAAAAAGAGCTTCTTATTACTGTAACTTATATGTTAACAAATATGATATATGTATGTCATTAATAAAATTGACAATACATAATATCATACGTCTTTCATTTGATTTAGATATAAGATTTGCTTTAGGGTAGATCTGAACAAATGTCATGATTTAAGTGAGTTTGTCAATAATGGAAAGTCTATTATACTTAAAATAATTATGTTGATAGCATTCAATATCATAGAAAACCATGAAATAATTACATATGGATGTCGTTTGAAGTGTGAAATACAGGATAAAATATAATATTGTATATTTTATATAGCATATACTAAATTGTTCTCCAACAAAACAGTTTTACTTAATATCATATAAATGATCGTACCATATACATATTCATACTGAAGCACTTAGAAAACTTTCAGTAGATCTTTAAAGAATTTTTTTCTATAAGAATATCCAAATGATTTTTTTCTATAGTTTTTATCAATATTTGAAAAAATTGTGGGAGATGTGTCCATTTTAGACCAATCCTCTTTAAAAATATACTTTTATCGTAAAGAGAAGTCTAAACTGTATTGACAGTCTGCACCAATGAAAACAAGTATCTATTCACCACGCAGATAATTGAGTTTAACGTGAAAAGTAAACATCTTATTTGATTAATGAACGTGGCCACGTTATGTTAGTCTGTCTTACAAAATGAATTATCATTGCTAAATGAAACTTAAAGATAATACATGTGGCCGAAAACTGACAGGAAAGGTGCAAGTTTTTAAATAAATCTGCAAACTTAAAGTACAATCTTCTAAGTGAATAGAAAAAACATAGACTTTTCAGTTTTCTTACTTGTCAATATGTCGAACATATATAATGCATTGTCTAGTAACTTATGAAAATAAAGGACATATTTTGCTGAAGATGGTTAAAAAACTTTTACTTTGGTATTATGTTTGTCTATATTTCGTGAGCCATTAAAATATACAGTGTCATTATGTACTAACCCGACGTGACGGTTGTTAGGTTTCTTATATCTCCTGTGATTTTTCTATACAATAAATAATAAATGTATGTTGTTGTGACAGGCGAATGAATTATAATGATAACAAAGACTTTATTTATTTCGACAAGCCCAGTGTCCCTCACAAGTTTTCCCTATGCACCTATGTATGCGAAACTAATGCAAAACCTGTGCACGTAACAAAACCTAGCGTGTGGCTAGCCGCCACTTTAAAAATGTTTGAACATTACGTTACCGATTTTGAAAAAAAAATAAAGAACGAAAAAAGGATTATGAAGAAGTAACTGAAATTTGTATTTGTGAAACAATATGCATTTTGTATGTAATTCACAAATTTTATTTTTCATTTTAATTCAATTGAAATTAAGACATTTCTGACCTATCTAAAAATAAACAAAGTTGGTGTTTATTTTTTGTCTACGTCCGGCAGATTTCGATTTCCTATAAAAAGTAAGAACTCAATGAAAGAAAAGTAGTTCATAACTCAGTGTGGCTATGATTACTCAAACGATATGAACAAATACTTTGAAAGCTTTTAAGAGTAGAAATTTAAAGTACATCGTATAATATCTCGACAATTGCTTTCACTCTTTCAGTATCTTTTTTTTAGGAATTAAGATCCTTTTGATTCAGAATAACATTTGTTTTAATTATAGACTTTTATTTTAATGAATCATCCCATTTTTTCACAAAGTTATCAAAGGTATTATTGCCAATACTGACAATTAAGAAACTGATGATGAATATAATATAGAAAAGTCGCGAAGAACATTATCATACAAACAGTTATTGTGATAGAAGTACTCTTGCGAAAACACTTTGGAGAAAGATATTAATGTTATAATTGAATATTCTGACTATAAGTGAACTATATGCTAACATTGTTGTACATGTAAACAGTTCCATTACTAATTTTCACAAGTCAAAGGCGTACATATTCAGCTTACATAATGGAGCGAAATGAAATATTAACACAACGTCTAAAAGACTTTCTATCATTCATCAAAATGCTTGCAAAATACTAGATACCAAATTATTTGTTATTCTTATTAAACATTATATGATACTATATGCTAAGGATGTAAATTGAAATTAAAAGATAAATTTTGTTGGTTATATCTATTTTGTTAGATAACATTAAGTCAATGTTTCCTTCGTAAATTGCTAAAGAAAATGATACTCGATGTCATCCAAATTCCCTCTTTCCTAAATAACATTGTCCTATAAATTAATTTTCCTTTTCAACATGTATCAGATTAGTAACAGATAATTATCCTTTTATCTATAAAACTTTCGTGTAAATGTATTTGTAATATAAGTAAAGTACGTTACATGTACTTATGTGTTTACCTAGACAACGTTTCAGTTACTTAACACAGGATAATTGTTCGTACAATACATGTGTATACATGTATCTAATGTATCTCTTAAATTTCTACAAATAACTGCCAGGTTGAAAGTAGCGACTTATTTTGTCAGATAATAATTTTAAAGTCCGAAGTATTGTGCAGGATCTAGTAGCTATTAAATTTATTTACTTACACAGATAATTATCGAATACTTGTGTGATTTACCACCAAAAAAGTTTTATAGATAATAAGATTATTTTCTTTTTCGAGGTAGGTGTTGACAATAGATGGCTCATTATAGAGTGTTTCGAAAGATAAATACATATTCGTTATTTTCATTTTCAACAGAAAATCAGGTAGAGTTTATTAACATGCAACATTCCATATACGAGTATATAATATATTGTGACAAGTAAATGTTTGATTGTTGGCATAGCTATGCCACCATAGTTTTAACCAAACATTGAAGAAATGATAAAAAATCTTGAACATACATCTTGATAAAATCTTTACTATTCCATGCACCAGAAAAATGTATGATGATTTAACATAGCTTCTGCGTATGTGTGTTCCCTTATACAAATAAGAACAAGAAATAAAAATTTAATGAAGAAAAAAATATCATATAAACATATATAAGTATTAAAGAATTTAAACGATAATTACAGATGAAACTTCATTATGCAAATCTTATATTCTTATAAAGATCTCTTTATATATTCTTACTGTTAAAATAGTTTAAAAAGCAGGGCATTAATCTGGGTAGAGATTTATTTCATTACAGCCCGAAATGTTTAATGAGTGCGACAAATTAATGAATGTTAAGGTTTGTTTTTCGATGACTGTCTTAAAATATTAATTTCCTTAAAAATGATTATAAGTGGTTTTCAAAACAAAAGTATTTGATACTTTTGGGTACTTATTTTCAAAGATGCATATAATTATCAGCATATTCAACTTTACCTTCCAGTTCAATAATTTAAACGTGAATCAAACCGAGCCTGCAACATTTTCAATTTTGTTGTGTTGGACTTTCTTTAGGAATTCTGTTTTTCTCTATTTTATTGTCACATCCGTGTTATTTGTGCCGTGTGGCGGCTGTAAAAAGTCTTCTCGTACATTTAATCAATGATGTTATATTTTCGATCCTTGAAGATCGTTCAGCACGACATTATTGTTGTGTATACATGTTATGGGGTATTTTTAGTTTCTTCTATTTGGCCATTTTCAACTTGGGTAGTTTCCAGTTATTCCTATTGAATACCGTTAATCACCCTAAGGATTGTTCCTGCTTTTTAAATTTGTCTTTTGACGTTTTATCTGTGATATGCAAGGCTTCATAACCTCAGATCCCTTTAAAAATTCCATTTTATTTAGTTCCGCCCATTGTTTTTCATTTGGGCACAGGCATTCTGTACTTGGGGACCATAAATGACCGCTTTTCATGGAACTGGCACTGAGAGTGTCACATTGAAGGTTCTGTGATTACCGCCATATGAAAAACATCTGCGGATGTTTTATTTAAAATTTCAACCAATTTCCGGGTTAAATGATGTTCTGTTTTATAATTAAGCGGTGCTAGGGGGCGTGGATGGAACTTGCCTTTTTCCAGTACCGTCCATGAACGATGCCCATCAAACCCAGCCGCAACAGTTTCAATTTTTTTTGTGGTTGGACTTTCTTTAAGGATTCTGTTTTCTCCATTTTATAAAATTAAAAGCATAATGTGTGTTCCTTGTTTTTATTTTACTTAATAAAAAGATTGAAAATAAGGTTGATATAATTCATTTAGATTTTTTATTGTGCTGTAAATGTTGAAAATGTCTTTAAGTTGAATAATATTATATTTATTTTTACTTTTTTCTGTTATATTATCGTATTTTGAGGATTTTTATTTCAGTTAAGGGTTCAAGCTTGTACCAACATTAAGTTTTAAAGAATAAGCATACATTAAATCCCGATGGTAAAATAATACATTACAGTCGTAATAAAGATGGGACATTAACTCCATCAGGGGTGATTTGTCTCAATTTGCAGTAACCATTTGTTTAAATGTTAAAACTTGTTATACAAAGAAGATATTAAAAGCAAACGAATATGTCTACTGACATCACAATTTCCATTTAGCTTGAATGTATTTTTTGAGGATTTCTTGTTCATAACCGTTTGATTTTTCACCGAGTATCACACAGAAACAGCCTTTTTTTTGTTCCAAATTAAAACTTGTGAATGTTAATGAATTCTACTAGGGAAAATTGCTGATTTAGCTTGTGTTCCTAACGAATAATTATGGTACGTCAGAAAAATAGTTCGGAAATGTAAAACCATGTCAGTGATTTTGTCGGTATTATATGTTGGTTTTTTCATGCGGTAATCAAAAGGAGTAACTTACTTAACTGTGATTTAATTCTGTCATTTTGTATAACGTCTTAATTGATAAAAATATTCATGATTATTAGTTAAAACTATTCAAGGTATTTCAAAAGATAGAAATATGCGTATTCAGAAAGAATCGACAACTATTTTGAATCTACATATAAGCGTTCATACATAATTTCACCAAGCTATTCGCTCTTGAAGATTAACTTGAAGCCGGTTCAATGATGAGGGCGCATTTTCAAGTAACAGCAATGAAAAACCTCAATTAAATCAAACCTGCAACATTTTGCCATTTTAGACGTTCTTTTTTTTGCATTCTTTTTTTTCTTATTTACTTTTCAAAATAAAATAGTTTTGTCAGTTTTAAGACAAATTTACAAGAAGTTTGTTAATGGGTTGTATATTATTCTGTACTGTCAGTAAGCATACAATATATGTGAAATATAAAAAACAACAACAAAAAAAAACAGGTTTTACAAAGCAAACATTTGCAACAAAATCGATGTGAGTTTCGAAAAAATAATAATGATGAAATTTTGAAATTTGTTTTCATAACGAATGAGTTACAGGAATATTTTTAGTATTTACTACATTTCAGGATACAATTACAAATTATTACAATAATGACATGCAAAAACGGTAATTCTGTTTTTCACTTAAAATACTTTCTAAACACATTGATATTTCAGATTTGACGAAATCGTCGCATGAATTTAAGAACATTAAATTTGTCCAAAACATAAGATATAACAATTATGTTTGTATATTGAAACATAGCTATAGAAAATAAGATTTCTGTAAAGCTTTTGAGGTCTCACTGAATTCTCGTAATTGAATTCTTCGAATATATCTTCATCAAATGCTGTGATTCAGAAATTGAAGTAAGATATTCTCAAGAAAGATGTTTAATTTGTAATTGTTGCAATTGCATATGCAGGAAATCATTAAAGACATGACATCCTCAGTATAAGATGTCATGATTGATACACAAAACTTTAAGAGATGGCTCATAGAATACTATAAACATTCCCAGAAGAGTTGCTCAAGCGTATGAAATGTCAGAAATGTGTTGTTCTAGCATGTTCTAGCATGTCAATTATTAAAACATGTATTGTCAATACATAGCAAGCAACAACCACAAGAACAAAAAAGAATAAGATATCAGTCTGTTTGTTGGATCTCGTGAAAAGTTTAATTACACCAAGTGCGCCCTTTGCATTGTATTGGAGAGATAATTTTCACAGAGAACTAAATATATTGCATTTATGTAAAATGTTCCACTTAAAGGGAGACACGGGTAAAATGTTCATTTCTTCTTTTTGAATTGTTCATACATTTTTCTGCAAATGTCCTCAAATAAAATACTCTAGACATTCACAGCAATAAAACTTTTCTCCTTATTAAAAAAGTGGTGATTTCTTAACTTGACCCACTTTGGTCAGGTTAGAGCATTAAGATTTCACAATAGTTCTCACCGTGAACTCTGGAAACGTTTAAGAGCATGTCAAATGGATGACTTAGATATGTTTCAATCATACAATATCCACAATATCTGTTATTGTAATTTAAGTCACATGACTTGTTTTAAAACTACTCAGTGATTCTGTCGGCGTCTAGATATCGTTCAGCATTGTGTAGATGTATTAACTCTTTAAACCAAAAATATATAAGAATTTATACATAAATTCATGCTGGGACTCTAAAAAAATGTCATTTCAGTGTGATTTGAGTACATAAGATCATTTTTTGTATTGTTGTCATTAATTTGTCAGAGTATCCCTTTAAGGTTTTATTCTGTGGTTTATAGAAATAAATGCTATAAAATTTATTCATTTTGTATTGTCAATTACAAACTTAATGGTCTATGCAATAAGCTTATACCACCTGTCAATGCAAAGATGATAAAGCAACTATGCAAATTGAACCTAACATTTTTAACAGCCGTTACTTTTGATATTTTTGTATCGATTTCGTTTTTCAAATTTTGAAGCATTGTTTGCTATCGAGCAGATTACAGACAACGAGGAATTACTTTATCAGATGTATTTATTTTCTTAGACCAGGGTATTTACATTATAACATAATGTCCGTATGATGCATTTCCTGAGATTATTCTTTTTTGCATGCATCCTGTTTTCACAATTTTGTGTGTTTTACATGGTAACCGTTATATATTGTAGAGCGTTTAATACTACTTGCTATCAATATAAAATATGTATATATACAACGGTTCGATTAGTTATTATTGTTTGTAATTTTGAAATTAAGTTTATTGTACTGTATACTCCGTATGTTATAGAAGCGTATAAATATAATTTAAAAGCCTTTTTTTTAATAATATGGCATTTGTTAGTATTTTAATATGACGTCATGATATTGAGCATCATTTAGTTTTTCGGTAATTCTGTTTTTCACTTAAAAATACTTTCTAAACACATTGATATTTCAGATTTGACGAAATCGTCGCATGAATTTAAGAACATTAAATCTGTCCAAAACATAAAATATAAAACTTATGTTTGTATATTGAACATAACTATAGAAAATAGGATTTCTGTAAAGCTCTGGCAACTCCAAAAATCAATATATTAAATGATATTTTCCAAGAAGATTACTTAAACAGCCCGATAATAAAATTTTCATGGACGTTGATTTGCCTTATTTTATTGTCAAAACTTTTAGAAGACATATTTCTATTTTCATTATTGAATATTTGTTGAAGCTCATATCCACTGAGAATAAAATGACACGTTGACTTTAAGACTCTCGTTGTCAGATATTTTTTGTGTTTGTACACACATTATTGTTATAGCTTGGGTTTAAATCACAGGGACGTGTAAATGGTCATTTGGGAACTCTCTAGCTTTCCAGGTTGATGAATACCTAAGGTGACATTCCGGGCATTCATTCAGGCACAAGCGAATCCAAGATCCGACCATCAACATGCTACAGATAAAAAATAGAAAAAAAGTGTGGAGAGTAACGTAAGGGTCCATTCTTTATTGTGGAATAAACTAGTTCTGTTATGTTGCCTAACGGTTTCTCATGATCTCATTTGTTACAAATTGTCAGGAAAAATAATTAAAAAGAATATAAATAAAAATAAAATAAACGCTATGCTGCTGTTCAAACTAAAATAGCCTAGACATATTAAAAAGGATTTCAATTGTATTTTTTGCTATGAAAATGAATTTACTTTTTAAAATAATGCTTCATATACATGTTGGTTATCGTACAGGCAATTGAAGCCCAAACGTTAAAGGTTACAGCGATTTTGTTTTTATACAGAAAACATAAAACCGAATTGAATAAGTGCAAAAGTATTATTATTCTATTCCTCGACTTCTAGTATTTAAGTTGACAGGAAGATATTTTTACATGTTGAGTTTTAAAATGTCTGGTTTTTAAATCTTACTAATTTTTGCCAAAGCGATGTTTGTTGAAATAAAATACTTTTTGAAAAAAGGATGTACTTAACAACAATAAAAGGCAAGTCAGTGTATCAAATTGTAGTGGTATTTTCAATGTTTCTAATTTAAACTATTAGAGTTAGCATTAACAGTTTGCCATTAAACACATTTTCCCCAAATTTATCTGTTTGGAGTCTGATTCAAGTTGGATTGATGTGATGCATCACACTAACTTTTAATTTTTTGACGTGACGTGACAATAATGCAAATAGAATATACAGAACTTACCATTATCTTTGTTCTTGGTTATTTAAGAAAATAAGAAAGCTGTAGATATCAACATTTAATAATACACCGAGTAATGTTATTACATCTTATAAATATTTCATACATCTACAGATTCGCTTCATATATATATAACTATCAAACGTTCCAGTCAATTGTATTTCATGGATTTTTTCATGACTGAATAAACAGACGTAAATTTATAGACTGAACATTAGACAGACGCGAAATACAATTGTTTAAAAAACAGTGATGGTCATAGGAGGTCTCCTGGGAGAATAAGGTGAGAAAATGTTAATGTTATAATTGAATCTCCTGGATAAATGTGCAATGTATGCTTAATTCTTATATACTACGACAACTCCATTACTGATTTCACATGCCGATACTTACATGTTTGCCTAAAAAAACATAAACATATAACATGAAATAAAAAAAAACAAAAAAACTTATTGATGTTAATTATCACCGACAGCTTGTTAGACAAAACTAATACATGTACATGTTTTTGGTATTAGAGGTATCACATCATTGTACTTGAAATGAAATCAATACAGTTTCTTGTGTTGTAAAGTACAGCCTGGTTGCTTTACATGTTTCGGTTTGCATCCTGTTTTTGCAATACTTTTTCCTGACAGACGACATAAACGCTTTTAGATCATGGACTCCGGTAGTCAAAATGTTTGACGTCTTTGTTTTCTATATTAAATTTTAAGGAATCAAATATAAACCGACTAATAAACTGGTCAAAAATGAATAACTGAGATATCGTGACATTTCAACGTTAGCTTATTTACACATTTTACAGTTAAGATTTATTTCGATGACAAAGGCCTCTTTTGTCATATAAATTAATAATACTATAATTTTCATCACAATTTGTATAATTTAACATTTTTCTAGAATAAATTATAAATTTAACGACCCCGGCCATACCGGATAACGAGATTTTTCCGGACCAATGTTGTGGCATGTGACCGTGTTAATTAACTTATTTTCTCCTATCTATATTGGCTACTGCGTTAGTAACGTAGTAGATTAAGCAAAGGAAAAACACGCTATATTTACGATTTTGTCCACATTCTCACCTGAATTAAGGTGTCATAAAATGGATTTTAACATTAAACATAACAACATCAGTATTTACCGTTTACTCGGAAATTTATTTCATTTTTTCATTTTACTATCTGGAGGCCAGTGGCTTTAACCCCTTTTTTTACTGGCTTTGCCCATTTGTATCTAAACTTTTGGCGAGCTTCTAAGACTGATATTAACCTGTGATATCCCATGTAATTAACCGTGACAGAATATTAACATTCAGGTTCACGCTAATTAAAAATGTATTGATGCACCTACGATAACCTGTTAATATACAGATTGTTAAAACAAGCAGTTAAAAGATAGCGTATCAGTCTCTTTTGAAAATAAGTATCTAGGGATATCCGCATTCTTATTTCAAAGAGATTCAGTCGCAATTAAATTCGATGATCTAATCAGGTTAAACCTGTATCATATACAAATATTTTGACCATTCGTTTGATATCATTGGGTTTGATTTTTTAATTAGTTACTCTAACAAGGTAACGTAATAATATGTCTTTAATGATTCAAAGTTTAAAAGAAATTAAAAATAGATTAAGTGTATTTTTTATCGACGACGTTTACTAATATTATAACTCATGAAACTCTACTAAGAGACGTACATGCTTAAAGGTAAAGAGAGTTCCCATCCTCATATTATCACGGTATTTAAGAGGTGATAAAAAGATTCGAAGGATTGTATATACATCGTTGACAATTTGCACTGACTCCTTAATTGCTTTCAACTTTCAAGTTCAATGAAATACCTGAGCTTATCATGCGTTTGTCTTCTTTTATTTACTTCCTGATTTTGATTTATAGTTTAGTAGTGAAATGTGATGAGTCTTTAAATTGTCTTTTATCTGATTTATTACCATATTTACTTCAAGTGTGCATAAACAACAAACCCCACCATTGTATAAAACATGCAATTAATATCACAAAAATGATCTACTTTAGTTATTTACTTTCAAACAGTAAAAGTATGTTGTTTTTTTAACATTCCATATTTTGAGCGCTGTATATATTGAAGTTTGTCCAGCACTTGCTGAAGAATTTTAGTACAATATGGCATTACTCAATTTTGTGATTAAGGTTTTAATGGATGATCAAATACAGTTTAAGTTTCTAAAGACAGTGTCTGTAATTTCCTGTGTAGACAGTTAAAGAGTATCGTTTGTGTTTTATCAATTATCTCTGATGGTAGTCAGACAAATTTCAAGTACAAAATTGTCCATTGAATTGTCCGCCTTTGTCCTTATAAAGTGATCTAGGAACTATTAGATTATGAATACAATTAAAACACTTGAACATATTTAGACCAAAATAGGATTATTCACTTACAAAATAAGTTTAGTTATTATATATTTAAAGATTTATTGTGTTTATACCTGTTTCTACTAGCATCTTAATTCGTTTTGTAACTCTTTACCTTTGTATAATTGACATAGTTGAATCTTTATTCTTCCGACTTTTAGGCAAATTCATTATATGCAAGCAAATAGATGCACGTTTTCTTTTTTCTTTTTTGAAAATTCTCGATGATCGATTTTTCAGTATACTGTCCATAGAAAATAAGAAGAAAACGTAAAGTCTCTAAAGGGATCGAATTGAAATTAAATTGAACTTTTCCGTTTCAACAAGCACGTTCTTAATGAGTTTTTAAGCGAGCTTTGGTAGTTTGCAATGATAAAATATCACTATATATCACACCGGTTTCCTTAAATTATGTTGACACAAATAATACATTTATTTTGTTCTGGTATCAAATGAAGTTGGCCATACATAGGATCGGTTCAAAAATCAGTCAAATCGGTCTCACTCGTTTTTTTGTTATATAAATACATTGCTCGTTTAAAGTGCATTTGCCCTAAATAAATCAAGTCACATACAGAATCGGTCAAAATTCATTCAAAAATGACTGTCTTACTCGTTTTTTTAATATAAAATCACAAAGTTTTATTTGCCCTAGTAAAATGAGACTTTGCAATGTGTTCATGTCATGTATACGTTTGAACGCTCTTTTTGCTGCCCTTTAGTGACTCATGTAAATCGTAGTATTTTGTGCACCTGAACATACTTGTAATTGCATCATTCTTTTATGACATGAGAACATGAGCATTCTTTCAAACAGAGTACTGGAAAAGGCAATTAACTAATGACGTTTCTGCCTCTGTCCATTTGTGGTTTTTAGAAATACTCTCAATGGATATCTGTCTTCTTATTTCAGAGATTTTGTAGCGATTAAATTAATCGATTTAATCAAGTCAAGCCTCTGGACAATGTTCAATCATAAACAATGACTAAATGCACTTTGAATCAAACGATTACTATGATTGGATTGACTTTTAAGTGACCATTTATCTCTCGTTAACTATGTGTTTTTATAGTTAAAGTAAACTGAATAGCAAGAATTGTTCTATAAATTTTATTATAAGGTGAGTTCAACAAATAAGCTTACTATCATAATGTACATTTAACATATTAAGATCATTTTGAAAAGCAAAGCATGTAAAGGAGTTTATCTTGACAGACAAGCTATGGTCAGCAATAACACCCCCTCTTCCCCCCGAAAAAAAACCCCACAAATTATAAAATAAAATAAAAATAGCACACACAATACAAAACAAAAAAAAACACGAAAACAAAAACAACTACAAAAAATTTACCCTGAAATAAAAAATAATAAAAACAAAATATCCCATTCCTAGACGAGATCATTTAAAACTAATTGTTTCAAAGGCTCTATATAGTTAAAAACTTTACAGTTAAAATTTAACCATTTAATGTATTTATACATAAATCAAGGTTGAATAAACTCTACGGAAGTCCCAAAACCTGAAACAAAACATAAAATCTTACAATATCGTAATAAAAAGTTAAATATCTACCTATCTAATACATGATCAAACATTAAAATTGCTATATTCAAAACGTCTAATTGTTTTCTACTATATTCTTAGTCAAGTAATGGTTTTATGTATTTAAATACAAAGATTCTTAGACTTCAGTTCGAGATTTTAGCGTGTATGGGTAAACATAAAACACAGTTTAAGTATTTAAAAACAGTTTCCGTCATTTCCTGTGTAGACAGATAAAGAGGACCGTTCATGTCTCACTTATTGTCTTTGATGATGGTGGTTTGTTCAGTCCGTCTGCGATCGGTTTGATTTCCTGTAAAATTTACAGTGAAGAACTGAATATTAATAGGATTTTAATTGGTCATTGCAAACTGAAACCCCGGAATGTCATTGGCCTTTTATAATAAGTGTAGCAATCTAAAGGATCTTTCTAAAACGTTTGATGCTGCTGATGAAATTTCCCTGTGACCTTATGTTAGTTTTGCCGCCGACAAGTTGAGTTGAATTAACTATATATTTATAAATTTTTGCTTGAAACAGGCGGTTGTTATTATTATACATGTGACGTAAAATATAATTCTTGATTGCTTTTCGTTTAAATATCATATGCTAATATTATGATATATTTCGGTGATGAACATTGCCTTGTAGACCAACTTAACCGAACATACACATTATTTCAATATAATTTCAGTAACAGTTATTATGATATTTTTTTCCATTAAAATATTTACTTGATTCGATCAAGGAGCCATATTTTAAGCTTTATGAATATTTTTTATGTATCATTTATCAACATGTTGAATTTTTACTTAACACTATATGTCATTAATAATTTAAATGAATGAGAGGAAGATGAAGAATTCTTTACATTTTGATTGATTTATTAGGAAAGTCATATCTTTATTTCCTAGATATCTTTTATTCCTTGTGACAATTATATAACGCATTGAAATTTTATACAGTTAACTACCATTACAGCAATACAAATTTTCTCCTTTATAAATCTGTCAAGTAAGAAAATGTTATTTTGTCTAAAATACAGTTTATTTCGAGTATTATTTTTTCATATAAAAAATATTTAATTTGTAAAAAATAAAGTTAACTTCATTGGGAGCGATTTGTTTTACTTAATTTCATCATTTCATGATAAGTTCTTGGATCACAAGACCGAAATTCTATTGATTTATCTGATCAAAACCTATGAATGAGTTTAAACACCAAAACTTAGAATACAGCTTTCTATAGACATTCCAAAGTAAATATTATAATATGTATTACATGCAAAAATACAATATAGATGAAATTACGAAAAGGGGTACGTCCTGAAACGGGTATTATAGAAAACTCTGACTCAAACTCAATCAAATTTCTAAAGTACCATAAGAAAATGTAATTTTTATGGTTACAGAATGTTTGATGTTTCACAGACTTCTTTTTGATATAGTTTCTTTAACTTAAGTCTTTCAGTGTGGCAAATAATAAAATAGCAATATTAAGAATTTATAAGCAAAATATTATTTATATGCGATACTGTTGATCTTAAACAAACACATCAATAATAAAAATTATTACAACAGCAACAACTAATGGTCATGACAGACCTAATATTCAATATGCTTAATAAAATTTAATTCATCATTTTCTTTTTTCCTTGCAACGATAACGAAAGTATAAGAGTTTGTTTGTTTATCTGAATTTATGTTTTACGCATAGCACACATAATCCCATATTAGTAGCAATATTATAGGTAGCAATAATTTAACTTACAACACATTGGTAAACAGAGAACAATATCATAAACATTTGAAATTTAATTATGTGTCTATTTCAAAAACACATCCAAAGAGTTATACGAATTGAAAATAAATCTTCTGGGATTTCAGTTTGTAAATTTCAATATCTTATTTAAATATAATTATGATCATTTCTTTGTTATGATGTTAAGATGATGCAATGGTCTAGCTTTTACTTCAGCTAAACAAAATGGCATTTCAATTCCTAAATAACAACAACAACACATATAAGAACATCTACACCATCAGAAAGAAAATGTCACATAAGTTTACGATGAACAAAAACAAAGTACACCGGGCACGAGAAAACGTGCAGATTTAACAGAATAAAGATACATTAAGAATCCCTAAAGAACGTCCAAAATGGCAGAATTGAAACTGCTGCAGGCTTGATTAAATTGAGCCTGTTCATGGACGCTACTGGAACGTGTTAGCTACCGTCGTTTTACCCTGTGATGATATGTAACGCTATATGACTTCAATTAAATCTAATGTTTAAATGTGTAATGTGGATGTTTAGTGTTGAACTAGATTGTTATTGCCTTCTGAGTAATTAAACCTTATGTATATAGATTATATTGACTGTGTCCACAGCAAAGCATATTACATCAGACGCAGATTTTAGAGACTTCAAAAAGTTAGCAGCATTATTAAAATATTTTTAATCATAATAGAAATAACCACTGACACTCTGCTTTAGTGTACAAGTAAATAAATGTTTAGTTTCAATTTTGGAAATGTAGAGTATTAGTTTATAGTGTATTTTCCTTAGACGAAGGTGATCATCAGAGAAATTAATTATTGATATTACATTTTATATCATTATGAAATATGCCTTCTTCCAACTACAATAGTTTATTGAATTTTTAGTTTTTCTTCACTGTTCTTAAATGTATTCTTATTATTTAAAGACAGACACGGACAGGGTATTTTAGATATTTCATCTTATTGCCTGCAACAAATGTTTCCCTTCTTAAATTAGCAGCTCACTTTTCATTTAATTTCACAAATATTTACACAGTAAGGACATCATGTTCTCGTGAAAACCATAAATGATAAAAAGATGAACATTTTTCAGATATACTATCTTTATCGTTGAAGAAAGTAAAAACAGAAGACCAAACGAACTAGAATGTGAAAAGAAACGAATACTACTCAAATTAAAAGTATGATTTTATTCTTCTTGCTCAAAGAGATATGAATGCATTATGTACCTACTGTTTTATTGTACCTTTACACTGATGAGATTGTCGCCATCAAATATTTTTTACATTATCATTCAGTTCATTTCAAGACAATAGATATAATAAGTAAATTCGTATACGTGGAAGAGCAATATTAAAGGAAGTGTGAAAGGACAACACAACTAAAACAATGGTGGTAATTGTAACAACAACAACACTACTTTTCATTTTAATTCGATTTATTTTAATTATAATAAATAAAATGAATTTGTGTAAATTACATTTTAAAGTATCGATACTTGATGCGAATGAGGCTTTTGTACAGAGTACTTAAGGGAGTGCTTGTAATAAACACTTACAATTGACATTTGTATTGACTTTTGTTGTTTGTGATTTCAGATGACTCTCAAAGGACACCAGAGTCAGTGACAAGTTTGTTTATAAATCATTTTAAACAAAAAAGGCACTGAAAATGTGTTCAAACACAGGAGAATATGTACTATGTAATTCTTTCATATACAAAGCAAAAACGTGCACCAATCGATGAATATTAAGCAACAAAAGCTGTCTGAAAGCCTGATTTTCTGAAAACGAAAAGATCATGATGATTAAAATTTTGTTATTCTAAGTTTTACATTAAAGATAAATAAACATTGATTGACACAGAACTACTGGTGATTAAAATGTATCGAATATTGTATGTCGATTTTCCTATTTTAAGATTGTCAAAGTGCAATTACTTTATTGTTTTATCACTATGTGCATTTTGTTCTTGGATCTACTACAAAAATCCGAAATGGCAACTATATATTTAAATAAACTACAACCTAGAACTATTGTGCGGCCAAATCTTAATAAGACAAGCAATTTCACTTAACAACTTACAAACTGATAATTTCATAAGCACGATTTCTTTGTCATCAAGCGTGATAACGGTAATAACACGCATATTGACTGAACCCGTAGGCATTTTAGTTGTATCAATGAATAAATTGTGACTGTAAGCAGGCATTGTATGAATTTTAACACAAATGACATTCCGTATGTTTGTTTTCAAATTGCGTTCTGGTGACAATAGCGTCTTTAGTTTTGCCCATTCTAAGATTCCCAATAGTAACATATGCTGGTAACAATGTCAATAATAAATTGATTAAAAACAAAAAAAAACCGACATCATTATTAAGCTATTGGGGATAACATTGACATTAAGGTTTACGCCGCCTGAGAATTGTCCTTCATTATTTTAAAGCTTGATTAAGTTATAAATGTTGTAATTTCACACATTTTGGTATCCGAATAAAATTCCGCTCATGCTTAAACTGGTGCTGAAGAGGCTGAACGTTAAGTTGCACTATCTTCTAGTGTCGTTTCAGGCGTCCTTCAAAGATTTCATTTTCTCCATAAGACTCTTTATGTTTTTTTTCAATTATTTCTTTTTCCAATAAGATTCAAATAATCGTTTAAAGCAACCTCGCTATTCATTTATATTATTTTTTTTTTCATTTCAGATGTAGTGATTGATATTAAGAGTGCATTTCCTAGACATTTTAAATTAAATATGATGCGAACGGGAAATCACAAGTCTTAAATTACATCCATTTATGATAAATATAAAAAAAAGTTTTACTTACGCAATCACATTTTGATGAAACACCTGTTAGATACAACGTGATTTCTAGACTGCTCTAGTTTTCAGTCAACATAAAATCTGACTGTCATTAGGCAGAGATTACTCATAATTAGTTGTGAAAATTGATCATCATCATCATCATCATCATCATCATCATAATACATATGATTTATTCCCATAACGTGTCATAATCAATACTATAAAATAAGAAGTTTTTATTCACTGCTAACATAATATATCTGTCATAATGGATACGTAAGAAAGTATATCTCAGACAAATCACGAAAAGAATCAAGGGTGAACATTTTGCAATAAAGTGTTCCCCAAGTTTTATACATTCACACAAGAAGAACAAGTTAGAAAGAGAATGAAAACAAAAAGACTTATCTCCCGTTGACCACAGAATTTTACATAAATGGCGATTACGTCCCTTTAATCGTCGATATCTCAATAAAAAGGCTAACGACGCGGATACAAAAGTCACAATCTGCTGCGCTCTGATTGTATTTCTATCTTCTGTAAATGTCTTTCGATATGACAAAACAGCAGCACGTTTGGGGGAATTACTTTCTGAGAAGAAATTACCACCGGTAACCATAATGCTGTAATATCTCGTACATTTATATATCCCCGGTACCAAAGGGCGTAGGAGGTGTATAAACTGGGCCTTTTCTAGAAACAATTCCCTATTCATCTAACGGGGCTCTTATTACATGAAATGAAACATTATAGTGCGTCTCTGATTTCTTTGTAAGAGACCGAGTTTTTTTGTTTTCTTTTTTTTTATTCATTTTTATTTTTTTATATCAACCGTATGAATTAAGATAGAAAACTCCTATGACGATTCGTGCACATTCCGTTATGAAATTTACTTCTTTCGATATTCTAGTAAAACAACAACAACAAAAACATAAACAAACAAAAGAAAACAAATAAACAAAACACACACACACACACGCACGCTAACACACACACACACACACACACACACACGTGCACGCACGCACGCACGCACACACACAAACACACACACACACACACACACACACTGAAATCATGCAAATAAGACATTCCATAAACAAATGTTAAGTTCTTAATGCAAATCATTACAACGATTAGCTGTACAATGTTGGTGTACTTTTCTGTCCAAAACCTTAACATGTAAAAACGTCGTTTACATGTAATATTAGATATAAAATCCATTGACAATAGCTGAAACAAATAAATCATCATGAAATTATAAAAATGCTGGCTCTCAAGCAACCGTGTGTCGTATAGTTGATTGCACATGTTAATTAGTCGTACATGTTATATTCAAAAAGATTGATAAGTCAACATGTATATACATATATTAAGGTTTTTATTTCATAATGTGAACTTTGGAACAATGAAATTGATTTATGAATATTATAGTACAAAATACATATAGTATGTCAAAATAATAGATAACGTATTTGGGAGTCGGCTAGATTTCATAACATTTTATGTGTAAACTGTCACTACATATTCTGGGCTAGAGATTCAGTCTGGGGAGTTCGAATTTGGTATTTCACTTGTACAATTGTGTATTTGTATTTGTATATTAAAAGTATGTAACATCCGTGAGTTCTCTCTCCGTTATGCGACAACGGTTGATTTGGCGCCTAAGACCAGCGATGTCGAAGCGACGATTTTGGACAGCGGGACACAACGAAGTACCTGAAACAGAAAATTAAAGGTGAGTGATCGTTTATATACCTGTAATTTGCTAATTTTGAAGATGTCAGATCAAGAAATAGCTACAATTTTTGAAAATTTGTCAGATACATTGGAAACTATTTCAACTGTCATAGGTACACAGGGTTTATCAGAAATAGTACAAAATTTTGATGGAAATTCTAAATATTTTAATGACTGGATAAATCTATAGAAAAATATGCTGTTTTAAAAGGTTTGGATGATAATAAAATAAAATTAGTCGCATTTCAATCAAGTAAAGGGACTGTAAGCGATTTTATGTGTAGATATGTGCGTGATAATCCTCGTAATTCGTGGGAACAATTAAAAGAAGAAATAAGTACTAGATTTGGGGAAATTAAAGATTTACATCATGAATTTTATCTTTTGAGAAATTTATACAAGATTTGGGAGAAAGTGTTCAAATTTTTGCTGAAAAATTTATAAATTGTGCTGAAACCGCTTATGAAAATTATAAACTAGGAGATAATAGTTTAATTGAACTTCAGTTAGTGGAATTGTTTACGGATAATTTAGCGCATAATTATTCAAAACTTAAACTTATGAGAGAAAAGCCAAAAACTTTACAAGAAGCAATTACTTGCGCAATGAATGAACAGAATTTCAGAGCTAGATTTTCTGCCAGAGTAGGAAAATTTTCTAATTCTCAAAATCACACAAAATACAATAATTACAGAGCAAATAATTTTAATCATTATTATACACGAAATTTTTGCGTTTACTGTAAGAGGTCAGGTCATCATGTTCGTAATTGTAGATTTAGGAAAAATGAAATATATTCTGTATTTCACCGTCAAAATTTTTCACGATTTAGGAAAAATAATAGCAATAATAGTTTGAAATCAAAGATTAAGTGCTGGAAATGTAATAATTTTGGACATATTATGCGGGAATGCCGTAAACAAAATTTTTACGATAGAAACAAAATAAATTGTCAGGAAAACTAGCAAGTTCCTGTCATATAGGGGTCTCTGACAGGAACGATAAAATACCAAAATTTAATATAGCATTAGCTGGAAGCCCTAATTCATGTTTGATGAAAATAGAAAACTATAAATACAGATCGTTAGTAGATTTAGGTGCTGAAGTTTGTCTTCTGCATCGCAGAATATATAGAAAATTGAAGAATCCTCCTCAACTTATAAAACAGAAAATAAATTTATGTTTAGTTGACGGATATTATTTACATATAGATGGTAATATAAATCTTACTTTTCAAATAGGGAAAACAGAAACAACTCAAAAATTCTATGTTGTTTCTAAAATGAATAGAAATATTATTTTAGGCCGTGATTGGTTAACACAAAATGGCGTTAGATTATATTTTGATTAAGGCTGCTTAAGAGTTAATAATACATATGTACCCCTCGAAGAAGATATTCATATCGCATCAATTGTAAGATTAAAACAGGATGTTATTCTGAAACCTCAAACAGTTAATGTGTGCACTGCTAAGTTAAAACAAAATCCAGGCTTGGAAAATGATAAATTATATGAATTAAAATGTATAGAAACTGGAATGATTGCTTCTGAACCAGGTCTTATGATAACAAATTATGTTATGAAACTTTCGGCTGATAGAAGATTTCCTATTATGATTGTCAACAATACACATAAAACTATTAGATTGAAACGAGATTCAGTAGTTGCTAAAGTTTCAGAAGTTGAGAGCATTACCTCGGTCACAGAGGCTCTTCAAACAACTTCCCCTCTTAACAACGATTTCGAACGTGATATTCATACACCTTCAGAGCATTTTAATATTGTTAGAGACTTATTAAGGAAAAATAGAAATATTTTCGCAAATAAAGATTCTGAATTATCACAGACAGATACTGTAACCATGAAAATACCAACAGGTAATCATCCTCCAATCAAATTACGCCCATATCGCACACCTTTAAACAATAGAAAATTTATGAGTGACGCAATCGATGAGATGTTAGAAGCAAATATTATAAGAAGAAGTCATAGCCCTTATTCTTTTCCTGTTGTTGTGGTCGGAAAACGTGACGGCAGTAAACGGTTTTGTGTTGATTTTAGACAATTGAATAATATTACAAAGCCAACATCATAACCTCTCCCATTAATTGATGATATTTTAACACTACTAGGGTCTTCAAAATATTTTACAACACTAGACATGCGCTCAGGCTTTTGGCAGAAACCCGTACATGAATCAGACAAGGAAAAAACTGCTTTTACGACATTCCGAGGATTGTTCGAATTCAACAGGACCCCTTTTGGCCTAGTTTCTGCACCTGGAGTTTTCCAAGAACTCATGTCACATGTCTTACAAGGTTTAGAGGCATTTGCTGTCAGTTATCTTGACGACATTCTAATATTTTCGAAGTCATTAAATGAACATTTATCACATATACAGACAGTATTTTCAAAGCTTAAAGAGCATAAATTAAAACTTAAACTGAAAAAGTGCAGTTTTATTCAGCAACAAACAAAGTACCTTGGTTTTGTAATTGATCATGAAGGTATAAAACCAGACCCAGATAAAGTAAAAGCTATTAGGTCACTTCCGGTACCAAAATGTGTTAAAGATGTCAGATCTTTACTTGGTGCTGCTGGTTTTTATAGAAGATTTTGCCCTAAATATTCTAAAATTGTTGAACCTCTAATCAATCTTACAAGAAAACGTGTTTTGTTTAAATGGACAAAAGAATGTCAAGAAAGTTTTGAACAATTAAAGAAAATGTTAACACGTATTCCACTTTTAGCATTCCCAGACCCAAATAAGCCTTATATTCTATACACGGGCTCCTCAGATTTAGTGGTCGGAACATGTTTAAGTCAGAAATGTGACAAATCTTACAAAAATAAAAGCACATATGGGCGAGACAAGAATACCAATGTATTCATTTCAGACAATGAGTATCGACGTTATAGGACCCTATGAAAAAACAATGAGTGGTAATCGCTACATTATTTGTTTTATTGACCTTTACAGTGGTTATCCCGAGTGTTTTCCTACTGCTGACAAAAGTACTGATACAATTATACATTTACTATTAGAAGAAATTTACCCTAGATATGCATGTCCATTACAAATTGTCACTGACAATGGATCAGAATTTACAAGTAATGCTTTCAAAGAAACACTTAAAGAGTTAAAAATTGATCATGTGCGTACAACTACCTATCATGCTGCCGGAAACGCTAAAAATGAACGTTCTCACCATGTCATACATGATATCTTAGCTAAAAGAATCCAGGGAAATCTCAAACAATGGGATATTCATCTTAACATGACACTAGCCGCACTTAGATTCAATGTCTCTAGGACTTCAAAGCATAGTCCATTTTATTTGTTATATAACCGTGAAGCAATATTACCGGTGGACCTGTTGCTACAACCAAGGCAGCGCTATCATGGCGAAGAATATCACAAAATTGCTTTACAAGAACAACATAATACTTTTCTGTCTGTTTATAAGAACCTTAAAAAAGCAAAACGCGAACAAGCTAGCTATGCAGATAAGACCGCAAAAGATATCAAATTTGAAATAGGCGATCCCGTATTCTATAAGAATTTTCGTAAGAGAAGCAAACTAGATGTGAACTGGAAACCATTTTATAGAATTATGGAAAAAAAGTCACCATTAACTTATATAATAAAAAATCAGCTTGACAATTCAACAGTTAAAGTCCATGCAGAACAAATTAGGCTCGCAAATATTAATGACTGGTCAATACCTAAAGCTGATAATACTGGCCGACCAAAAAGAAATGCCACATTTGTAGTTACACCTGAAAATAGCGATACTGATGATGCTTCAGAAATACCAGAATCAGTATTACCCCAAGTTGCTAAGAATGTAAGAAAAGAAAGGTCAAATTCTGATAGTGAAGATGATATTCCATTAGCCGAATTACTGAAACATCTTCGACAACAACAACAAATTTCAAATAATGACAATGCTCAAAGTAATGCACATTCAGAAGAAATGCAATCGCAGACTGATTCAGAATTATCAGACTCAAATTCCATACAAGTAAATAGCAATCCTCAGTCACAAGCAGCATATAATGTTATTCAATCAGATTCAATGGCTGATGATAATGATTCAGATAATGAAATGTTTATAAACTCTATTTCTACAAAAAAGAAAAGTATTGTAAAACCGCGATTTAAAGTATCTAGTAAAGTAAACACAAAGTTACATAGTAATAATAAACGCTTGAAACCGAATGTTAAAATGTTTTTACAATGATTAGCCAGTATGTTATAGAACGTTATATTCCGTGTTATATGCTATACTAATTTTCGGTAAATTGACCTCAGGCATTGTAAATAGTTATTATAGAAAAAAATTATACGTAAAAAGAAACAAATATAAAACAAAACAAAAAATTACATTATTTAATTATATATCTTTATATTTTTGGTGGTTGTATTCATTTATATTAATTTTCAAGTTGTTTTTATTATAATATATATCTTTGATTTTTTTATTGCTTAAAATGATATCGCTATATGTTTATTAATAGATCGGTTAATTAAAATGCATTTCAAAGTAAATGACAGCACTTAATCATGAGTTTCAAATTGATTATTCACTTTATTTCATATTAGAATAACATGTGTATACATACATGTTTCAACTGTCAACGCACAATCATTAAATAAAGTTTAAATTGGGATAAGTCTTATTGTCGAAATAAACTAAAGTTAATAGCTTAGTTAAAACTTACAAAATATGCCTAAATATATGAAAAGTAAAATTTTAAATATCAAGTATTACTTAAATAAGATACTTACACTTAAAAACATCTTTCATTGGAATTCTTATCCTATGTATTTTATGACAGTTGTCTAGTTGTTTCATATATCTGAAACAAAATTATGTTTATTGTATATAATATCTATTAACCGATCTGACAACGGACGAAAATGCAAAATATTGGTCTAACGATCACTTGTCGTCTAGTCAAGACAGAGAGGTGCGAGCGAATTCGCCGGTACAGTGAAACACCGCCTGACTAGACACTATTACAGTCAGCCTCTACGATGTCAACAGTCTACGATGCCAACAGTCTACGATGTAAACAGTCTACGATGTAAACAGTCTGCAATGTCAAACTATGTACATAAAACCATGAACACACACCTTCTTCGATGTAAGACCATGTAGATATAACCATAAACACCTTCTTCGATGTAAAATTATGTGAAATAAGCGTCTACGATGTTTAAAATGTATAACTATGCTGTCACAGCCGTCAACAACAACAACAACAACAACAACAAAATTGTGGAATCAAATAAATTTGTGTTCCTGTCTTCAACCTGAGAAGCCGAAAACTTCCGTTATCAATAGAATGTGTTTTTCTATGTGTTATATAAACTTTAAAAAAGCAGAGAAATACTGATGACAACTTCATATAAAAATAATTAATTGTGCGAGACAAAGATATCCAAAATAAATATCACATGAACATTTGCGAGAATCGTGCAACAGCAAACTGTTAATTTAATTATCTTTTACTCAAAAACAGTGCTACATAAATGAAGAATTATAGATCTATCATCACTTTGTTGTATTGTTTAATACAAGACATTCTTTTTACAACGACGAAACAACAAGAACAGTGTTTACAGATATGCCGATAAATAATCGAATATATCAAATTGTGTATAAAGTCTACGTCTACACATATAAAATACATATTTATGTCAATTTTAAAAGAATCTTCAAGAAAATCAAACATTTATGAACAACTATGAAATTCAATTTAAACTAAAAGTTTAGAGAGCTACATACCAACGATTTGAAATTCCCGACACGTCACGACGACCAAGCCATACTGATGTCAGCAAGTACCTGTTACAAAAAAACATACCTGTCACAGGAAGTGTTCAATGCGCATGCACAATACATGTTTTAACAGGAAATGAAACAAGTGGACATTTCATCAATTATCAATTGTTTATAATATTTTTAAACTTTTTCATATATAAATATCTTTTATACTCTTATCATACATATAATTCTGTCAAATTTTATACCTTAAAGTTTTTCTAATTAATATTCTTAAAATAATTTGTCCTTTGAAAATTGTTAACTTATTTTTTTGTTTTTATGTTTACTAAATCACTAGAAATTAACTTTTTTTTCTCTTTTTTTTATGATGAAATAAAGGAAATTTAATATTTATTGAAAAACCTATAAAGCTATAATATTTACCTTATGTTACTTTTATAATATATTATTTTTGTAGAATAACATTAACTGATAACAATGTCAAATGTTTATTTCTCAATCGATTCAATATAAAGCATTTTTTTTGCATAAAGATTAATCGAACATTTAACAATAATTACTATTTTACTTATTCAAAACTTTTAAAACTAATATCAAAAGTAAACTTACCTGTACTATCTATCCAAATTTCTCTATTAAAATGAATTCAAAAATGAAAAGGTTACACACGATATTCAATTGACCAATCAGAGATGATAAAACCTTAGATGATTTTTCTTTTAAAATAAAGTAACAAAAAGGTTGATATATAACATCCTTACCTTAGGGGCAAAACAGATGTCAAGTTGATTTTAGATTGTTTTTAATTTGTTAGAAAGAGTTAATACTCTGTTTAATACTTTATTTTTTAATTTCTTTTATAGCATAGGAAGGAATTTGTCGTATAGTTGATTGCACATGTTAATTAGTCATACATGTTATATTCAAAAAGAATGACAAGTCAACATGTATATACATATATTAAGGTTTTTATTTCATAATGTGAACTTTGGAACATGACATTGATTTATGAATATTATAGTACAAGTACAAGATACATATAGTATGTCATAATGATAGATAACGTATTTGGGAGTCGGCTAGATTTCATAACATTTTATGTGTAAACTGTCACTATATATTTTGGGCTAGAGATTGAGTCTAGGAGTTCGAATTTGGTAATTCACTTGTACACTTGTGTATTTGTATTTGTATATTAAAAGTATGTAACATCCGTGAGTTCTCTCTCCGTTATGCGACACGTGCATTGTTTTAATTCATTTTCTAAAGCAATCATACAACAGTTAGCAAGCAACCATACAGTTATGAAACAACACCAATGCTGATTTATTTGTAATCATTACTAAACCACTGTGTGCACCTCAGATATTGTTAAATTTTCTTAAGCTCATATGATCATATTTTAAAGTATCAAGAGGATTTGCTCGTATATGTAAAGATTGAAATCTGTGTTCGAAGTCAACAATTGTGATTTTTTTTTTTGAAATTGGGGTGAGAAATCGTATTCTTCGGAATAAATAGGTTTTACCGTAGGGCTTAGTCCAGAAATGATCTCTTTAATGTATTTCCAAGATATTAAAGTAACAATTCTTGCATGATTCTTCCAGGACGCAGACTCGAAAGTGATAAACATAAATTGTATGAACTTGTTTCGCAATCAAGCTTAAGTAAAAAGTTTAAATCAATCTTACAGCAATTACAACAGAAACAAGATTTTGGTTCTATTTTGCTTTTGTCTACTATAAACTATTCTTGCTTAGGAATGAATTAGTAGATACTAAGTGTTAGTAGATACATAGATGTATATATGTATTCAATGAAAGCATATTCTCTAGCACATATGGAAATGTTAAATAATACTAATTGAAAAATCATTCTACACACTTTCTTATCGATTGGATTTGACTACATAATTAGCAATTGAAGAATGAAGATGATTTCAATAGTTTGTTTTAAAAAATTTAAAATTAAATTGGAAATTTTTTCCCAAAAATATTGGAAAAACTTTTCTAAATTAACAAATATATAATAAGAAATTATACAATTAGTTAGTATCCTAACATATTTTTTTGCATTTTTAATTTTTTATCGGCATTTCAATACCGGTCCAACGTTTCGACAAAGGGAAAAGAAAAAGTTTATAAAAAAATCATGCAAAAAAAAACATTTTTTAAACTAGCAAAAATTTTAAATTTAATAAAAAAGGTAATTTTTGTATGTTTTATTTCTGGGCTGTTTTTTATTTTATTAAAAAAATTTTATCCAAAAAAATCGACAGTTTTTTGCATCATTTCACCAAAACCTTGTCCCAAAAAGACTTTTAAAAAAACAATCTCGGTTCCCCTTCCAAAAAAAAAAAATTACCCAATAAAATGGTTTTAAAATCCCAGAAACCCTTAAAAATTCGGAAAAAGGCAACCCCTTATTGCCCCAAAAAAAGACTGCAAAACCCGTCTTCCCTTTTAAAAAGTGGGTAAGTTGAAAAAAAAGGGTGCATACAATTGAAAATTAATAGGAAACTGGCTCCGGGTTAAAAAAAAGGGGGAAAAATCTTTTCGGGTGGGCCTCAACCACTTTGAAAAGACTCCCTGCTTTCACATTTTGGGGATAAAGAAAATCAAATTAAAAAATCTTAAATACCATTGTCATCCTTTTTCTTTTTTCCGATATTTGCATCTATCGCTGTAACCTAAAGGAATCCGGGGGGCTGCCCCTATTAAACCCTTTCATACTCTTTCGTTATTGTTTGTGGCTTTTGCCCCAAAGAGAAAAAGCCCCTTTTTAAAACATAATTCCCCCTTTCAAAACTGGGACAAAAAAAACTTTTCAAAATGTTTAAAGCGGGTTTTATATTCCCCTTTGGGCCCAACCAAACGGGGATTCAGAAAAAACCCAAACCATTTAAAAAAAAAAAAAAAAAAGGAAAAAAACCATCAAAATTGGGAAAGGGTTTCCGGGAAAAAAGTTTTCAAGTGACCCGATTTTTTTTGGGAAACAGTTTTTGGGGTTTAAAAAAAACTTTTGAAAAAAACAAAAATCAAAATTATTTAACTTAAAACTTTAAAAAAACCTTTACTTTGGGTTTTTGGAAAAACTAGAAATGGAAAAAAAAAAATTCCTTTAAAAACGGGTTTCTCCCAAATTTGGGGACATAAGTCAGAAAAACTGGCTGGCCCAAAAGGAAATTTAAAGGGGGGTTTGGGAAATTTTAAGGTTTTTCGGGGTTTTTGCCTTAAAAACACGAAAAATTTAAATAGTCCTCCAAAAAGTAGACTTTTAAAAAAAAAAGATGACACCGGTCCTGTAAAAACGATTGAAACTTTTTTAAGTCAACTAAGGGTTATCAGACAAAAGCAAATTTCTATAAAAAAAAAAATTAAAAACTGGGTTTTGAAAAGTGGGGAAACCCGGAAAACAAAATTTCCAAAAATTCTTGGGGAAAATTTTTTTATACTTTGTTAAGTTTAGAAACAAAAAGTTATTTTTTAAAAATATTACACAAAGTTAAAAATTTTTAAAAGTTACAAAAATACTTTTAAAAAATTTGAAAAGGTTTTAAAAAAAATATACTATGTAAACAAAAAAATGAGTTGGCATACCCCAATAAAATTTATAGGAAACTTTTCAAAAGCCCCCATCTAATTTAAAAATTTTCCCCCAAAAAAACCCCCCGGGTTTCTTTTTGGGATTTTTTCAATTTTCCAAATGTCAGTTTTAAAGTTAAAAAAGTTATGTCAAACCCTTCCCCTACATAAAAGGTTTAAATTTAACAAAAAAAAAATCTTTTAAAATATTTTAAAAAGAAAAAATTTAACGCCATAATTAAAATTTTCATTTAAAAAAGCAAAAAAGATATTGTTTAAGAAAACCGAAAAAATAAGCCAAAAAATTTTTAAAAAAAATTTTTTTCTGGTGTTTTTTTTTTTATAAAATATTTAAAGAAGAAAACCTCCCGTTCAATACAAGAATAAAATTTTCCGATGCAAAAATGGGAAAAACGATACAACTCCTTGTTTGGTACACTTTGACACCGGAAGATGTCGACAATAAATAGATGCGGCTTCAGGTTCAAGACATAAACTTAGGTTCTTTACTGGAATTTTAGCCTATAAAAGCAAACCTTAAAATTACACTGGAGGAAGTACATATCCGGATCAGCTTAAATCCGTAAAATAGTTATTGTATAAAAAGAAAATTTGCATATAATAACTATATAAATATATTTATAATCATGGGTAGACTGTGACAGGTCGCGATTATATAGGGACAGTGAGTGTATATATATGTATAGTCACATTCTTTAATAGAGGTTCGAACTCATTTAACGGTTTTACAATTTTAGAACTTTGTAACATACTAGTATTTATCTATAGACATTTAATTTTTGAATGTTATTCCATGTTCATTTACATTTAAGTTTTAGTTTTATCCGTTTTGATAATGGAAAATGAACGTTGAAGCTGCAATTATATCCTTTCACATTCATATACCTGTTGTGCTGCCTCCCTCATGAACTGTTTAGCTGCATCGTTTCATATTGCTGGAACAGTAAGAACCCAGTGTATGTCAGACGCAATAATGATGCTATCAACATGATTGCTTAGAGTATCAAGAACATCCTTCATTAAGTACTCAATAGATAACGAGAAAACCCTCATTGCCGGTAGTTTATTACCAGTCTCATCTTCTAGTGTATCACGTCTTGTAATGCCCTAATACATAAGATACAATACCCAATTATTTTCTTAAAGATTTAAAACATTTTTTTTTATTAGTTTTCAATTTAAATGTCTGAATAAACCCGCAAATCCATAATGTATACTATTTCATATGTACTCAAGCCTGAAATAGTTTTTCTAAATTGGAATGTTGATAAAAATTATGAGAAGACCGGGGCAAAATGAAATCCTTTAATGGTAATTTATATTATTTTCAATATAGCCAGCTCGATAAATAATATTTTTTCCTTTACTTCAATTCCACTCTAACATTTTATATAAACTACTGCAAAAGCTTATTTGGTCGAGTTATTAACTTTGCCCATGGCGAGAGGTAAAATGAAGCAATGCTTAAACAGCTTCTATTATAGAAGAATCTGAAAACTTAACGGGTAATAAACTGTCAATTTAAATTTGTCCCTGAATTTTAAAAAAAATGAAAAATTTTAACAAATTGTCATAAAACATGCACAGGCCTTGTAATGAATTTAAAAATTTTTATTTTTTAAAGTGGGTTAGCTCTTTCATTCTGCCTTTTGGGTAAAAAAAATTTTAAATTCCTTGGAAAAGAAAGAGGTTGTAATCCGGAAAAAATCCTATAAAAAAAGATAAAATATTTAAAAAATAAAAAATTTTTTTCTTAAAAAGTAAAATTTAATTTTTAAAATCACTGGCTCTAAAATTTTTTTTTCCAAACATTTCTGTTTTTTTTTGGGCCCTTTTCATTCCTTTTGTCATTTGGGTTCTTTATGACAAATTTTAATTTATAAAAAATTTTACGAAAATTAAAAAATTATATCTCAATTTTATTTAAAAAAGGTATCACTTTTCCAAATAGAGAAATTTTTTTTAAAGTGATTTTTCCCAATAACCCTGGGTTTTCAAACCCCCTTTTTAATTTTTTAATTTTTCTTTAAAAAAACTACAAAAAAAATGAATAAAAAAGGTTTTTTAAAAAATAATTTTTTAGCAAAAAGCCAATTTGAGGGGTTTTTAAAAGGAAAGTAAATTAAAGTACAAGAAATTAAACCTTAAATCTCAAGATTTTTTTAGGTTTTTGTCTCTTTAACCCAATAGGAAGAAATATAAAGATTTTAAAGGAAAACGGCCCCGCCCTCAAATAAAAAATGTTTAAAGTATTATTAAAAAAAGTGGCATTCATTTTTAAATTTTAAAACCCTTTTCTCTTTAAAAAACATCAAATTTTAAAATCTTTTGAAAAAAGAACCAAATTGTTGTTTCCCTCTTATCACCCTTTTCAAAACCCCTATTTTTTTTTCTTTTAAACATCATAAACCGAAAAAAATGTGGCGTTTTTCCCTCAAAAAAATTTTTTTTAAAAAAAAGCACGGTTTGGGAAATAAAAACATTATGTTTTTAAATGTACATAAAAGAAACAGTAAAACATAAAAACCCAAATTAAAACCAAAATTTTAAAAAGGGTTTTTTTGAAAATAATGTGTACAATTTTGCCCGAAAAATTCCCCAGTGATTTGATAAAAATAAAAAAAAAACATTAAAATTTTTAAAATTAATTAAAATTAAAATTTTTGATAAGTTTAAAAAAAAAATTTAGGTTTGAGAAAATAAAAAAAATCACGAAAAAATGGAAAGGGGAAAAAAAAACTAAGCTTTTCCTATTTTTTCAAAAAAACTTTGAAACCCAAAAAAAGTTCCCGTAAAGAAATTAAAATTATTAAAATTTAAACAATTTTCCATAACGGCCCCAAAATTTTTTTAAAGAAAAAAAAAAAGGTAAAATAAAAAAAATCTTTCAAAAAATTTTCCCAAAATGTAAAAAGTAAATTTAAAAAAAATAAAAAAACATTAATTTTTAATTTTTCCCTAGCCTTTTCCCATTTTAAGCTCTTTGAAAAAAAGGAAAACCCGCAAAAATGTCCCCCTTTTAAAACTTTTTTCCCCTGATTTTTTTATGCAAAATGAAAATTATGTATACATTTTAGTAAACAATACTGATGAAAAAACCTGCTTAAAAATGCACCATTATGCAAATATTTAAGTCAAACAAATAAAAGCCATTCGAAAGTTTAGGGCGGATTGTGAGGTCATTGTTATGCTTAGAGGCTTAAAGTAATGTGTGCTGTCCACACTTCACTAGAAACTAACGGTAAAATGTGAAAAAGGAAGGAAATCATATTGTTTAAAACAATGTTTCTAGTATAAGAATATGAAAACTTTTTTTTATTGAGCGTTATTATTGAGCGCCAAAAAAATGTTACGTCCAACAAAACCTAAAAAAGACCGCTCAGTCAGACACTATATACTGTATTTGTGGGACCAGTGATACCATTGTGTATAATATACATTATTTAAATTCCCTTTGGCACAATAATAACTAAAGAAAGAACACGTTTATGTAAGTTATAATACATGTATATATATATGACAACATGTAACCTCACATTACTCAATGCGGCCTCAGTTAAAAATTCCTCACGCAGTTCCTCATGCGCGACATACCATTTCAAAATATAGATAACCTATAAATCCTCATCGAATTAATTGTAAGAGACCATGTTATGCATCGTACTATCATATTTTACATAAATTCAAAGTTGATAAATCCCCATCAAATCACTTAACGTACAATTTGTGTAAGGCATACAAATTACACTTACGATTGTCCGAGGTTTTTCCAAATAATAATATATATTCTGATACATGATCAAAACATGCTTCGCCCAGACAGATATTAAAGTCATAATAAAAACAAACTAAATTTGACAAGTACATGTATAACGAACTGACTGTTATCCGATTGAAACGTTTAACGTATAAGTTCAAGTAACATTTTTCAAAATGTTGATATATGTTTTAGAAAACCCATGTATAATCAAATATGTTTAGATAATAATATATTTACTTTCAGTTCCACTAGAAATTTAAAATATTTTGTTTAAGAAAGTAGTCATGCTATTTTATAATTTTATATTTAAAAAATATAAATTGAAGGCGGCAATATTGTACCTTTAAGTGACATAGTTGAATTTCGAATGGCCTTTGCCGTTATCTTTAGAGGCTCTCGCTGATAGTCAGACTTGTATGAAAACGCCCATCCTGAGTATGTTGTTCCAAAATCTATGGCAACCACAACTAACGAGCTCATTGTCTGTATAAACAAAATTTCTGTTAATAATTATGTTTTTTGTAAGGGAAAACAAGAACATGTTTTGTGAAGACATGTGACCCCGGCTTTGGTTCTTGTCGGTAACCAGTATGTTAAAAAATCATAGATGGGTAATTGCTAAGAAAAAAGATAACTCAGCTATAATATTAATAACATGTATATTTTTGACAAGTCATATGGCCCTTAAAGAGGCTTCTTAAAAAATGAGAATACATCTCTCCTATCAACATTTTTATTTCGTATATTTATATTTTTGGCTACGCCTCGGGGTAATATACCAGTTATCTTGGTGGCAATATCCTCAATCACCCCGACAGCCATGTGTTATTTATATAACATTGTCGCTATTGATTGATTTATCGTTCTCGAACAAACACGTTTATAAAAAACGTTACAGATTTTCACGATACGGCACAGACACAACGCATGTTACCATTTTGAAATGTTGTTGTTGTTTTTTGAATGAGAAAGAACCAGATTAATAGCGTCGGGTCTTTCAAATTCAATCTCGAGGAAGAACACAGATCTAGCATTAAAAATACATTATTTTTTACCAGTATGTAATATTTATTGCATAATTGTTTAGAAATAAACATATTGACCTATAATTTCTGATAACATTGTTTAGAAACGTATTAAGAAATACAAGCTTTTTTAAAGCAAATGATCAATGAAAGTATGTTTACAGAGCATAATCTGACAATAGACTTCATCATTTTCAGAATGTGTTAAGTTAATAATGATTCATCAAAGAACGAAGAGCTATGATACAATACTGAAATATCTATGATATGAAAATTTAATGTTTTCCTACCTACATTCTTCAAAGTAAACACGACTGTAGACAAAGTGATCCTAGTTTACTGTTACATTTTCATTTTAATTGCAAAAATATTAGCTATGAAAATATAACAATGTAATGGTATTATAAGGATACAGTAACTTATAAATGGTGACGAATACAAAATGTCACGATTTACAGATATACGACTATGATAAATGCTAGTTTAATAATTCCTCCTATATAGGTTTTATGTATAAACATGAGAATTCTGCAAACTTTGTAAGATCATGGTTTTAGAACTGTCAAAAACGTATCTTATCAACACGATGAATTGTTAGACAAAGTAACTAAGAACAAGCTACAGGTAACCACTTAGTTCCAATAGCATCAAAAAAGCAAAAGTACACACGTCCTGAATATT
Organism: Ruditapes philippinarum; assembly: GCF_026571515.1. NCBI lineage: Eukaryota > Metazoa > Mollusca > Bivalvia > Venerida > Veneridae > Ruditapes > Ruditapes philippinarum. Next base: position 237,761 of record NW_026855611.1, read on the forward strand.
TCTATCGTAATGACTTACGTTATGTTCAGTTTCCAATAAGTTATTACACCAAACCATAGTTGTCAAATGCATTTTATAATTAGTACAATTAATTAAACTAATTATGAGAACTCTGTCAATACACTGAGACAGAAGATGAAAATAGTTTTAATCTTATATGCAATGTTAACCGTGATTTAAGAATTCGACAACCTAAACGTCATTTCTACCATAAACCTAGTATGTACAAATTTATAGGAATGCTAATCAAATAATAGATCAATTAGTACACTTTTATCTATTGAACCACGTGAAAAAAAAAGATTTATTGAATTTATATGCTAGACTATAACAGTGTTTAATATATTCACTGTTAGATTATTCATTAATGACGTAAAATCTTATCTAGTCAATATCTAAATAAATCAAAATCTAATTTCATAATCTTTAGAGCTTATTCTTCGGATGATTTATATTTTGTTATATTGTGAGAACAACTTTTTCTATATTTGTTTCATTTATAACGAGTTAAATAAAATATTCTTAGCCTCTTCTTCTTCTTCTTCTTTGTGATAATTAAATAAACAATGTGCTTCCATGATACTACTGATGATATGATTTAGGTACACGTAGTCTAAAAACTGAAATTGTATACAATAGATGTGAGGCCTAATAGAAATGTCCCGACATTATTTCATACAAATAAACGGGATAACCCAGTTGGATCATAAAACTGAATGTAGCGGCAGACATAGAAAGACCAAAACTGACAATGCATTTAATTCTTTTCTCTCGAGATCTTCTCACTATTACAGCAAAAACATGTTAACAGGTTGACAGTAATGACATATATATATTTATTATTTTTTACATTGAAATTGTTTTCTACTTTATCTTTGCTGTTTCGGATTCTGCTGACTGGTAGTATTTTTGAACTCATATTCCTATTTCTGTTAAAAAAATTTGCTGGGCTGGTAATGGACAGTAATTTACATTCCGAAGAATAACCTTTAAAACCAATTGTAATAACTAGCTGTCATGGACAGAGCAAGGGCTGAATAGAAGTGTTGTAAGTCAAATTTGTGTCAAAATTTTCGTTTTTTCCATTTTTGACAACCATTTCTGCTAATATATCTGTACAGAAAATATTAGCATATTTTCATTATAAATCACTTTAACATGACAGTTGTATAAGTGTCGTAATTCTTTTTTAATAGTTTATCGTATGGACTACTGTTGCATACAGTTTAACATACTGAAATTTGATAAAGGTACTGTTTATTGTAATAGAAACTGTTGTACCTCGGACCTTGTCTTTATCCTGTAAATTGTTTATTAAAAATAACATTTAATACAAATTTATTATAAAGAATTTCTTCACATAATTATTTATAATCCAATATATTCTATATTACATTAAAATGTTTGTTTAATTAACAGAAAAATGGAGACATATGTTTGTATCAGTTGTGTGGTGTGATAGGTTTATTAATATACCAGGGTAACAATACAAATTATGCCTCAGAAATCCATATTTCTTCAGAATTGTCAAACGTTTGTTTAATATTTTTTAAACAATGGATAGAGTGCATGTTAGAAGTGCTGAACATGCAGTAATGTGTCATTAAGGTTTTGCTTGGAAATATTTAAAATGACCTCATCAATCTTTGGATCAAGGTCAGTAATTAATAATTTTTAGTGAATGTCATTTCACTAATGTGTTAAAAACCTTATACTATTGGTCGCTTTATAAATAAAGTATGTCAAAACATAAAAGTACAAAGACAAACTTTTACCCTCTTAAATCATGTTATGGCTATTGATGTTCTTGGGCATATCAAAGACAAATAACGATATATCAGGGAGCGGTTTATCATCTTACCTGTCCCGTGAAACTGTGCATGCAACTAACAGGTGACCAGTTATAACAATTGCTATCTCCAGGTGACGGTGGCCTGCAATTATGAGATGTGGAATAAATAATAAACTACTTAAGGTCCAATTAAATATTTTTATTTAAGATTTATGATTTTGAGAATAGAGGTGGTATCGTACCATGTATGTATTGGCAGTTATGGTCATATTTCACCTACCATTAAACATACTCACCAAAATTCATAATAATTTTGTCTTTGAGATCATTTTTGTAGGCGACTGTCCAAAAACTTTGTTTCTAGAATGAATTTTACTAAAATAACCCTTTGTGTACTATGGATTTCTTGAAAATTCTGAGCCCTTTGGCTCCAGTCCCTCAGTCATTGATGGTAATCAGATTCAAAATTGCACACATATGTTCCGGGTCAATGTCTAACATCCATAACTAACTGACTTATACATTTATTTTTATATATAATTAAAATGGGTCATCAGAATCATAATAGCAGGTCACTACCCTAAGACCAATAACTAAATGGTGGACTTCAAATGATCCCCCTTTGTGATCTTTGAATGTTCCTGTTTAAGATTATGTACGCAAGGCCTTCTTTGCGAAGACAATGTATTCATTTGAACTTTTTCTTTTTTTACAGAGGCGATGAGTATTCTAGAGTTTAAGGTTTGAAAACATTTCCTCAGGATTATTATTATTTTAGGTCACTTACAGATCACTGTCCGAAACCCTTGACCTTAGAATACTGTTTGCTGTAAAATAACGAACTTTTTGTCTTAGGTTCGTTTGCAATTTCTTGATATCAAATAATTTGGCAAATATAATGCGATATGTATTAAAAATCAATATTATTTTTCAGCGCATACCACACCAGCTAAAAGTCAATACTTGTGTAATATACTTTTTCTGGATGTCAAAAAAGAATATTAGATACCTGTTTGTGACTTTAAAACTTACAAAAATTAAAGGTAGCAAAGCAATGTTTTTGCTACACCTGTAAAATTGTATATATGTGACTTACGAAAGTTTTACGTTGAACCCTCGAGATGTGCACTGCCTAAATGTAGATTGTTCAATTAGGCGAATTTAATCTTGTCCGTAACAAAGATACTTCCTTAGGATACATAAATATTCCACAATTTAACCACGGTATTCAATAGTTATCACTTAGCATAGGTAGCATACACAAAACGAAAAAGAACAAAAAGTCCCACAGCCATATCGATTTTTAGATTTTTGTTATAGATAATTCATTGGCACATAGCAACCTCGTGAAACAAACAAATCGTTATTTGTCTAAATAATTCAAATCATGTGTATTTCAAGAAACTATGTCTCTAACCTTAAAAGGACATTTAAATTAATTCATTTTACTAAGTATTTTTCAAACAGGAGGTTTAAACATATTTGTTTTATTTCGAGGAAGACCACAAAGTACAGTTACTTTTTGCAATAGACAGAATTCGACTGAAAATGTGTATTTTTAGGAAAATATTATAGCTTTTTAAAGCATACACGAAACAATAATCCAATAATTACGTTTTGCAAAACTCGGTGTCAACCAATATCTTATGCGACGGACAACACAGACAAGAGTTGACTCTTCAACGTGAACCTTAATTAAGCATTCTATGAAATAAAATGATTTGTGATAAATAATAATGTTTGAATTTTAATGCCCTTGAAATTGTTATTTTAAGACCCATAATTAATCAATATGAAAGGATCATGGACGTTCATGCATACAGTAATAATAGTGTTAAATGTAAAAATGCATTATTATTGACACAATTTAAAATTTATATTTTAAGCACAGTGAAATCCAAATTATATATATTGCTATTCATTCGAAATAATTATACGCTGATTTATAATCATGACAGATTTAATTGTGCAAATAATCTTTATTTTTTTATGATATAATTGATTTAAACTTTCGTGATCTTAGAATATGACTGAGTGTGACAAAATGGGATTCACCGAGCTATTTTTTCCCATGATTTTGAATCAGCCATGTCCATCTGGTAACAAGCAAACGCTTAAACTCATATAATAATTGAATGAGGATTTTCATATAATATGGTGTATGATAATGTTTTAAAAATCTGGAAACAAGTGATCCTTCGGAAACATCAATCACAACAAAATTACAAGAGAATTACAGACTCGGTTTGATTGATGAGGGATGAGGAATAAGTGCAACATCCCTCACGCCCTAGCACCGGCTTGAGTGTTACTCAATTCTCAACACCTAATAGTGCTGGCACCAATGATCCCGAAGACTCAGAAAAATATAACAACACTGAAGTGAAGTACTGGGCAAATGTTTACAGCTGCCACACAGCACTTGACACCTGCTGTTGTGAAGTATAAAAGTCTAGAAACAAGTGATCCCTCAGAAACATTAATCACAACAAAATTACAATAGAATTGCAGACTCGGTTTGATTGAGTCTGTACATGAGAGATAATGAATATGTGCAACATCACTCACGCCCCCCTAGCAGCGGTTGAGCGGTACTCAATTCTCAACACTTAATAGTGCTGGCACAAATGATCCCGAAGGATCTGAAACCATATTAACATAATTTATATGAAAACTATGTTTAAACTTACTGTCACATAATTGTACTTTACAAATAATACTTCATAGTTTTCAATGATAACCATTTTAACTTGATTCATGTCAGCATTCCAATGTTTCACAACATGTTTTCATTTACATGAGTGATACACAAACTTGAGAATTTTACAATTTGTCATAATGGATAACTACTATACTTACACTTTACAATAAATGATAAAAAAATTCCGGACAGAAACATAGTGCCTATTACTTAGTGAAAGATTACAAAGATTTTTAAGTAACAATTACTTTTTCTGAGAGAGTGCAAAATTACGCTATAAATGCTATCGTTTTTATTTTATAAAAGGTTTTATTTATTTCTGGTGTCATGTTGTAGTAGGTAAAAAACTTACTCAGAGGTCAAACACCTGAGCCAATATTTGCTCATTTTTCGTTTTAAGCAATTAGTACTATTAAAGAAATTTAATATTTTGTATGAAAGTCCAAAATAGCACTTCGTTTACTTTTTTGCTACATTTCTCTCAAATTAGGTGAAACACAACGCTGTTTTCTACAGATGATAAACATCTTTGTAAACATGTTTCGAATTCATTTGTACAACATTTTAAAATTCATGTTTGTCCTTATGTTTCAAAAGTTGGAAATTCATTTATTTCTGAGCTTTATGGGCCTTTAATTCGATACTCCATGTGTGAAACAAGTAAGTTAGAAGTGTGAAATAGAAAGTATTGTTATGGATAGACATGTAAACATTTTAACAGTGTGATGAGATATTACCTTTCCTTTAATTGAATTCTGTTCTTTCATTCCCATGATTTTGTGTGTTGTTATCAATTTATATCTACAGTAACGATAATGTTCAATGATTATGAGTTAAAAAACCATTGAAAATCGTTCAGAACATATGTGCATGATCGGTCTGCAAAATACCCTGACAATGAGCGTAGATACCAACTGACCAAAAGCAATAACACTAATACGATCAGATATGTAAAATTACCTAACTATTATTCATACATAGATGCAGAAAGTATACACTAAAGTCGTCACTATATCACATTGAAGTGTTTTTTTACATTTTCGCCGACTGATTTCAGGCGGAAATCAATTCCATATCGGCACAATCCGAAGAAAAGTACTGTAATGCACGACTACCAAATCATTAGTATTGGAAAAGAGTGACTATTCATATAAAATCTCCGTATTTATGTCTTTATTATCTATAGAGATAACTTTAGCGGATCCTTGCCGAATCTAATTTGCAACGGCGTGTATGGAGCCTGAAAATGCTTATGTTTAGCGGAACGCTGTGATTGGATTAAACTAATTCCTTGTCTAATCTGGATTGGATAAGCAGTACTTTTGAAATAGTTTTACTGCGGGGCAATTTACATTTTGGACAACTTACACGCCGAAGTCTAATAAATACAGACGCTCAATAGTTGAGCAGCGTTTCTCACCGGAAACACGGTGGCTAACAAGGTTATTATTTGAAGCAGTGCTCAACCCAACTAAAAATCCGACCAAACACGGAAAATCCGTCAGAATTTAGACATTCCGCCTAAATAAATATTCCGCTAGAAGACTTTAAAGTAATTTACGCGAAACACGTTCAATTAACCCTTCATTAAAACAAATTCTTGTAACATTGACGACTCATTAGTTACAATAAGTTATACCAGGCAATGATTTACATCGTTTATAGTAATTTAATTATCCTGTTTTATGCATTCTTATTAACAGAAATCTTAAATAAATAAGCATTAATACTTGGCGTTTAGTATTTTCAAGGTTATATTCTTTTTCATTGGTAAGTTTCTATGGTAAATCCACATTAAACTTCAGTAGTCCCTAAAAGTGTCTGACAAAAATATATTCAACAGTGAAACGTAACATTCTGGTGTCAGAAGTGCCCGTTTTAGTTCTGACTAATATCCAAGACCTTACAGATGAACCAGATTATAAACTATGACATAAAACATTGGAAGTTAAACCTATAAAAGTGATATTGAACTTATTTGTTTATGAATTAATGTGCATACTTAAGTGGGTTGATAAGAAGCCAACAAGCAAAATTATAAGTTTTAATTTTTTTTACTGTTAGCTATTGTTAAGGCTTGGAAAGTCCCTGACGCGGCAGTTTGGCACTTATATATTTTTTTTTGAAGTATTTGAATTTAAAACAAATAAAATGGATAACTCAGCTTCGGAGTGATTTTAATCCTGCTCAAGGTGACCATGAGATGTTAATGATTCTCCTAGCGTTGAATAAAGTCAACAAGGGGCATGACAGCTATGACGGACCAACTGATATGACAGGACAAATTTCATTGTCCTTGGTAACAGTCTCGAATCGCATTCAATTGTAATTAACCTGATCCATTACTGCGGTGAGGAAGATGTGGGCAAGCAGTATATATTCACATTTATGAGGCTGTGCTGAATTAGGACATTGGAATGAGAAAGATTGCTTCTAACCTCTGCTGCTAGTCTTTGAAAGGTCACGCGTATTTTCTATACATTCTTCCTGCAGTCACGAAACGCATTTCGTAGGACTTATTACTATGCCATTTGAACAAAGGTTTGGTCGGCGCAGACAACAGACAAAGATGCTGATCAAATTCCAGTTCAGTACCAAAATTATATGGTGGAATCTACTCCGCAGCCTTTAGTAGATGACCATCTTTAGGCTACTGGAAGAAAAGCTTACAAATTTAGAACCTGAAGCTCAGAAATGTGCACTTCAACATCCTATAAAGCTCTTTCAGTTGACATGAGATGCAGAGTTTGAACTTGACGTGGATTGTAAAACATCACAGTGCTGTATCGTCTGTGAGAAAGATATCGAAAAAGAAATATTGTATAACGCAGTATCGACGCCGATGTTTGTTCGTCAAGTCAATGAGTCACTACCAGACTCACTCATATAATTCCTCAAGCAGATGGGAAACTCCTATTTAAATAGCAGTGAGAACTCATAAAACCTTGAAATCGATTCAATTAGAACTTGATAAGACATTGAAAGGAGACAAGGAGACGGACTGAACGTACCAAGGACATGTTTCAATGTCGTCACAGATCACTTCATTAGGATGTCCTAACCAACCTAAATTGAAGATGAAACCATACTAACTTAAAGGGCAAATCAAATCAAATGTCGGAAACGCGCGAAGAGTCCTCCCTGGCTAGGTCGACAGAGAGACCACCAACTCAAATAAAAAGACCTCAAAGTGAAAGTAAAGTTAATGATTCTGTGACTCAAACTGTTAAGTCTAAATTGAATAACAAAGATGATGAAGGCAAAACAAATGAAAATAACAGTTATGGTCCTAGAATTGGTCAAGTTGGCAACAAAGGAACAAAATTTGATAATGGCTTGTATATAACAGGGAATGTAAATGGTAATTCTATCAACTCTTACTTGACAGTGGTAGCAACAGCACTCCTATTTCTCAAAGAAACATTTGATAAGCTTAGATATTAAGTTTTTACCTTGAAAAAGATATTGCAAATTCGGGGCAGTAAATTTGTTTCAAATATTAAGGTATATGGTAAAAGCAAATTTCACATTAACCACCTTGGTCAAGTTCAATTGAACATCCATAATATAGTATTGTACATTACTGGCTGATGTATCATTGGACAAGATTTATTTTGAACGCATTGTTCGAAACTTGATATGGAATGCTTGAAAAATCGATTGCGTACTGCGAGAACATACTTTTACACAGTGGTGAAAGCCTTGAAACGGTATGTCGTGTTATGTTAGGAAAGGCTTGAGGAGAGTACTAGGTCAAATCGCACTATTTAAGTCAGAAACAAGCAGCGATACACCTTTCAAGTCTGTTTTATTAAAATCGTAGGTTTCAAGCAATAAACGGATAAGAATAAACGAAGGATAGTGGTGATCTTCAAAGCAGAAATTGGTATGTGTAATTAAATGAGCAGTGATATAGTGTAACACTTCACAAAAGGAGTTTTGAATTATACGTAGCTGTCAAGTCTTTCATATGAGTAAAAATATGAAAATGATGAAAACCAAGACAGTGTTCATAGATGATGCCAAAAAATCTGCAAGAACAAATAATGTGGATGGTAAAGCATACAAGATCATTTAAGACTTATAAATCGAAATTTCTGTCTCTTCTAGATTATACCGATAAGCAAGGGATAGGCACCTTCTGTTTCAAGTATAAAGATAGTTATTTGTTGTCATCCACCAGATGGTCTGAGGTTGTACAATCCGCGTCAAACACAAAATTTAATACAGGCAATGCAATTAGGTAACCAATAAGACAACACACCTAGGCGACATCCATTCAATAAACCGTTAAGGTGAAAAAGATGAAAATAGCGAATTTTAGCAAACAGGTATATCACCCATCTAACAAGCACCTGGTCGTACCCGATAGTCCTTTACAAGAAAGATTATCTACCAGATTTGTGCTTGAACTATAGGAGCTAATGAATACCATAAAAATGCAATCCCTGTCCCAAGGGTAGAGTGATGTCTAGTGCATGCCTCGTGCCAAATGAGCTCAACTGCAATGACTTGTTGTTTTCGGCGGTTGGCAGAATTAAATGATCCACACAAAGCTTAAAACAGCTTTCTCAACAATCTATTGATTGTATCATTCCGTGTTTATGCCGTTTGTCTTGTGAATGCACTTAACATTCCAGCCTGTCATGTCTCATATTCTTCAGAGTTTCCAGTGAGGTCAATCACACTTACTTTATATGACGACATACATCACCCAGCCGTCAGTCTTTAGAAGAATGTTTAAAACGGTTAGAAAATGTCTTTTCCAGACTTCAAGATGCTAATCTGAAATTCAAAAGTCTTCTAAATGCATATTTTTCCAAAAATCAGTAACATTTCTGGGACACACAGTTTCTGAAGATGGTATCCATACAGATGAATGTAAAATCGAGGCTGTCAAGAATTGGCCAATACCAGTTAATGCAAAACAAGTCCGAAGTTTCTTGGGTCTAGCATCCTATTATCGCAAATTTGTTCAAGGTTTCGCAAGTGTTGCACGTCCACTTCATCAGCTCTGTGAAAAGAAAGCAAAATTTATTTGGACAACAGAGTGTCAAAATGCATTTGATACCCTTAAACAAGCATTAATAACAGCACCTGTCTTAGCGTATCCTAAAATGGATTGTAAATTCATTCTCGATACAGACGCGAGTGATAAATCGGTTGGCGCAATCTTGTCACAAGAACAAGACGGTAAAGAACGTGTAATTGCTTACATGAGTAAAGCCATGAATAAACACGAGCAACAATACTGTATAACAAGAAAAGAGTTACTTGCTGTGATTGTAGCACTGAAAAATTTTCATTCATACTTGTATGGTCAAGAAATCCTACTTAGAACTGATAATTCTGCTGTAAGTTGGATGCGTAGTCTAAAGGCTCCAACAGGTCAAACCGCGCGTTGGTTACAAGAGTTAGGCACTTATAATCTAGTGGTGGTACACAGACCAGGTAAATGTCATAGTAATGCAGACGCATTATCGCGAATCCCTTGCAGAAATTGTGCCAGACAGCAGCAAATAAATGAAGAACATGTAACAGAAACAGCTGAAAATGAAAATAATGATGAAGATATAGAGAATAAAATATGAAAAACAAGATCAACAAGGAAAGGCGGCGTTCAATGAACGCAACCCCCATATGACCCAGCAACAAGAACCAATGGCAAGGAGCCCAGGCGGACCCCAAACATAAAAAGGACAGGGCAACGACACGTTAATCATTTAAATGATAAATAATTTGTAACTGATTAGGAATTCAAAGAAAATAATAATAGGCCCACAAAGGAGAAAGGGACAGGAGACCGGGGGGAAGGGGGGGGGGGGTTTAATCAAAGAAATAAAAACTAGAGGCAATGGGGAAGATACTTACCGTAGACGAGAAAACAACAAGGGACACAAGCAAAAGTGTCACCAAAACAGTATGAAACAACATAGACATACATCTGAGGAACACAGTGGGGCGCCGCCTTGGAACGGTCAGCAGCATAATAATGACTGCTGGGGAGTTTAAACCGGTTAATGGTGCACCAAACCTCGCTCTTAAACCAAGTGAGAGAGTATCAAGAGTTACAACTCGGCAAGAAGTTGCAAAAGCCATTGACAATGACATACTACCCCATCAAATTAACCTTGATGGTTGGAGCGCCTTAGAAATAAAGACCGAACAAATGTCAGATCCTGATATTGGTCCATTATTTTCCGCTAAATTGGAAAATGAATCGAGACCAAGTTGGTCTACGTGTGTCTAGCGGCACATCATTCCTGAAGACTCTTTGGCGTCAGTGGGACCGATTGAATGTTCGCGGTCAAATGCTGTATCGAAAATATGTAGACGAATCTGGTTTAGTCGGTTGGCAGCTTGTTGTACCTAAATCCAGGCAGAAAGATGTGATTAATTTCAGTCATGATATTCCGTCATCTGGACATCTTGGTTTGAAAAGACATTATATAAGGTCAGACAAGGTTTCTACTGGCCTGGTGTTGCAGATAGTATTAAGCTGTATTGATGTAAGGCCTGTGATACATGCACAGCACGAAAATTGTCAAAAGAAAATAATAAAGCACCATTAGGACAGTATAATGTAGGCCTGCCTATGGAAAGGGTTGCCATGGATATTTTAGGTCCACTTCCGGTTTCTAAAAATGGAAACAAAATATTATATAGTAATTGCAGACTGGTTCACAAAATTGGACCGAAAAGTGTCCCAATACCAAACCAGGATGCTAGAACTGTTGCTGAAGCATTTGTAAATAATTTGTTGTAAGGTTTGGTGTACCACTACAATTGTACACAGATCAAGGCAGAAAGAAACTTTGAGTCGCAATTGATAATGGAGGCTTTGCGATTTCTTGGTATAGAAAAGACGCGTACGACAAGTCTAAGACCACAAGCCAATGGCCTTATAGAAAGAAGTAACCGTACAATACTATCCATGTTAACCGCATACTGTTCGAAAGATCAGTCAAGTTGGGATGATTATCTACCATTGGTGATGATGGCCTACGAAGTTCTGAGCACAGCTCAACTAAAGCATCACCAAATAAAATGTTATTTGGTCGTGAAGTAAACACTACCTTTAAATGCAGTAGTGGGAATCCCTGAACAAAACACAGATCAATATGATAGTGACAGTTATACAGATATGCTGAAACATAAAATTAGTCAAATTCATCAATTTGCACGACAAAATATTGGTCGTGTCGCAAATTACCAAAAGAGACATTATGATACAAATGCCAAAACAAGACGATATCATAAGGTCAATTAGTATGGCTACATGACCCAACAAGAAAGAAGGGAATATGTTCAAAATTGATCAATAAATGGAAAGGTCCCTACATAATTACAAGTGTTCTTGATGATTTGATATGTTGTGTTAAACGTTCCAGCAAACAAAAAGCAAAAGCCTATCACATTGACAGATTGTGGCCATATTCGGGTAAGAATATCCCCATGTGGATAAAGAAGGAAGTAGTCAGTTCCCAAAACAGTGATTAACAGAGTGAAATTAATTAAAGTGTATACAAAAATCATTGTTGAAGTGAAAATTCTACATGTTTTGTTTTTTGTGATGAGTAATGTTATGAGATTTATAAAATTCATTCTAAAGCTATTTAATACATGTACATTGTGAAGTGTGTGACAAGTGTTATATGTAATAAAGTGAAGTCAGATGGTTATATTGAGATAAGAGTGATTAAGTTAAGTCAGATGGTTATATTGAGTTATATGCGATAAAGTGAAGTCAGACTGTTATATTGAGTTATATGTGATTAAATGAAGTCAGATGGTTATATTGTGATAAAAGTGATTAAGTGAAGTCAGATGGTTATATTGAGATAAAAGTGATTAAGTGAAGTCAGATGGTTATATTGTGATAAAAGTGATTAAGTGAAGTCAGATGGTTATATTGAGATAAAAGTGATTAAGTACAGTCAGATGGTTATACTGAGTTAAAAGTGATTAAGTGAAATCAGATGGTTATATCAAGTTATATGTGATTACGTAAATTCAGATAGTTATATTTAGATAAAAGTGTAAGTGAAATCAGATGGTTATATTGAGTTATATGTGAATAAGTGAAGCGACAAAATATGATGAATGTTAATGCGAATGACTTTAGAAAACAACTTAAATGAGTGGCCATAGACAAAATAAAGTCTTATTTAATGATTTATCCAGTTATAATGTGTGAAAATTGAAAAACATAAATTACACTGTCATGTGTTGCGTGATGTGTACAATTGTCATGTGTTGCGTGATGTGTACTACTACATGTACATTGTGTCATTTTAAATGTTTTCGTTGTTAACCTTAATGTTTTATTTATTTCATAGTGCACAAAATATCTTTTTAAGAAAGAAAATACATACATGTGACAGTTGTGTGACTTTAATAGAAAACTCTTAAAATAACCTAGAGCATAAACTAAAAGAGATATTTTTATTGACAGATTTATGAAAAATAACGCATTGTCGTTCTAAAATATTGATTTGTTGACTTTGTTTTTTTTTTTTCTTCATAAAAAATTTCTTTAATTTTGTACCCTTGCGGTATGACATTACGCAAAACAATTTTTCATTCAGTACTAATCCAGGAGATATTCTTTTACAATAAGGGACGAGGTAGTTTTGTATAAGACATCGTAAACCATTTTAACAGTCGTGATGAATTTACCTTTCCTTTAACTTGAAATTTTTTCATTTTTGGTTTTTTTTCTTTTCATCCCCATGATTTGTGTTGGTTGTTTATCAACTTGTATATCATACAGTATAACCGTATACAGTGTTCAATATTTGAGTTAAAGAACCATGAAATATCGTCAGAAACTATGTGAAACTGATCGGGGCGCCGAAATAAAACCCTGACAATTGAGCGTAATACTCAAACTGACCAAAGAATCAACAATAATAACCAATCAAATATGTAAGGAAAATACCTGAACTATTATTCATAATACAATGATGCAGAAAGCTACTACACTAAAAGCTGTCCCCCCCCCAAACTATCGTTTAACACATTGAAGTGTGATTATTTACATTTCGCGCTGGACTATTCAGCGGAAATATTCCCATATCGGGCCAAAAAATTCCGAGAAAAGCTACTGTACTCAAGCGAGAACTAACATAATCATTTATTTTGAAAAGAGTGAACTATATATTATAAATCTGCCGATATTTATATAGTCTTTATTATTCCTATAAGGAATAATACATTTAAGCGGATCCCTTGCCGAATCTATTCTTTGCGCCCTAACGGCGTATGAGCCATGAAAGGCTATGTTTACGCGAGATACCCTGTTGAATTGCACGTAACTAATTCCGGTTGGTCAGAATTCTTATTGAGGGATAGAGTAAACTTTTGAATGTTTTAGCGGCCGGGGCACAATATCATTTGGAATTAACACGCCGGAATCTATAAATACAGACGCTCGATTATAGTTGAGCAGCTTTCTCCAACCGTGCTCAAACACGGCGCTCAACAACGGTTATTTTATTTTGAACATGTAGCCTACAACCCTAACCTAAAAATCCGCCAAACAACGGAAAATACCGTCAAGACTTAACATTCCTTATGTAATTTACGCGAAAACTTCGTTCATATTTAATCCTTCTTAAAACCAATTTTGTATAACACTTGCACGAGACTGTGTGTCTACCAATAATTACCAAGGCAATTGTTTTACATGTATTAATAGTATACATTCTAAATTATCCTGTTTTGCATCTTACTTTAAAACAGAAAATTCTTAATAATAAAAATTAATATATATATACGTTTTGGTAATTTTCAAGTGTTTATATTCTTCTTTTCTCACCTTGGTAAGTTTTTTATGTGTATAATTACCGTACCATTTAACTTCAGTAGCCTTAAAAGTGATCCTGACAAAATCATTTCAACAGTGACAACGGTAACAGTATTTTAGAATGACGTCGATGTTGTTATGATATTTCCAAGAGAAAAAATCCTTGTGACAATTCTGTCGGTAAAACCGGCTAGAATACGCTTATCAATATATATACCAAGGGACTTACATTTCAAAAGTTGAACAACTGTTTTATGTCAAGGTAGAAATGTTCTTGTGATTGCAATTCAAATTTGATTAATGTCACTTGTGTTTATGTCATTTAAGTATGATCAAAAGGATAACAAAATGCAGGCATACGAAGTGTTTGCAATTTACCCATTACGATTGAACTGTGTATAAAATGCAAATCTAATTTCAGCATTTCGTGACATAATCGTACTTTGTTCCAAAGTCCAAGAAATAATTTGATGTTATAGTATACTAAATTTATTAGATTTATACAATTCACAGTTAACTAAAATATCTGTTTTTCAGAGATGGTTTATCCAATGATATCTGATAAGAATGTTACTGTAACAGTATAAACAATTTTAACTTTTGATTGAATGACTGTTTTCCCAGTATATCAAGTCTGAGAAATATTCTAAACACAATTAAATCACAAAATGTGTTCTTGATTAGAGCCTAATCATTTAAGTGCAGCAAATACTGTCTTTATTCACGTATTGTCACACAGTCCCGGAATATCGTCCTAGTTACAATCTCAGTTACGAGGTTATATGTAATTGAAATAAAACACATTAGTGTTATTGAAAGAAAAACTTTTCCCATGGTGAAATTCTACCAGCGGGGTCCAATTCCTTATTAAAAGAAGAGATAGATTGTCAAATACTTTATGAATAAAGTATTTCGAAATAGATTGGGTTTATTTAAAAAGAACACTGTACTTTAAAATTCATGTACTACATAAACAGTTCCATAAAATAACAACTATTTTATATATCAAAAGAAACTTTAATATGCAGAATTTTTCTCACACACTTTTGACAATATGTAGGTTTATGTTTATTAATAAATATGTTTAATCTGTCTCATGTGCATTTTATTTGTAAATCAAATATCGGCTTCACCGTGTTTTTACAAACATTTGTATAGTTAAAGAATCTTATCTCAAAAGGTGTTCGTAGTTATCTTTCTTTGATTAAAGTGGATTTGTCCACAATGGGCATACATTTCAAATATAAGTGAAAATATTTGATAAGTATCAATTGGGTATACGTATAAAATATTGTTTGAAAAAAAATGTTGATAAAGTTCCTTATATTTAAATATCATTATGATGAATTATAATATTTTGTTTATGTTATATAAATATATGACATATTGTATTATGTATCTCACACTTGCAAACAACATTCATATATAATTATTATTTCGTGGGTTGTTTTATATTTGATACTAAATGCTTTCAGCATAATTATTCATGTTTTACTAACCTTCCACCTATTCACACTTAAGTCTATTATGCAGATGTAAAAATGTCAAAATACTAGAACTGTCTTTAAGAAAAGTAAATAGTTGTCAATAAACGGCATTCATAACTGAACGATGGGGGTATTAAAGTTCAATAAACACAGACTATGTAATTATAAGGTTACACCCCATCTCACATAAGCATTCACATAAAAAAGTTGTAACAGGCTCTCTGAATACTATTAACTGTAAATGTAAATATAGTTTACAGAGAGTATGATGGCGTTATATAAATATTATTATTTAATATTTTGTTCTTTCAAAGCTATAAATATTTCAAGCAACTTTTATCTACACTGGAGAGTGTAAATTTTATGAAAATACAGAAAAATAGTTCGCTTTTAAAAACATTTTTTTTTAAACAATTTCTGATAGGGTTACGCAAACTTAATCATAATTTATTGATGAAATGTGTAAAAAAAGGCCTTTATCACAACTATCCACTGTCAATGAATCATGAATTGATTTAAGGTCATATTGTATATTTATATTAATTTAGCTTTCATTGAACTTTAAAAAAGATGAAAGCAATTAATGTTTCATATGCAAATTGATAGTGGTATTTGTTCCTTTTAATCACAAACTTTTAATCCCCTTAACAATGCATTTACGTGGGTGGGAAAGGTTGTAGGTTCGTTTTGCATGTTTCGTATCTTTAAGTTACGAGTGGTAGAGCATGAAAATGCTTGTGATGTTAATAATTCAAAGACTTTGAATATCTATGTAATACAAAAATAACAAAACAATATTATGCTCTACTTCGGTGATGACTTAGATGCATAGATCCCTAACCAGTCTTATTATCAGATTAGTGGGTACAAGGAGAATCTAACCACAACATATGTGTTAACAAATCACCACATTTTAATATTTGTGGTCAAATAAAATTTCAAGGTAGGGATCTATCAATTCATGCGAAATGTTACATCAAACGAGATTTCCATGGCTTTGACTAAAACAGCCAAGTTTAAGGGAATATTTTGAGAGGTCTATAAAAATAAAAATAATATCGAAAAGTTAATTGGCTGTTGTTTTTTTTTTTTTGTTCTTTTTTTCTTTTTTTTTTGGAACCATATTATCCGGAATGCCCAAAGTATCAATGCAATGTTTTATATATTCGGTTTATGTTTATCACAAAATCTTTGAAAAAAGCTTACATAATGACATATAAGTTGGTGGGTAAGTTTCACTGTGATAATTTAGAAGGTTTATCAAAAGAAATAATCATGGAAATGATAAATGCGGTGAACTGTTGGATTTTTTTCCAATTCCTTGAAATATAAAGACATAAAATGTTATACAAAACAACCAGATTGAAACGCTATTGATATAGTTTTCTATCTTATTTTTATTCCATTCACAATTAAGATCAAATATTTCGACAAACGATTTGACATAATGAGAAGTTTCGGATGCAGGTCAAGCGGATGACATCTGAAAGTCTTATATTCCCTATATCTAACTCTGGCGTACACATAAACATGCCCATCCCCCTGTATCACAATACTGAGAAAGTATTTTCTAAGCAGGATGTGTGTTTCATTTGAAAGAATAATATCATCACTGAGAATGTAACTGTGGAATGAAGTCTTTGTGGATATTCGGACTCATAATGGTTCATTTTATGTTTCATTCTGGAGGCCATTGCTGTTATCATGGACTTTAAAAAGAATGCGATTTTATATGACATTAACTGGAGCATATAATCAATTCCTTTTATAGTTCGTTTGAACAAGTCAATGTTTGATACATACTAGTATATGAAATTGTAATTATTTTTAACCGAGCGTAATGCAAGATCAAGATTAGATGAAAAGCAATGTGTTTATTTAAACGACTATTTCTCTTGTATTATATCCGCTTTTGATTAAAGACCACTTGATTTTCCTAATCATGATTATAAGAATATAAATACATATAAAAATACTATGATAGTAATAATTTCAGGGGATAAAATATATCTTTTATTAACAAAAAAGAAAAGACACAGTTTCCTGAAAAAATATCAAACATTCAATAATGGTTTCCATATAATTATCATTTGCAATTAAATATAATACAAAGAAATCATTTGAAATGTTATATCAAGAAAGACATTTTTTCTGTAACAACTGGTTGTGAAAAGAAAAAGATAAAAAAAATATGCCTTACTATAAAATGTTTACGATAAAAAAGTTTCTATAGAGAGACACATTGCCATGTGTCAATAATGGGATAATAATTGTCTAAGTTCTCTGACATACGATTTTGTAATAATTGCAAATCGAGATATATCACCTAATAAAATGATATCATTCAATTTTTACTGCCAATGATCGTTGTATTATTGCACTATTAGGAATAACCTTGGTGCTTAATCTAGTACTATAAACATTAATTCTACAAGACTTAGTATAAACCTATATAGATTATATTAGAAAATGTTACAAATGTATCTGCCTTGTCCATATTAGTCGCAGACGTTGCTTTTCTAGTGAACTACGTATTAATATTATACAATTTTTTTTTATCTTATATTTAAATAAAAGTTTGGAAACAAAGTGTTTACATTTTCTTCCTAGAATAAAACGTATGGTCATCAGGGTGGGTACCTTTTCACTTAGAAATCATGTGTCAAAATCTAATTCATCATGCATGTTTTGGTTCTTAAATACGGCGAATTAAAGATTATTCTTTTATAAGAAAAAGTGACAACACGTTAATCATTTGAAATTGATGTCATTTCACAGATTTATCCAATCCATTTCTTGTACAATTTGAATTATTATAGCACATACTTTATAGAAAATCTTAACTGTATTGTCTACATTGATTGATAGTAATTATTACATTTCTACTGTCATTGCGGTAGACTAAAATAAACGGTTTCACGCTAGGATGCTTTAACCATTTCCTCGTAAGACTCTTTTCTGCAAATACCATCTCCATTGACCGATTTGATTATCAATTCAATGAGTATCACTAACCGCACTTGATTATCCTACTTTATTTGATTGATATTTATGTTTTTCTCTACACAGACATAAATTCTTTGTTTAACAACACAATGATTGTTTTGATATTTTTGTTTTCCGTATTTAAGGTGTAAATGTAGTAGAAAACCCCATCTTATTTGATAAACTGTCGGCATTAAAAGTCAAATACATAAATGATATCATTTTAATTTGAAAATACCAGTTATCAGTTTATGTGGTGATATTTAGAATTCCTTACTTTGTGTAACACACCTTAATGTTACGTCACAGATCAAAATTTTAGCACCTAACGTCTTGAATAGTCTAACCAACTTATCTTGTCCGGGAGCACTTTATTGTTAGTTTGTCCGAATCGTGCAAAATATTGCACTTTACTAAAAGGAAAAGAATGACTTAAATCCTAAACAATAACATTTCCAGTGAAACAAACAGTTTTACATTTCTGTAAGGTTTACTAGTTATAAAATAATATGACCATGATCATTCAGATTTTATGTAATATCATAATTATTACGGTACAAGAAGTGAAGTAAATAATAACCTATTTGACCGCATAACAACAGCTGATATAGGTCAAGATCTAGGTTTAATTGCAGCTAATCATATTTCATAGTCATATAACAAGATATGTTATGCATATAAAGGAATTAGATAACTGTAATAACCTCTATTTGATAGTTACACTATATTATCGCACCTTTAAGGATAGTAACTATGGTTCAGAGGACCACCCAGACGGGATATTGTTCCCAAGCTTGGTGTTATTGAATAAACATCAGTAATGATGGCGATTTAACTGTTTTTATATTACGAGCTTAAAACCTAACAGATGTGAAATTCGTTGTTTCGACTAAAATTCCCCACCACTAATGCTGTAACTCAACAAAAAAACAACGTTATAACCATTTCATACAATTAATAAATGTTTATTTTTACTTAAATATGAAAGTAAAGTAATGTCTACTACTTGACTCGAATCAATATAATAATATTTAACAGTCGTAAAACCATTGTTCTCTTGGGTAGCCAAAGATGGTAAGTTGAATCACATGTCTCCTTGGAGATCTTATAAAGTTTTGATTGACTTCATTTATAAAATTTCAGCAACATTCCAAGAATTATAACCATGACATTGTAATAAACTTACCGTATTTAACTTTAACAGTATTCCCAGTCTTTAACCTTTTTCAGAAAAAAATACTATGTAACATTGCTACAGCAAGCAACACGTTACCAGTGATAGCCTGGCCGTTTATATAGTTATAAGTTTAATGCAAACTTAATGCAAACATTTATATTGTGGAAATTAATAAGAGAAACTTCTGGTAAAGTCACACAATGTTGAAGTTTAAACTGTCACTTGTCTTTATCTTTCCTTAAATATGAAATTACAGTGACGCAGTAGCTTTAGAGACTTAAAATCCGTCTAAACACAGAAAGAGGAAATATACACCAGTCTTTGGCCCGTGATGTTCTATTATGTCATTCAACTGTTATCCCGTACAGAAATTAGAATACTTTATTTTCGTGATTCAATTGTTCAAATCGTTAATTGACGTGTTATCCTGGTGTCGATGTTTTAATGAACTTAAGATGTATTGTTGGCGATCAACAGTAACTTTATTTTGCTAAATTTATTTTTCGAAACAATTTATAGATACTTTTATTTACATTTGCATTGAATCATTGGGAAGCAAACTGTTAATGACAAACATAACTTTTGTTAAAGACCAGCTTCGAATAAAGATCAGTTTGTCAATAAAGACCTTTTTTGACAAACCTTCATAGATAAAAACTGTTTGACTGTAAATATATTGCAACAAAATAGATTCCAAATCCAATAATAGCTCTAATACTCGTAAAAGACTAAATAGCATTCAAGAGCAGTAACGATTGGAAAAGAAAATAGACTTTCAAGCTCAAATTGATTTTTCTATTGATGTCACAATAACCTATATATCTGTTGTAGAGTTAGGGGTAAGAGCCATTGTTATATACGACAAATATTATTAAACATTCTTATCATTCCATAACATAATTCCAAATACAATTTCCGCTTTAATTTCCCGCCATCAATCAATTATAATGAGTGAACCATAATGTTCATGGTTGAATATTTTCAAATTATTTGAGAATGATGAATAACCTATATCAGTGATAAATGGAAATATGTATAATTTTAGTTGTTTGTAGGGAACAGTTGTCTGCACTGGTTGCATGCTTACATTTGATTGCTGCAAGCATGCTCATGAATAATCCATTGCCAACTTCCACTGGTGCACTGAGATCATCAAAACGTTATTTTTGTTTTCTTCTACAACGGACGAAGATAATTGTTAAAAAGTCCCAATCTAATTAAAATCAGCTCCTAAATAACGTTACGCATATAAGAATTAAGTAGATCTGAACTTAAGACAGAAGTTAAAAAGTCCAAATGTTTTAAAACTTAAATTTATTATCACATCTACAAACCTGTTCTGTATTGTAACTGTCTTATAAAAATGAGATCTATTAAAATTAATTTAAGTGAAAAGTGTGCAAAACAGATCAATTAACAAAAATACAAATGCTAAAATTTCTTAAGATGGTCTTCTGAAAATTACTAAACAATAATCTATTATTACGGGTAAATATTTTTCTTCATACTATGACATTTCTGTCAGAACTGTTGCGAGAAGTAGAAAGGCAGTACTTGGAGTGACTGTTTTACACGTAACCATCCGATTGGTTATATTATGAACTATTCCAAAAATGAATACGTAAATACTTTTCTTATTTTAATGAACATGTTAGAAAGACATAGTGTAATATGTGCTTTGTTTACATAAAATGTCAATGAATAAGAAGTAAAATACCATAAAATTGCAGAAACTCTGCACTTTGTTTTGATGAAGACCTTTTTTTACTATTGCGGAACGTGAGCATTGTATTAAGCTCTGTTGATGCATGTTGTACGAGTATATGATTCATGCTAAATGGTGAATATGTTTCTTTTCAAGATTTTTTCGGAACAATATAACTCAGACATAGAATGTTATGTCAAAGTCTCACGGTCATGAGTGTCAACATCTATTCATTAACGACAGAATTAGTTTCAGACATGTTGTTGCGAAAACCAGCGGCGGCTTAATTCTTATTAGTCACCTACTGTTTTCGGCTTCTGTATAATCACTTCAAGGACATTTAGGTTTAATTAAGCACCTGATTTATTGGCTTTGTTTAAATAGTTTAAGCATTTTATATTGTTCTTATTTTCACAGAGTAAGTTCGTCAAAATTTATTTCGAAATAGCAATAGAAAATATACCAAATATCATAATCATTTGGATTATAATTGAGTAGTTTATTATCATTATTTAGAAGATTGTAGATGCATTGCTTGATTTAAATACACGTGACAATAGACAATAGAAGTGTATATTTTTGCCTGAATGTTACTTTTTATCAACTGACGAATGTTCATTCTATGCATAAGAGACCAATTGACAATGTCTTGCAAATCTGCTTAAAGTAATTTACAATCTCACCTTTCAAAATTGTATAATAAATATTATTATACTTACAAACAAAACAGTCATATTGCTCATCGATAGATATTAATATGTGTCGCATACTGATCATAAAGTTCTTAATATTTTAGTTCCAGCTAAAATGTCTTCTCATTCACAGAATATTTATTCGTTTTAACTTGGGTTCGATACACTATTCTTCATGAAATAACGCACGAAAGTTCTACCCACCCTATATGAACAGGATCAATTAAATAAATTAATTTTGTCGTTTTAAAATGTTAACATAATATGTGAAATAATATGTAGCAAAGAGTATAGAAAACTGATGATTGCTCCATGGCTTTCACGAGGTTAAAATTCTTACGATAAATCCGGTTAAAATACGCTTAATAATAACGATTTTTCGTTATATAGTACTGAAATGATGAAATGTTATATTCATGTTATCTAGCAAATAATTTTTTTGCAATACGAAATAATTCCGTTCGTTAACGACTCTGGTTTATAAATCCTATATTAAACAGTTTAAGATTTAACATGAAGTTAAAAATTAAAAGAAAACTGCAAATATGACCAAATCAATTTCTTTCTATAATGCACCATTGAAATGTGTCAAAAACATTTTTTTCTTAATGCATCGTTTTAAAATTGTTACGTTGTAGATATCAAAAGATTGGCATTTCAAAAGTTGAACAACTGCTATACGACAAAGTAAAATTATTCTTGGGATTGCAATCTAAATTTCATTAATGTCACTTATGTTTATGCAATTTGAGTTAACAAACTGCAGGCGCACGAATTGTTTGCACTTTACCCATAACTATTGAATTGTGTATATAATGTAAACATTTTGTGACTTAATCGTTCCGTGTTGTCAAGTCAAAGAAAAAATTAATCCTTTAGTTAACAAAATTTATTAGATTTACACATTTCATCATTATCTAAAACGACTACATCAGTGATTTACTTTATTTGTTGAGAGTTTCATATAATTGAATGACTGTTTATAGTTGTTGTTTTTTTCTGCATCTCAGATGTGAGAAGTATTCAAATACGTACATTTGAAACGCAAAAAGTGTTCTTGATTACAGCTTGATCATTTAGCTGCAGCAAATACCGTCTTTCTTCACATATTGTCACAAGATCCTTACGGAATTTCGTTACAATCTCAATTACAATTTGATTGAAATAAAAAACATAAATTTTCCCATGGTGAAATTCTACCTGCATTATCCAATTATTGAAAAAATCTTAACTGTCAAATTTTATATAAATTGAGTGTTCCAAATTCGATTGCGTTTAATGAAGAAGAACGCTTTACCCTAAAATACATGTACTTTATACATATTAAAATAAAACAAGCAGTTTTAAACACAACGAGATGTATCAAAATGATGCAGAATGTCTTTTTGCAAAATAATTGACAGTATGTCAATTGAAATACAAACATGTGTGCATTTTATGTGTTTGTACACATATGTATATAATTTGTAAAATAATAAAACTAATCTCAAAATTAAAGTATATTTATATATTAACTGGACGATGGCGGGTATTTAAGTAAAATAAGCACAGATTATGGAATTACCAGGTTACACAGTAGCTCAAATAAGCGTTCACATACAAAGGCTAGCAAGAGGCTTTTTAAATAATATTAATTATAAATGTAAATATGGTTAGGAGAGTATGATGAAATTCAAAATAGCATCAACGAAATATTTATTCAATAGTTTGTTCTTTTTCAAGCTATAAATATTTAAATCAAGCTTTTAGCTACACTCTGACGTAGATTTGTGGAAATAAATACAGAAAATTAGTTCATTTTGAAAATATAATCTTATGATATATATTATATAAAACATAATTTGTAGGTGAAATATGTTTAAAAACGGCCTTAATGATCCTATCACAATTTTCAACTATCTATGAATCATGAATTGATTTAAGGACACCACTTGCGTGTTTGTTTATTTATATTAGCTTTCATTGACCTTTAAAAGAGATGAAAGCAATTAAGGTTTCAGTGCAAATTGATACAAAGTATCTGGTCTTTTTAGTCACAACCTTTATATGATATTTACATTGCATTTTTGTGCAAGGATATATTCGTTTTGCATGTTTGTTAACGTAGATTTTTATCAGGAGTGTTATTGCATGTAAATGCGTGTGATATCATTAATTCAATAACTTTAAATATCAATGCAATGCAAAAAGAAAATATTATGCTCTACTTAAAGTGGTGATTCATGCAAAATGTTACATCCAGTGACATGTCCATGACTTGACAAAAACAGTCACCAAATTTTAAGGCACATTTTGAAATGCTTATAAAAATAAAATCGGAAAGTCAGTGGTTTGTGCTGCATTGAACGGTATATACACAGACTGCCTCATTATATTTCTCATTTAATGTATTGTTTTGTAATGAATAATGATGATTTCAAATACTCCTTCTAAAAAGTAAGGTTATTAAGATGAACCATGACTACATTAAAGCAATGTAAATAATCTGAATCGTAAGAAGTTATATAAGTAGCTGAGATTGGATTATGCAATTTTGTCAAGAAAAACATTATTAACATATAACAGATCAGAAAGATTTACACACCAAACTATTTCATTTCGATGTGTACACTGTATTCATTTTGCAAATGTCCGTAAAGTTCATAATTATAAAACAAAAGTACCGAATGACCTCATGAAATATAAAAGTTAAGCGAAACAAATATGGTATATGCTATCATAAATGAATATTTATTAGAACTGGAGTAAATATTTAATATTGTGTCTTTTGAAGGCTAAAAATGTCAGTAATTGACTTGTGAAATCAGTAATGGAACTGTCGTCATCTACAACAAGTTCAGCATATACTCCTTATATATTCAAGAGATTCAATAACAACATGAACATCTTCCTCTACATATGTTCTCCCGAGAGACCTTCACCGTCGATGTATCTATGATAATTGTAATCCACGCCTTCCTTTACAGTCATCAACTTCGTTAGAATTTGATCATGGTAGAATGGTCGATTGAAAATCATTTGATATCACACCAAGTTAATGTTGAATATGATTGACAATACATTGAGACAAGGCGTGTGATGGATATTTGTTTATTGCCATATTTTATTCAATCTTAAGTGGATTCATTCACTCCTGTAAATAATGTAATTATTAATTTAGAGTGGTCAGAATACAACAGATGCCCAGAATATCATCTAGTTCTTGTGGTAAAACAGTTATAATTATAGCTTCCAACTTCATCTAACTAAAATAAAACTCGTATAAACCAAACTAATCAAAACAGTAATAAAACCTGTATTCGATTTAATATTTATTACTGCTGATAGTTCAAGACTATAGATAAGCAATGCAGTAAGACATATATTTTGTGATTACATTTTGAGAGACAATGAGCGCTTATTTTCTTAATGGTAGTTGTGTACACAAAAAGATCTGACAATAAGGCGTTACTTTTCAACGTTTGTTTTATTCTCAGTGGATATGAGCCTCAACAAAGATTCAATAATGAAAATAGAGATATGTCTACCAGCAGTTTTTAAGATGTAATTAGGGAAATCAACGTCCGTGAAAATCGTATTAGCCGGCCGTTTACGTCAACTTAATTCAAACAATGTTATTGATTTTCGAAGATGATTCAGCTGCATAGAAATTCGTCTTTGAAATTCCTTCTTCAAGCTTAAAGTAACAATGTAATGTTTAATAAATACAGTTTATCTTCATGACAAAATCTTTGAAATGTCTTACGTAATGACATAAAAGTAAGTTGGTAAGTTTGACGGTGATGAATAAGACAGACGGTTTATAAAAAGAAATGTTCATGGAAATAATAACGCGGTGCACTGTTGGATTCTTTCCTATTCCTTGAAATATAAACACATAAAATGTAATACAAAAAAAAACAGGTTTAAAACAATATTGAAAAAAGTGTCTACCTCATTTATATCTAAGTAACATAAAATATGTTTACAAACGATTTGACATTATTAGAAACTTCGGATGCAGGTCAATCGGGCTAAAGACATGGATTTGTTAACTTAAATTAAAATAAAAATAATAATAATATGATAAAGACAAAAAGTCCCAATATATTACACCGTTCAAATATCATGCATTACAATATTGAAAGAGTGCTTTCTACGAATGGTGCGTGTGTACATTTTTAGAGCATAATATAATTACTTTGAGAATGTTACTGTGGCTGGAAGTCCTTGTGGAAACGTTCCATTTGTTTCATTCCTGTTGCCATTGCGATTTCTTTTGTACTATCATAAACAACATTTATCAAAAAGGGGCACTTAAATCAATTCCTTCAATATTTTTTGGACACAGTCAATATTCAAAATATACTAGAATATTATTTTAATTATTACATCTTAAACCGAACGAAAAGCAATATCAGGAAAACTGACATGTACTTTAGCGTTCTAATGTATAAATAATAATTAAAGTCGTTCTTAAAAATAGTTTATTCCCTTCTAAATCATTGCTGAAAAGCTCAAAATTGTTTTATCACATGACAACATCATTTACGAGTGTACGAGAACGTAAATAAATAGATATCGTTTTCATCCAGGTATATATAAGTCTTAAAGGCAGAGATTTACTTCAAGGAAAATAAGAGCAACTACTACAATTCAAAAGTCGCTATTCGGACCTGCGATTTATTTGTTCTTTATTTATAAAAAGTCTTAAGAAATTTCGTAAAAAAACGTAATTTTTTGCACCGGCGATTTGTTCTTTCTCTATGTAAATTTCGAAAAAAAACATCATTTTCACGAGCCTACCATTCAAAAACCAATTATTCAATTCCGTTGCAAATTTGATTTTGTACAACTTGAGAGAGTCTTCTTTGCACTTAAAAAGGCTTAAAGCTCTAACTCAAGTAACATGTCCAGGAGATTTCCGTATGGGTAGGTCATGTTCCGGCGATTTGCACTTTTTGTATATAAAGAGTATACTAATTTTTCGAGAAAACCAACCGTTCATACAGTGGTCTCTTGACTTCATATAAATATAAATCAGTGTTGGGGTGTGTGACAAAAACGCGCTTGAGCGCGTTTGATCTTGCAGGAATGTATCTCATGTACAGTTAGCCATTGCAAAATGAACGCTACGTACTTAAAAAAAGTAACTTAGTTAAGAGGATCTACTTCACTGCTATATAAAGCTTAAAGGCACAGAGATTTACTTCAAGGAAAAAGAGCAACTACTCCACGTTCAATAGTCGATATTCGGACCTGCGATTTGGTTTTTATTTATATAAAGTCTTAAGAAATTTCGTAAAAAACGCATCATTTTCTCGTGTCAACTGTTGAAAAACCATTCGACCAATATCGCCAATATCGTTGCAAATTCGATTTTGTACATCTTTGGAGGGTCCTTTTGAACATTATAAGGCCAAGTTATATGTCCAGGAGATTTTCGCGCGGCTTGGTCATTTTTTGCACCGGCGAATTGTTCTTTCTTTATATAATTTTCGGAAAAAAAACATAAATTTTACGAGCCTACCGTTCATAAAGCATTTGACCAATTCCAATGCAAATTCAATTATGTACATCCACGTGGCTTGGTCATTTTTTGCACCGGCGATTTCTTCTTTCTCTATGTCATTTTCGAGAAAAACATCATATTCACTATTTAGTAAATGCCTTTACTTTCTTCAACATTTGACATCTGTCATTTCTACTCCATGGAAAATTGCACGTACAATTGAAATACGAGTATCCTATGACCAAAACAACAATAAAATAATAAAAATAATATCTTACATCCTAGATAACTCACTGTTTCGATTCTATTTTGTTGTTTATAAAGAATTATTTGAAACTTACACCGGTACGAATATCTTAAAGTCTTCAATTTGATGATGACACTTTAGAACTTAAATTATGTCTTTAACTTTTACAATTGTATTCCATAATCCTGTTTCGTATATTTAACTTCATTGACAAAAATCTTACCTGAGATCGAGTTTGACTCGTATGCTATTTTACAGAAATGAACGCATTCATCCAATCATATAATTATGCTGAATTCAATCTTTTTTTATTATTTTAATGTACGATTTGCAATAACATTTATTTTAATAAATAAATTTGCTTAAACATTAGCTATTCATACATAAATTGTTTAATCTACGATATTCGGAAGACAATTATACATGTAGGTAATACAATTGAAATAACGTAATTAAAATAAATGTCGGTTCGATTAAAAATAATTAAAAAGGAATAAAGGCTTTTCATTGAGAAGCATGAATAATTACTTTTTTTCTTGGTCAATCTTAGATAAAAAAATAGCATTAACATTAAAGTCCAATAAATAGTGGTCCGCTGTCTGATAAAATAAATAGTCTTGTAACTTTAGGATTTAGTGCACAATTCACTAAATTGGGGGAAATATTCTTAATACAACGTCTTTTTATTTGCTGTTGTGTTATTTTCATGTTTAACAACTTGTTATTGACATCTAAATGGAGTGATTATAATTGAAATCGTTGGACAATTTCTAAAAAAGAGATGTATTGATGTTTAATGCTTTCTTTAACACAACTCCACTTCCTAAAGAACAATTATAAAATGTTTAAAGTTTACTACTGGTCCAGCAAGGAACATAAAATTTTCTTAGAAATCTTAAATGTTCCTAGAAAAGAATAGATTCTTTGTCGACACTAAAAAATGGGCAATTAGGTTTCAACGTATGTTGATTTTGCTAATTAGGTTTCCCAGAAAACTGATTGACATCTATTTTCATTAATAACGAAAGTGTGAATGCCTCAGTCTGTGGTTGGAAATATTTGGATTTTTATGAACGCATATACACTGTACATGACATTCTGGAGCATGTTAAGAGAGCTCTACATATAATCAACACAAAGTTCTGGCCTTGCTTATTAAAATATAAACGAAACAGAATCGACATTTATTTGTTTAGAACACATTTTTATCAGTCTGCTTACTAAAATGTATAAATATGTTATTTATTATGGTAGGTTCAACCTTCCAGTAGTGGTTTTGGTGCCTTTGCCAAAGATTGAAAATATTGCACAGTTGTCATGTTTCCCCTTAAAATCGCATTAATGAATAAAAAACATAATGAATTATTCAGTTTGAAATCTGAAATTATATTTTAAAAATTAAGCAAATTTTAATTAAATGAATGTAAGATTAAACGAAATATCAAACTTTTCCAATGAAGCAAGATGCTTTGTCCCTATCAATAAGGTCGCCCAAACAAAATGCACAACAAGGTTTTTGTAGACACTGTATATTTTTATCAAGGTATGTAGTGTCGACACATATTCACATTAAAAGCAATATGGGTGAAAGCTTCTACGAGGTTGAAAAAGCATATACTTGCCTGGGTTTTTTTTTTATATTTCTCTGTTATTATTCAAGCATTAAGTATTTAACCAAATTACCAATAAATGCGTCTGAAATAAAAACACAAAATAAATTTAAAAAATTGATATCCTTCATTTTCAATTTTGCCATTACAGTAAGCCTTTAATAAAAGCTCCATTTCCATCAATGTTTAGATAAATATTGCAAACAAATTTTTTGATTAGATACTTTACATTAAAAAGTCAGCATATAATAGAAAAAAATGATTCCTTGAAACCTTTAAATGCTAACAAATTAGTACTATTACACACTTTGACTTATATCAGAACATTGGAAAATATATGAAGTTCTGCAACTTGAATTGCTGACATTTAATATCATTTCATGTAATTTAAAATCGGTTGTGCAACATCTTGTACAATTCTTTCACTATGACAATTTTAAAAAATATAATTCCATTATCTGAATTTGTTAATTTTATTGTACCTAGTCTGATTATTGAAAATGTGAGCAATTACGTCATGGGATAGCTTAATTGAATCATATTTTATATAAATTTCGATATGATAATAAATATTAATCGTCAATAGACGTCTTTAATTGTGACTTCATCTAAAGATATTTTGATGTATCACTTATTACACTACAAATTTCAAGAGAGTGCATACTTTAAATGT
Source organism: Ruditapes philippinarum (assembly GCF_026571515.1). Taxonomy (NCBI): domain Eukaryota; kingdom Metazoa; phylum Mollusca; class Bivalvia; order Venerida; family Veneridae; genus Ruditapes; species Ruditapes philippinarum. The sequence continues at coordinate 268,129 of NW_026855611.1, forward strand.
TTTATTTCCTGTTAATGTTAAGTTTATGTTCTCACATATCTTCACTCTGAGATAAAAAATTGATATGCATGGTTTATGGATAGCTCTCAAACTAAAGTGATTTTATATTTAGATAGTTATAACAAATTAAATCTATACAGATAATAGGTTTGACTTTTATGATTTATAACTATTAAATGTCATGTCTGAGACATTGTAATATAATGAAAGTAATTTGTCGACATATATATCTGAACAACTATGCATTAAATACACGTAGTTCATATTTTTATTTCTGTTCACAACTATAGCAATTTTCCTCTAACATTGAAACTTCATTAATCGGCCGAGCAAAGTGTATGAAGATGCTTGGTACTTATCAATGGCATTCGGGGTTATATTAATTAAATAGATGGATATCAATGGCATAAATGTCATATAATGTATCGTTTTTTTATAATCAGTATTAAAATCTGGATAAAGTGTGATCCCTCAGAAGCATTAATTACAGAATGAATTACATGAAAATTTAAGAGTCGGCTTGATTGAGCCTGTACATGAGGGAAAATAAAAGGGTTTAACATCACTCACGCCCACAAGCACTTGCTTGAGCCTTACGTATGTTCTCAAAGTTCGATCACGAGACATTTAAATTGACATTTATCTGTAATATTTTGTGTATTAACGAGAACAAAAACAACGAGAATAAAAATCAACAAGGCAAAGGCAACGTTCACAGAACGCTACCCCCCCCCCCCACACACCCGACACACCCAAGCAGGGCACATAGAAGGCGTCAAACCAAAATCGGGAGTAAAAGGGAGAGGCAATGGCAACAAGTCGGACAAAAGAACCTCAGCATTCTCCAACATGACGTTAAATCATATCGAATTAAATTGGTAGATTTAACACACACAAATATAAGTTATAAATCATACAAGATATATATTCACATGAAACGTTTTTATCTCCTTTGTAAATTAATAAACATTTACTCATACCATTAGAAATTATTATATGATCAAGAAGATTTTGTTTGCTAATCAGTAGATAAGTAGATTTGTCACCCAAAAGAAAGTAGGTATTACCAAACGTTTTTTTTTCAATTTGAATTGATGCATTTTTTATTAATTTGGATTTTAAATTTACGTTTCCTCGCAAATTTATTAACAGACGTTTTATTCTCATGATTTAAATATACTTGTTCCATGTAAAGAACGTTAAAAACGGCAAATATTAAATGTTGCCGGCTCAGTTTGATCGAGTCAGTTAATATAAAAAGTAGGTAATTGCAAGGTTCCATTCATGCCCTTAGCAACGACGGAAGCAGAATACAACATTTAAACATAAAATTATAAAACTCTGAATTAATAACATCTCTTGTTCATATGGCGATCATCATGGAACAATTTAAGCGACACGTCAGTACCATTTCATAAGCGGCATATGGTAACATTGCTTATGTCCTAAACGAGAAAACAATGGGCGACAAAATGAAATAGAATCGTACTAAGTTGTTATTTCACAAACAATATAAACCTAACTGTAAATTATTAAGTATCATGAAAAAACAGACAAGCAGAATTAACGACGGTATTGTGGTTTGAATTACTCGAAACACGATATCAAAGTTTTCTAATTGCTGTATGGAGTGACAAATGAATGACATTAAAGACTGTCACGTGACAAACACTGATTTAAAACGTAAGAAAAAAAGCATAGTTGTTCCGTTCATTCCGGATCTGAAGTCACTTCAGGTAAACAACTGTTTGGAATTTGAAGAAAATTACTTCACAATGATCACTTTAATTTCACCAGACAATTTACATGAACAGGCTCAACCAAACCGAGCCTGCAACGGATGGATGTAATGCTGTTTTTTTCATAAGAGTCCAAAGTCAAATAAGTCCGTTAACAGAAACTATAATTACGTTTAGCACTTTATTTGTTACTATGCCATTAAACGTGTTTTTTTTACATAGAAAGTATAGTTATATATCCCATAGTTGTTTGATTAGGATTAAGTTCGAATTAAATATATCAGATAGGAAGTGCAGTCGCAAACAGATCATTTCCCCGTTACTTGCTAACAACATCTGTTTAATTCCCATGACGGTAAAATACAATGATATTATTATTGTTTAAGTGCCAACTTTGGCACTCGAATGCAAACAATGGGAGGAATGATTGTAAACAACTCAAATATAACAAGCATATTGTCAAAATTGTCCAACGACCTAGACGCAAAAGGATCAATAATTTTATGTTGTACTAGGTAAATAACTATTTATATGTCGTAACAAATCATTAAATCTTACCCCATTACCACAATTAAAGATACAAAAGTTATATTTGGTCTAGCAATGACGAAATTACAGGACCTACTTATCAAAAACTTATGTTTTGTCATTCAAAACATGGTTCTACTAGACACGAAATGACATTTTTTTTACTAACTGTAATTTCTAATCTCATGTCATTTCAACTTCTAGAAATATAGGTAAAACGGGATAGTTTAACATTTTCACTATCACTAAAGCACTTCGATGAAAGGACTTCCATTGAAGTTGCGAGCTTAACATAAATTTAGTCAAAATTTACCAAAATTATTTTTAAATGCAAAATTAAAAGCACATTCAGCCATAACAAGTTGTTGATTTTTCATCCTGTAGAAATGGAAAGCTTGGTTTTATGATGTCTAAGAAATGACTTTAGGTCTTGCGTGTATGGTGCTTTGTTCTTCAAAAAAATATAACCAAAGGTCAAAAATCCCTATAATTGGACATTTTCGCAACATGCAAAAGAAGCTGGCTCAATTACTCACAGGACACCAAAAATTAAAAGTTTTTAAGAAAGAAGGGTACTAAAATATTTTAGGGTGAATGTGCTAAGTTTAATAGGTTTTTTTTGTTTTTATTTTTTTTAAAGGTGGCGTTCTGATATAATTCACTCCTGAATTTGTAATGATTAAGTTATCGAGATCTTTGAATTACTAGAAACAGAAAGATATCAATCAAAAGAAGACGAAATGATTATAGCATTTATTGAACTTTTTACTCGTAAAATTAATAAAATAATAGATAAAGTTGTCATATACTGCACAAAAGTAAACGAAAATGGCAAAACGGCTCATACTTCAATTCTATGCAAAACGAATTATCAGCCGAATAGAGTGAACATGTTTAGAGAGAACTATGGCACGAAACTGATTGTTTATAAACATTATTATCAATCACGTTGGACAATGCGATTAAGAATTTAAGAGGACAATAAATCAAGCAGTCACTGAATATAGACTGCGCTTATTTTCTAATATTCCACTGCAGCAAATGGTTTATGAGAACAAAATGACACAGACAATGTAAAGCATATACATATTCAAAGAGATGATATACCACACTTTATTTATCATTTCAAGAAAATGCACCAAAATCACACACTTACATACACACCAAAATAATAATAAACTAAATACAGTTAATTATTAAAGATATCATATTAACGTAACATATACGAGGGTTGATCAATATATTCGTGAACACTTTTAATAACTTAATAATTAATCAAGATATTGTAATGAATTTTTCGCTATTTAGGAGAAGAATTTAGAACAATTACAAATATATTGTGATTTATATATTTTTTTTATTATATTTATCGCCATAAGAAACCCTATGCCGTACGAACGCCGCAGATTAAAAAAGTTATAACTTACCATTTTAAAAAAAAAATTGTCCATTTTGGCGCGCTTCTTTATAATACAAAAATGACGTCATCGTTGTTTCAAAACGTTTATAGAACATTTGAAAAGAACAAGCATCGCTACGATTTATATTGTTTATTAGAGATGTCAATGGAGACAAGGGTGTGTACGCCAGAGAGGAGCGCGACGCTGTTGGAGCAGAGGGCAGTAATTAAGTTTTGTGTAAATCTTGGTATGACGCCACGGCAAACTAAAGAAATCATGGAAATTGCATCTGAAACAAAAAACGTGTCCCGTTCGTTAGTTTACAAGTGGCACAAAAGCTTCCGTGAGGGCAGAGAAGAATTTCAGGATGATAAGAGATGCGGTAGCCCAACCGAAACTTGTGGCGATACGAACGTTTTGAGAGTGATATCAGTCAACGAGGTTAGAAGGAGAACAATTCGAGAAATGAGCGACTCGCTGTTCAGAAGATATTAACTGTAGACCTAGCTATGCGGCGATTGAGTTCGACATGGGTACCGCGTTTATTAACGGCGGACGAGATGGCAACAAGACTTGCTCACAGCCAGCGGTTCCTGAAACGGTACAGACGGCAAGGATAGCAATGCCTTGATAGAATAATAACGACTGACGAAACTTTGCTATATTATTACGATCCAGAAACGAAACAACAGAGTAGCCAGTGGAAGAACGCATATTTCCCGCCGCCGAAGAAAGCTCGTGCCAGAAGATTGGTGGGCAAACACATGTTTATTGTGTTTTTCGACGTATGACTTGAAATGTTATAGTAAAAAGAAGTTGCACACCCTTTCTGCAAGCCTCAAGCATTCCAAGAAACTATGAAGCAAAACTATACCATTTGAGACATTGTTGATCTTGATTTCATTGATAACGTTTCAGATAACTGATTGACAGTTACCGAAGAATAGTGTGACAGCTTATACTTGGATAAATAAAGAACCTGATATCTGTATTATTCAGATTTGAAAGAGACGCCAGGCATTGTATAGATACTACCATTTGTTTTGAACTAATGAAAAAGCTTGCATCTGTCAATTTTAAATGTGTCAGTAGATTTACATGAAATAAAGGTCCAGATGTCTTGTGAATGTTTTATCAATACCTACGGTCATATTGTTTCTTTATCTGGATGCAATTTGCAGATTAAAACAATGCATAATTAACGATTTTGATAAGTTTTCTTGTTGTTTTTTTGTTTCAGAATCATTATAGAATTGCATGTCCGTAATCAACGCCAAAGTAGTGCAATTCGGTTATCGTGAATTAGTTATTAAAGAATTTATTATGTCTGGACTCTACAGAAAATTATTTTCTGGATAAATTTTTTCAACAAAACGTTTGCATTATGCTTCTTAAAATTTGTTACTACCTTTACAGTTTTATGTCAATATGGTATTTTTTTTTTATTATTATTTTTAAGGGAAGGGACGGATGGTGTTACGTCGCACCGACACTGTAAAATAGAGAAAAATGAAATCCCGAATTACAACCAATATAAAAATGTTCCAGGCTCGGTTTGATTCAGCCTTTCATGGATGGTACTGGAAAGTGCAAGTCACGGTCCACGCCCCTATGCAGAATTAAACATAGCTACACGAAAACGGTAACACAATAATGCAAAAACATCTTGAAAAAACGTCTACTGAAAAGTAAGCATGTACTGAAAAGAGATGTTTCAAATGTTTGTTTCATTTTATTTTCGATTCTAAATCTTCATATGTGCCATTCCTTGTAGACACATTTTTTCATATTCTTTAACTTAAAATTTTATTCAGAAATCTACACTTCTTTCGGTAACGACAAAGACTATCTTAACTAAAATATGATTTGCAATGAAATATTTTTTTCAAAATGTTATAAACATTAGTATCATGTAAACTCGTATAACTTGGATTCCATTCGGAAGCCGACATCTATTGCTTATTTTGAAAAACTGTCTGAAATCTTGACTTTATAACATTCTTAAAGTCACAAAGATGTCAAATAACTTTCGATTGAATATGATTTGAGAGATCTTGGGAGATTCCATGACAGTATAAATTACATATATTTTGACATTAAATATGTGAAACACTGCTTTGTTTTCTTGTTTTCTTTGTTGCTTAAGATTAATATTAGTGTTGCTCAGACATTATTGGTCTATATCAAAAATCCATAACCGGTTTAGCTTGACTTTTCGAAGAAAAGGTGTAAAATTTTTTACTCACCAAGGCGTGGGAGTAGGACATCACACTTTGCTTATTAATAAGTTTTTGCGTGCAAGTTGGTATCTCCAAAACTCCTGAAAACACATCTATGAAAGCATAAAAAGAGGTCACTTTCTACAGCCGATAACTCTAACTTAACGTTTGACATAATTATACCCCTTTTTGAACTAAGAACGTTCTAGATTTTCTTTCTTATATACTACATGTATCAAGCACTGAAATAGTCAAGCACGGTGTTCTTGACAGCTCTTGTGAGTCATTGCTTTAAAAGATTTTTACGTGTACTTCTTAGTTAAGATTTTTTTAACACCATAGTATACATTCTTTGCAAGATATGGCATTCCCATGACATATTTGACTGTTAATGTTGTAAACTTTCGCTAACAAAATATATGTTTATTGTAAAATTAGCATTGCTCTTTTTCCAAACTGTGCAACAATACGTTACAGTTTGCCATAAAAATCGGGAGATTCAATCCCATAGGGGGTGATTCTTCTCGATTTGCAGATATAATTTGTGCAAATGTCAAAAAGATAAAGTAATTATAAGGAGAGACTGCAAAACATGCCGATTTTTTAACTTTATTTGCAATATTTTGTTTAGTTTATATCGCTTGAAGGTCTCTTTTTAGCTAATGGTATGCGAATGTAATTATTTAACTTGTTTGAATCATTGAAAATAGAATATTCTTTCAGATTTTGAGAACATTTTATATATTTTCTGTACAACCATTAAACTAAAATGTTAAAAAGATACGCCGATTGTTTATCATAATTACCACACCAAGTTGGTAATAAACTAAATTAACATTTTAAGCCAAAATGCATAATTTGTTTCAAAGAATTATTGAACAAGGAAATTAACTGAATTAAGGTTGCTTTTTTCAGAATAAAAATACAATGATTGTGCTTTATCAGGATATTTGAAACTAAATATAAAGCATGCGGATACATATAGTATTATTTCGGAAGTGATAGACAATGGTTTTGATTTTTATACTCATATTTACACAATCATATGGAATCTTACTTAGTAAATTCTTTGAACGTTGTAAACATATGACTAATATTGTCAGGCTATTCATTATACAGTGTTATGTACAATACTGAATGCTATTAGACGAGTACACAGCTGTCAAATCTAAATTAGACGAGACTCTACTCAAGTTTCATATAGTGTATGCAACAAGTACAATTATTAGAAGGTACTAGTCATGTGATTTATTTTTTTCTTAATTTTAAAATTTCATTATTTTGGAATAATATTATGTAACTTATTTGCAATAAATTTAGTCTTTTTACCCATAAATCGTCAAAAACAGGTCATTACTTGCTTCGTTGTTGAAAACATATGTGAAAGAACATCTACAAATTATTTAAAGTTCTATTTCGGAGATTCTTTAACCATTCCAAATATTGCTTCGGCTATAAATAGAAAACAATGAACTATACTTTGCAGGGCAGCATCTTCTGGGGAAAGTAAATCAATAAGATTGGTGCGTTGATTAGGCCCACATTGACGTTTATCATCATAATTAAGTTCATGATGACAAGGGGGTCGTTTATCAATTTTCATTATCATGGTATAAATAGCGATGATGGTACTGAAACTATAAGAATTTGGATGGTTTTAGTTTTATACCACTGTATATAACAATGACTGAACAAACTTGAACTATGATAATTAAATGATCGTAATACGAGATATATCATTTGTTTAAATTTATTTTTATTCCGTTTCAATAAACATAGTTCCTCTATTGAGTCATATATTTGACGGTATCCAATTAATCTGTTTGATGTGTTCAATATGATTAATTGAGAAATATTCTTTGACATCGCTTCAATTAAAACTTTAAACCCATTTAATATTAATATATGTTTTCAGTATTTATAAGTATTTGAAGACAGTGCGGGAATGAATGTGCAGGTAGTAAATGTGTACATTATTTCACCTTATTTTAAACCGGAAAAATACTACTGAAGAAAGTGATTCTTACGTAAGTATCAAGGTTTTGTTTACATTCATAGAAAAATACATTCATAAAAATGAAATAAAAAAGAAATTGAAACATTAAAATACCTAAAAGAAATTAGAAAAAGTTAGCATGCGTTTGTAGCAAATAAAGTATATTTTATAATGCATATAATCTCCATTTTTCTATTCCATCCTACATTATGAAATCTACTCTTTACTTTTCCTTATAAAACTTACTTAGTGTTACAGATTTGTCGGATATATTCAGATTTAAAATGATTTCGAACGCCTCTAGAGAAACTATAATCTACACATTGTTTTTAACTTCGTACAGTTGTGATTTTTCTTTTGCTTTATCATCAACGTTGAACATACAAAAAGTCTATGATCTTTCTTTCTAATGTTAATTTGATTTAACCAGGAATATGATATGATATGAAATTATGATATAACAAACAACTGGAAATTAGCGCGTACAATCGGTGACGCCATTTTATCAAGATATTTATAATAGTTTATTTGGTAACATAAACATAACGTTTGCTACACAAACATATACATAAAATGATACAATAAAAGTTATCAACATGACATAATCTTATACACAATTTATCAACAGAAAATATGTATGATACCCATAGTCAAACAAAGAAAAAGGAAGATAGCAAACAAATTGGTTGACATCATAATTGAGACATTATATATATATTTTACTCACTAAATCATTGCCAAAATAAATCAAATGTTACATGAAATAACGTGACTTGTAACCTGGAAAAACTCTCGATATTAAGAAAGACTTTTTCATTTAGTTAGGTATGATAACTACTTGGAATCGCTTAACCGTGGTTTGGTCGATAACGTTTTCTATGAACTCCATAAACTTATTCATGTTACATAACATGATGATAACTATGATTATTTGTCGAGTTTTATTTGTAACAACAGCTAGTTTTCTTATCGGATACAAATTAACTCTCTTTGAGCGGTAGAGAAATAACATGTATAAGATAAATGACATGTTTAATTGGTCCGGCTTATTTTGCTAAGAAATACGCTGTAAGACTTGTGGCTGCCATCAATTATTCTTTTTGTTGTTAACAATATGTAAGCAGTATAATTTTTTTTCTAACCAAAAAACAAATTATTATTTGAATTTTCAGACTGCAATAACCATCAAAATACTTACAAATATGATTATGTGTTGAAATTGGCTGAATGCCAAACACTAAGACTTTAAAACTGCAATATATATTATATATGTTTACTTTCAATTATTCTCTGAGGCTCCTTGGAGACAGTTGTTAAATTTATGTTTCATTTTAAAGTTTATGTGTCTGTTTCACTTATCGTAAATTGTTGAATTACTCTTTAGGAAATAACACATACAAAACTCATTCTTGATATCTTCAAACAAATTGAAGCTTATATTGGTATTTTATGCCGTTGCAAGGCTAATATCAATAAATCAAATACGAGATACGGAAAACGATATTATCATCAAAGTTTAGGAAATTGAGGCCATCTATAAAATCAACAACCTTTATTTGCTCAATTGAAACTGTTGTATAACTACAAAATAAAAACATATATCGCTTTGTCTTAAAGGTGGACTTTAATCATCCTTTTCTTTCAGGTAAAAGAATTATCTAAACATTATCTAAACACTTTTTATTAACTAGAAAAAAAGATGTAAGAAACTTTAGTAGCAATAAATAGATAATTATATTTAATCTCTATTCTGACCTACCTTTTACAACCCATTTCCATTTTTATTGCATAAACTGAAGTCTTACATTGGCGCGAGATCTCATTTTGAGTTAAAATCATTAATGAAATGCCTTTACTAAACATTTTTAATTTTTAAGTATAACAAATTAATTGTTTACAAAACTGAAAACTGCCTTGTCTTGTTGAAGCAACCTTTCGAGATTATTGTGATTTTGCTTCTATTCATAGAAAGTATTTTTGAAAGAAATAGTACAAATATAGTTTGGGGAAATATTTGTAATTGATAAAAATGTCATATTAATTTTTAGACTACACGAATTGTTTCAGCATTTTGGTAAGCATAGTTTATGACAATATATTTGCTTTGTTGCTTTGAAAATATATAATTTGATAAATAAAAAATCTACCTGATACAACTTCTATGAAAACAAAATGCAACTTTTGTCTGAAAATGCGTTTATTGTAATTAGTGTAAAATACAAATATGTGTTTGATTATTTGTAAACTTTACTATATGTATGACTCTGTATTAAATAGATTTCCATTTAATTGGTGCATACATATTCTTTCTCGACTTTTACGATTTCGTTTGAACTAAAATAAGAAAAGATAAAATACCTTTTGTTCATAACTAGATTATTAATTCGTGGGTATGCAGAAGGTATATTGTCTATTTTGGAAGTTAATAAGGTAAAAGTAATAAAAACAATACACCCAAAGAATTGATATAATCATATTATACGATTGTCAAAAATTGAAGTTCTGAATTTTTGCTTTTTTATTTTTTTTTTGTTTCTTCTCTAGAAGAGAATCATTATTATGTTATGCCTGCAAAATATAGCCACCAAATATTGATATGTATGGTAGAATTAGCGGTTACTATTATACCCTACGGAGCAATAAAGTGTTACAATGTGCAATAAAACTAAGAAAATGTCTGAGTAAAGGGGTGATTGTTCTTAATTTGCAATAACAAGTAGTTCAAATGTCAGAGAACAAACACTTCAAAAAATGAAGATACTTCTCTGGCTCTATTTGAATTAAAACTGAGCCGCGTCTCGACAAAACCAACATAATGGGTTCCGCGCAGTCTGATCAGGATCCATGCTGTTCGCTATCAGTTTATCTACTTGTTATAGGGTTTGTAAGCGAACAGCATGGATCCTGATCAGACTGCGCGAATGCGCAGGCTGGTCTGGATCCATGCTGGTCGCAAACCCATTATGTTGGTTTTGTCGTGACGCGGCTCAAATGTATTTTGATATCATTATTTGTTTATTGTTATCGCCTAAGGTCCGTGAAATTTGGAAGAAGCGACAGAGAACGCTCGAACAGATCCGAGATATTGTTGTCCACTCGTCTTCTTATTTACATGCTTATTTTGCATAAATTACCATCAACTGAAAAGTTAATAAACAATGCTTACGTCTGACTCAATGTTTTGCACTTATTTCAATGAATTAATCAAATTTAAAAATGACACTACAAGTAAACGAATCTTAACACTAACCAAGACACAAGCGGGAATATCCCGACGGTTTAAGGGCAATCTGTAAAATTAAAGCTGATTCTTGGTTTTTTAAATGTTTTATTTGAGCCGCGTCATGACAAAACCAACATAGTGCGTTTGAGACCAGCATGGATCCAGACCAGTCTGAGCATCCGCGCAGTCTGATCAGGATCCATGTTGTTCGCTATCAGTTTCTCTACTTTTTATAGGGTTTGTAAACGAACAGCATGGATCCTCAATGGGCAGGACGTGAAGTGGTTGCACACTTGGTTCAAGCGAGCGAATTGGTTGCAAACTTGACAAAATGGCGAAAACGGCGTGATTTTTTGAAACGGGTGAACGAGTTATTGCCAGGCAAGTGGGTTTCATTGTTATTTTGAAGTTCATAAGTGTGTCTATTCCATAATGCAATATATATGCCACACTCAGTTAAAGGTTTCAGCATCCTAGATTCTGTTTTGACGAAGTTATTGAAGATATAAACTGATCATGTAGATATTTTGAAATTTGACATATGACGGTTCTGGCCGGGTTTTCTCCTAATTTATTCGAATTTGTAAGTTTTGAACTGCATTTAACAATAACAAAATATGTTTCTGTCAATGCTGTACAAACGGTTTAGTTCGCAAGTCCGAAGATAACGTTCAATACACAAAAATATCTTGTTCAAGCACATTTTGGTTGCAGACTTATACTTCAAGCATTTTGGGTTGCAAACTTTTGTGTCAATAATGTGGCATGCATATTTTTAGCGAGGAATCATTTTTTTTTTTAAATAATTAGCAATATTATGGCAATTATACCGGTTCATCTAATAACAAATATATATTCAAATTGTGCATGCGTGCAGATATATCCTAACACAGGGTCTTTCAAATAGATATATAACACAGTATGCTAAATTGAAGTTCAGTTGTGTTTATCTTCATCATTTTTCTCCTCGATATACTTCTTTTCTTTTTACAAAGTCTTAGGACTTTTTTGTATCTTAGCATGACTAACTGTAAAGGAAAAGAAGAAAAAAATAGCAACAAACAGCTTTCATTATAGTTCTTATTTGAGATTTGAAATAAATTTGATTATATAGTAGATAAAAACTATATTAACATTGACACAAGGGCATTATTCACATGTTTCTTTAAATTGTTCCTTATCATTGACCAATCGATATTTTTCCAAATTCCCTAACTCGAACAATGACTTTAAGTAGTGTTGTAACATAATGTTCAGTCAATGTAAATAACCAATCGTATATCATTTATATTATGATCTAATAATCAAAATCATCTTTAGAATACAAATGGACATATGATGTACATCAAATCCGAAATATTGTAAACAAGCATGTACGTCATTTTAACTTTTGGTTAAGTACATGTCTAAAGCAACTGCCGATCTTTACATACGAAACAAACTAATTAAAATTTCTTGTGGTTTTGATAAACTTTGGAAATTTTGCCGAGTAACATCGTATGTGTGCACATGTCCTTATGTTAATGATGAAAATAATTCACTTAAATACAACAGTTCTCTCGCGTGTATACGTTTGTTTTGTATGTAGTTTTCATTTGCATTTTACATATGATGATATATTTTAGAATTGAAGTATCAATAAATATTTTTCTATAATATGCTATTATTTTGTTTGCAGGCTTTTACTGATGATTATAGTATTGAACTGAGAACCATGTAATTTGAAACATAAAGTGCATAATTGTTGAAGAATGTATAAATAACATTTATAACAAAAAGAAGTAACAGAACATAAATGTCAATAATTGCCATTGAAAATAGGTTAATAGATATAACCTTCTACACACCTTTTGCAAAGTTTTACTATGGATTTCAATAGAATAAGTATAAGTCTGCAACCAAAATGTGCTTGAACAAGATAATTTTGTGTATTGAACGTTATCTTCGGACTTGCGAACTAAACCGTTTGTACAGCATTGACAGAAACATATTTTGTTATTGTTAAATGCAGTTCAAAACTTCCAAATTTGAATAAATTAGGAGAAAAACCGGCCAGAGCAGTCATTTGTAAAATTTCAAAATATCTACATGATCATTTTATATCTTCAATAACTTCGTCAAAACAGAATCTAGGATGCTGAAAACTTTAACCGAGTGTGGCATATATATTGCATTATGGAATAGACATACTAATGAACTTCAAAATAACAAAGAAACCCACTTGCCTGGCAAAAATTCGTTCACCCGTTTCAAAAAATCACGCCGTTTTCGCCATTTTGTCAAGTTTGCAACCAATTCGCTCGCTTGAACCAAGTGTGCAACCACTTCACGTCCTGCCCCTTGGATCCTGATCAGACCGCGCGGATGCACAGCCTGGTCTGGATCCAAACGCACTATGTTGGTTTTGTCATGACGCGACTCATTTTTTTCATAAACGCAAAATAACAAAGAACGCATTCGTACAAAATACAAATTACCATGCTGTGCATTAAGAATGCAAGCACATCTATGCATATCATGTTTATTGGTTTAAATGTTAGGTACTCGTTAAGTCATTTTCTATGTTATACTTCAAATTGTCTTTTAACATTCGCAATTTGGTCAATCATCATTTAAATTAGTCTTTCTTTTGAAATTTATAGTCAATTCAACTCAGCTCAACTTGACAAAGATCAGATGAGCATAAATTCACTTTAAATGATAAAAACGTGTTTTCTCTGAATGTTATTATTGGAAGGGAAACGAATATGTTACAAGTTTGTTTCACGGTTTTGAAAGATTTGTCTCCCATACTTGAGCTAATATCAATATTTGTCAGGACCTTTTCTAACATCATTATACTATCATTTTTATTTGCACAATATATTTGACAATTATTCAAGACATTAATAAGTATTTAATTTATACTGATTTGATAAGAGATTCGTGTTTTTTCTAAGCATGCTCAGTGAAAATCCTCAAGCTTATTTTGGGTATTTTAAAGTTTCTCCTTTCGTCAGCATTAGATTTTATGATATATCATCAGTCACAGACATTGCAATATACATATATCTTGGTAAAATTTTATTTGTTATAAAAATCTTTTCCTTAATAAGCTTAAGTTACATGCTATTAGTGTATGTTTTAAACTTCTTTTTAATGGTATCCGACAGTAATATTGTAGTAACATTTTGAACGTGTTTTGTCAGCATGTACTATGTTTGGTTTAAGCAAGTTTTGCTTTAAATAAATAATAATAATAAAGATAGGTACAGTAAGTAATACTAATTAGCTACAATAAGTTATTAGGATAGGATATGAAATAATTGTTGGATATATAATATATGGGGTAATATAGGATTTATTACAGTAAATGGACAATACCAGACTGGGTGGAATTAACTTCAAATAGGGACAGGTGTAATATACTAGTTATTTAGACCAAGATGAAAGATAAAAGAGACAGAGTGTTAGCTCACGTCCACGTGCAAATACTAAACCAATTGTTGTTGTAAATTATTGTGCACGGGATATTGGTGTGCTCCTATTTAACATGCTTTTCATGTCATACAGGAAAGTTTGGCTATAAATTCGGAACTTTTATATGTTATTTGATGATGAAACAAAATAAATTAGTAAATTAAAACGATTGTTAAGTTGATTTATTCGATTATATTTGTTATCGACTATTAAGTAAAATTTACATTCAAAAGGATGTGTGTTAACTGTTCAATGCACTGAATTATGAAATAAAGCTAAAGAAATTGCAAGACAGTATCTATTACTGATAGGTTAAAAACATGGTTTACTTTATCCGATGCGTTAATATGTCTGTAGAAGTTTGATATTAGAAATCTGTGTTAATATTGGGGTATTAGGAAGGCTTGTTTTAAAAATAGTTTTAGGTTTGAAAAAAAATGCCTTAATATATACGTTAAACTTTAACTTTAAAACACATTCATTCATCATTTATTTAGTTTGTTTAAACAGGTTTGACTTCTCCTTCAGTAAAATGTACTGGTTGACAGCTTTCTTACTAGCACGTTATATAGGGACATACGGGGTTTATTTTTAAGAGAAACATTTATCTAAAACCATAATGCCATGACCGTTAGTATTTGGTATTTGGCATTGTCTGATAGACCATAACCTTGATTGTTCAAATGACACCACTTGATATTACTTGTCATACCTTTTTTATCTAATGACCCACATTGTTGTTGTTTTGTTTTTGTTTTTTGTTTTGTTTTTTTTGTTGTTGTGGTTGTTGTTGTTTTTTTATTGTTTTTTTTTTATTTTGATTCTTTTTTTTCTTTTTCTAAGGTTACCTCGATACTATAAAAGTCATTTGGCGACTTTTCAGCTTAACTGGTGAAGGAAGATCTTGGGCGATCATTTGTACATTACAACAGATTTCAGGTCCCTAGAGGGATTCGAACCTACAACTGTGACGGGCAAGTGCTTTGAAGTCTACGACAACGGAGGTCCGTGGGAGAGAGAACAGGGAGGAGAATGTCGTACACATTTTGAAAACCGTTATCCTTACAAGCTTCAATGTTTATAATTGTGTATATCGTACGTTGCATGATGTCCAATGGTCGTGCTTACCAATGCGGTAAAATAATGAAACTTCCGACATTTTGGACCTTTCTGCATTTTTAAAGCAAAATATCATAACCGTTTAATCGTATATCTATGATTTTTTAAAGTAAATATCTTTAGTTAAATAAATCATATTTTAATGAAATAATGTAGTCAATGAAAAATGTAGGTACTGATAAAATGTAAATTGGACGCAGTGAAAAAATCAATTATTTTAAGGAATGACAGTCTCCATCTTCCATTACATCAATTACGATAAAGGTCTTTTGAAGTCTGAAAATACGTTTTCAATATTAATTTCTTTTTGAAAATGTTGTTTTCCTTCTGCGTTTAAGCTATTACTAGGTATTTTATGGGTGTTTTACAAATACTTGTTAAGTTAATTTTTGCTCATATTTGTTTTAAATAATTTGATACATTCCACATGATTTAAGCTATTTTTGAAGTTACGCATCTGATTAACATAGCTTTCATGTATATTTTAAAGTATTTCATTTTAGGTTAAGCTGTGGTTAATGATATTTATGGAAATTTTCCGCGTATAAATTTGCTTTTTGTAGCTAGATTATAAGATATATGACTACTTATTTCAGGGAAGTCATTAATAGCTTTGAAATGGTGTCTATTATGCGATGATCAGCAACGTGTGGTGTATTTTTGTAAATTCCCCTTCATATTAACAGGACTTGTATTTGCGCAGTATTAACCGCCAATAGTTTTATCAGTAGGCCGGCCGGATATGCTGTGTCAGTCGTTTTCTTAATATTGTATCACCTCGGTATGAATCCCAATAATCATGTGGTAACTTTTTAATGACTTCAAAGGTTGCGTGTTTGCCTGCAACCTCAGATAAAGGTAATCAATTTATAAAAACTATATTATTCATTGACAAAACAATATTCCACCGCGATTATGTCAAGTTGCAAATTTTCAATGAAATTTCAGAGTTAATGATATTAGTTAAAAAAGTAAGTTACTGACCCGATACGACATAACGATTTTGTGCAAAAACCATAACGGCTCGAGACTGATTGCTGGGCTCCGATATGGCTTTCCACAAAAACGTTTATTCCATATTAGGTCATTCAATTATTCTGTAACTATTATACACGCATAATACCTCAGTGGTCGAGTGGTTAGAGTCGGTGACTTCTAATCCAGTTACCTTTCTGGTGTGGATTCGATCCCCGGGAGATGCTTTGGTAGTTTACTGCGGAGGAAGGTAGTCTAGTACTGGTTAATTCTCCAGGAACGATGGTCAGGAAACTACCCGCCTATATGACTGAAATGCTGTTGCGAAAAGGCGTAAAATGAAACAAACAAACAAAAAAAAAAATACCTACTACATCATCATTCAGTAAGGACAATCTATGAATTTGCTGTTGAATCTTCTATTCAATTCTGGAGGCCATTCACGTTACATTGCCTTATATTACCTGATAGCCTAATATTAGATATATGGGGTCGCCCCGAGACGTCTATTAAACGTCCAGTCAGAGAGGAGTATTTTGTAGACGACATGATATATGCATAAATGCAAAGCAGACCCATAGGTAAATAAATTTAAAGAAAATGATATTTTGTCTCGTCTCAACATTTGTGTGGTCATTTCATTTACAACAGTTGTTGTTTACACATATATTAATTTATCGGGATATCTGATTTCACGGATATAAATAATTTTTCTGCATCCGAATCATAATGAATTCATAAAATAACGTTATGCTTAATTAAAAAGAAACTGCCGAGACATAATTAAAATGTATAAATCATATTAATTTCATGAAGATAAACATAAATTAAAACATGAGGTAAAGTAGACACAATGAAGCACAACATGGCGAATAAAGTGATTTTGCGCAGCCGCCCGACAAATTAATTTCGTAAATGCTTAAACTTGTACTTATGCAATTATTTTATTAGATTTATAAGTTTGATTAGCAGGTAAAAGCGTTAAATATAGATTTACCAAAACAAATGTGTTACAACTCATTTAAAATTATGCAAACTTTATTGGGCGAATACAATTCAAACACATAATACAGGTATGGATTATTCAAACAATTTATTCGCCAAAGTTGTACCAAGACTGATATTTAATACATTAATTATAATTACGAAACAGGAAAAAAAAAGACGCAGCGTGACACACATGTTTTCAATTATTACTTTGTTTTCTATCCTTTTTTATATTTTGGACAAATTGTTTTTAAATTAAAAACTGAACAGGCCTTTTTTATTTCGCTATTAATAAATATATTAGTGCAAAAACCACTAATTTAAAAAGCTAAAAAAATCAATTGAGGAGTTTCGGTCTAACATTTTAATGAAACTATCAAAATTGCCTTAAATACAGGTATTGAAAGCAGTATTGACTTTCGGGTTTAACATGTTTTTCCAACTTTAATTTACTAAAAATGGGAAATTCTGCATGTACGCAACCAGTATAATGATTATTAAAATTAAATGAATAGTCTCTAGTTTAGAGTTTTTCCTCTTCTCTAACCTCTCGCGTACACTCAAACGCACACACGCCGACGCACGCATACAGAATAGGCATGTTTATGTCTATGACACGCCCGTACCTACGCGCGCGCACAAACACACATACACACAGTTGTTTTTATTCATTATAAGGTAAACTGAAAATCGACGGTAATTTGCAATTATTTGTATTATAGTTTTACTTTTAAATTGACAAAAATAATTATTTCTATATTTATCCGAAATCCAAGAAATTAATGTAAAGCTAGTTTTTATTAGGAAAAGGCAAAACAAGAACATTGCTTGTAACCGAAGTCGGTTATTTACAGATTTGGGTGGATTGTTTTACACGCATTCTTTAACATATCACCAGATAAAATATTTCGCTGAAACACGTTTGTGCCCATGAACTCGTCAAATGTTTGTTTCCTGTAAAATATATAAAACAAACTGATTTTATAGACTCTTTGCAAGAAAAGGATAATAATAATTATAATAATAATAATAATTATAATTATAATAATGAAAATAATAATAATAATAATTATAATAATGATAATATATAAATAATAATAATAATATAATATAATACTAATAATAGTGATAATAATTATAATAAATAATATAATAATAATAATAATAATAATAATAATAATAATAATAATAATAATAATAATAATAATAATAATAATATAATAATAATAATAATAATAATATATTAAAATTATAATAATAATAGTAATATACGAATTCACGATAAATATGTACAAACGTTTATTTGCTTTAACAACTTGTTAATAAAAAAATGATTAATTAGGTCGCTGATGTTGCAAAAAATAAAGTTAATAAATTTACGTACAGTTTTTTCACAACATTTTGTATATCTTATATTCATACTTTACATTTTACACCACATTTTAAACTATTATATGTTTTCTAAAATCATTAAAACCTTTAAAAGCATATTTTTTAGTGTTGTTTTCAGTAAATTAAGTAATAAAAAATCAATAAATGGTGTATTTGTATAACATTAAGAATTATTTCCATATTTCTATAACAAAGTTGAAACAAATCGTTTGGTTTCTTTCGGTCATTATTTTCTGTTTGTGACAACAATGTTCTCAAAGACACATAGACATACTTGTGTACGATTTATTTGAGCCGCGTCATGAGAAACTAACATTATGGGTTTAAGACCAGCATTGATCCTGACCAGCCTGCGCAGTCTGATCAGGATCCATGCTGTTCGCTTACAAACCCTATTACAGGTAGAGAAACTGATAGCGAATAGCATGGATCCTGATCAGACTTAGCGGATACGCAGGCTGGTCTGGATCCATGCTGGTCGCAAACACGTTATGTTGGTTTTGTCATGATGCGGCTCATTTAAACTTTGAATGATATAACAATACGGTAAAAAACATTTTCAGCAAATATAATTATTGGTGACCTTATTCGAGTGATCAGCACCTGTATTTGAATTTTTAAAGGTAATTGAACACGCCGATACATAAGTCTAACAATTTATTGTAAGTTTATCCCAATCATTTTATTCTTGGTCACAATACAAAATTAAATGGAAGTCCAGTATAACTTTTTTTGTTAACTTTTTAAATTTTTTAAATGTAAAGCAAAAGATTCATGCTAATGTTTATGAAATTTTTGAAAATGTATTTGACTGTGTAATATTGTGATTTAACCAAAAGGAAGCATTTCAATGGCATCTACGAACCACGTAAATTACAAAAATGTGGTTAAAATATGCATAAATAGCCCATACTGCAGTAGAAATAATGTTGTAAATACTGAAAAATCAGTCATTAATCGCATTAATATGTAAATAATTGCTTAAATCTTGAAACATTTTACTTTTCCTAACATTTTAGTACATTTTTCTCAAGTTTGATTTTATTGAAATATTTTTACTCATCTGGAGGCATGTGGCTTTTCGGAAAACCTTCCCTGCACACAACAATCTTTCAGATAATTTACTTATAAGACGACATTGTGATGGGAGTTTCCTGGTATAGTTTCTGAACTGCCCAAAAGAAAAACATCAAAAGTAAGTAATTTTGAGAAGGTTTCAGTCCTTTTATTCTTTTTTGCAGTCATGCTCAGACTAGATTTCAGCTTAAAATTTCGCGTTTTTTGTTCAAAAAAAAATTTTTCTCATTTTTCTGAGAATATTTCGGTATTCCAGATATTTTAAACCGTAAAGCAAAATCAATGCAATCTTTCCGACTTTTGAAAGGTAAAATGTTTTTCTTTTAGAAAAAAAAATCGAAGAAAGCAATCCCATATTTTGTAAATACTTGATAAGTGATTCATTTTCAATAACGTAGTACTACTATGATTCATTCTACATTCTACGTTTCCACACGGTAGTTTAAAGTCAAAATTTTACATAAGGTTTCTGTCCTTTAATTAAAACAATGCAATAATGCCGGTTAAATCATGCCCTTATGTAGACATTTGTAAAACAGAGGAAACCCGTATGCTATCAATTTCACTTTTATGCTTCATTATATATCAGCCATGGTACAAACATGAACAATCAATGTCTTACTGCAAAAACAACAACATATTATAGCAAAACTAAAGCAAAAACTTGGCTTATACAAAAGTGTCATGACCTTAGATATTTAGACATTGTCTAATGAACCTTAACCTTGATTGTGCAAATCATGGCACCATGTGATATCAGTTGTCATAAATTTTTATCAAACTATCCATTTAATTGATTTTTGAGGTCAAAGGACAGGGTCACAGAGGCATTAAATGTCAAGATGGTTTCCGCTGATTATCTTGAAAAGTATTCATCTCAAAGTCTTCATATTTCACATACTGATCGGTCATAACTAGTAGGTGACCCCTTGATTTTATGGTTACTAGGTCAAAGTCAAGGTCACAGGGGCCATCAATGTCAGAATCGTTCCGTTTCTTTGTTGTGTTGTTTATCTTGACTTTGACACACTTGAAAGTGTAATTATTTGTATGAAATTTGAAATTTGGATCAGTTTTGATTGCAAAATTGAAGTTCAATGATTTAAGGTTACACAGACACTGTAATTTGGCGATTTTTCAGCTTAACTGGCGAAGGAAGATATCAGATGATTCTTCGTTCATTACTCCAGTTTTTAGGTAGAACCACCGACCTTCCGTGTGCTACATGGATAACTACCAAATTATTAAAGATTTAAACGTCGGTAGCGGATTTTGAACCTTCAACAGTAAGGGGCAAGTGCTTTGAAATATATGACCACGGGACCCGTGGAAGAGAAAAATTGAGTAAGAATGTCGCAAATATTGCGAGTCCCGTTATCCAGGTACAATGTTTATAAATTTGTTTACCATACGTTTTAAAGTGTGCTTTATCAATGCGGTAAAAATGATGAAATGTCCGACATTTTGGATTTCGACCGACCTTGGTGTATTTTGTGAGCAAAATATTAAACCTATTTTATCGTGTATCTGTGAATTACTTAAGATACATCTCTTTATTTAGTTTAACATCAAACTTTTATGAAATAATGAACTCTAGGAACAATTTTGGTACTAATAAAAAGCTTTTTTGTAGTCTATAAATACGTTATTAATATAAAGTTCTCTTTAAAAATTATTGTTGGACTTCTGTATTTAAGCTCGTGCTAGGTATTTTATGGTTTTTATTTTCGTATACGTAATTAGTTAAATTTTGTTCATATTTGTTTTGAATTATTTGAAACATTTCACATGATTTAAGCTATTTTTGAAGTTTGCATCTGATTTGCGTCGCCTTCATGTATATTTTACAAGTATTTTATTTTAGGTTAAGCTGTGGTTAATTTTCTTTTATTAGCAAGATTATAAGCTTTATTATTTCAGGGAAATTACTTACTGCTCTGAAATGGTGTCATTTTGTGAGATGTGTATTTGTTAATTCACCTTCGTATTGACTTGACTTGTATTTGCGCAGTATTAATCGCCGCTAGTTTTATAAGAAGGTCGGCCGGTCATGCTGTGGTAGTCCTTATCTTTATATTGTATCACCTCGGTATGAATCCCGATAATCAGGCTGGATGAATAACATCATTTAAAATGTGGTTACTTTTTAATGACTTCAATGTTGAGTGTATGCCTGCAACCTCAGATAAAGATATATAATGTATAGGAAATATAACATTCATTGACAAAACAATATTCCACCGCGATTATGTCAAGTTACAAATTTTCAATGGAATTTTAGAGTTAATGCTATTAGTTAAAAAGTAAGTTACTGACCCGATACGACGTAACGATTTTTTGCAAAAACCATAACGGCACGGGACTGATTGCTGGGTTCCGATATGGCTTTCCACAAAAACGTATATTCCATATTAGGTCATTCAATTATTCTGTAACTATTATACACGCATACTACCTCCGTGGTCGAGGGGTTAGAGTCGATGACTTCCAATCCAGTTACCTTTCTTGCGTGGATTCGATCCCGTAGTTTACTGCGGAGGAAGGTAGTTTTGTACTGGTTTAACTCTCTAGGAACAATGGTTAGGAAACTACCCGCCTATATGACTGAAATACTGTTGAGGAAAGGAGGCGTAAAATGAAACAAACAAACAAAAAGCAAAACTTCCTACTACATCATCATTCAGTAAGTACAATCTATGAATTCGCTGTTGAATCTACTATTCAATTCTGGAGGCCATGTACGTGTTTGCCTTGCCTTAAATTATCTGGTAGCCTAATATTGGATATATGTGGTCGCCCCGAGACGTCTTAACGTCCCATCAGAGATGAGTATTTTGTTGACGACATGATATATGCATAAATGCAAAGCAGACCCATAGGTTAATAGTAAAAAGAAAAATAATATCTTGTCTTTTTTCAACATTTGTGCGGTCATTTCATTAACAACAGTTGTTGTTTACAGATAAACCATGTATCATATGATTTATCGGAAAATGTTAGTTCACGGAAAGAAATAAGAAATAATGATAATTAATCATAAAGAATTTATAATATAGCGTTATGCTAAATGAAAAAGAAACTGCCGAAACATAATCAGAATGTATAATTGTATTAATAATTGAAAAATCAAATGAGGTAAAGTAGTCGCAATGAAGCGCAACATGACCTATTAAGTGATTTGCGCAGCCGCCCGACAAATCAATTACGTAAATGCTTAAATTTGTACTAATGCAATTATTTCATTAGATTTATAAGTTTGATTAGTAGGTAAAATCGTTTAATATAGATTCACCAAAATAAATGTGTTAAAACGCATTTAAAATGATGCAATCTTTATTGGGCAAAACAATTCAACACTAAATACAAGACTTTGTACAGATTATTAAAATAATTCATTCGCCTTAGTTATACCAGGAATGATATTTAATATATATATTATAAGCAGGAAAAATAGACGCACCGGAGCACAAATGTTTTAAAGGCACACTATGCCTCGAAAAATAAATTCTTCTAAAGACAGATCAAACATGAATTTCATGTTTCAAGAGAATGTTGGATGCTTCTAAGATACTGAAAAAACAGCGATAAATGAGAAATAATTTGTTATAAAAGTAGCAATATGGAAACAAAGTGGTATATTGATTTCCATACAAAATACTAAATTACTATAATAATTATTGTACTTATTGCCAAAGAATCAACAACTGTAAAAGATGGTTTAGGAGTAGCTTTTATGATTCTATGAAAGAATGCCAAAATAAATTTAAAAAAACTTGAGAAACTCAAATGAAAGCATTTCTGAAGCATTGTGTGCGTTTAAAGTAGAAAGACTTATCAATGGATCACAACATTTTTCTTAGATGAAAAAAAACGATCAGCAATGAATGGTATCGTTGTAATAATAAAATATAATGAGAAAGGTTTTAGCCTTCTTTAACTCTCAAGTTTTAAAATGAATTGTAAAAGCGACACCGGTCAGCTTTCTGTATATTAAAAGTCTGTATATCAAAAAAGAAACATCATTTTCTTAAATCAACCGTTTAGACACCATTTGGCTGATTCCGTTGCGCATTATTCAATGTGTAAGCTTTACGTCAATGTAAGTGACAAACCTGTACCCAAAGTAGACAGCCTCGAGAGGCTACATTGTCGTTGCTTTAGTATTTGATGTGCGATTTTTTTCTTCCTGTATATAAAAAGTGAAAAGCACCTTTTGCAGGAACCAACTGTTAGAACACCATTTGTGTGAATCCTTTGTTGATAAGACAATGACTTTACTTGGGTTCATCTTTACAGAAATTTAAGACATATTGCTTTAACCAAACTAAAATGTACACCAGAGCTTCGCATAGAATGGCCCGTTTAAGGATCAGCCGGTCTTTAATTCTGTAAACTATTGCAAATAGATCAATTGATTAAATCTTGAATCATTTTTATGGAGACCCTACCTTTAATAATAATAGTATTGACTAAATGATCCACGTGGCATGGTCACATATTAGCACCTATAAAAGCATTATTGATATATTTTCTGTTCGATATGATTAACTTTTAAAGAAGTGATTTTTGTTTGTTTTAATGCAAAGCAGTTTGTTACGACATTTAGACTAGAATTACTACTTTCAAATGTTTAAATACAACCTAAATTAGATCGCTATAACTTATATCTTTTAGACAAATTAATTTTCGCTGAAAAGAAACTCTGAACAGGAATTTATTACTTCGCTTTCTTTGAGTCAATTTATCAATGCAAAAATAAACAAAAAGGAAATAATTATTAAAGAGTTTTAAACATTTCAAACATTTTGTGTAGCTATTTAAACTACCTTTAATAAGTATTTAAAGCAGTGATGACTTTCAGGTTGAATATGTTCTTCCCATCCACTAAATAATGGAAAATTCTGCACGTACGCCACCAGTATAATGATAATTAAAGTTAAATGAATAGTCTCTAGTTTAGACTCTCTCCTCTTCTACAACCCCTCGCGCACACTCACGCGCACACACTCCAACGCACGCATACAGAATTTGCATGTTTATGTCCATAACGATTGGAATATGCAATCACGCCCGTACCTACGCGCGCGCCTACGCACACACACACACACCAACAAACACACACACAGAGTCCTTTTTATTCATTATGAGGTTAACGTATAAAATTTACTGAAAATCGACGGTAATTTGCAATGATTTGTATTACATTCTTACTTTTAATTTGACAAAAAGAATTATTTCTATATAAATCCGAAATCCAAGAAATTAATGTAAAGCTAGCTTTTATGAGGAAATCGCAAAACAAGAAAGAACATTGATTGTAAACGAAGTCGGTTATTTACAGGTTTCGGTGGTATGTTTTACACACATTCTTTAACATGTCATCAGATAAAATATTTCGCTGAAACATGTTTGTGCAAATGTACGGAAGAGTATACTGACCCCCCTTATATATTTTATATGCCTGTTTAAAATACGACGATACATGATAACAACATAGTTCGTAATGGTTTTTTAAAAGTTATATATATATATAGTTCATATTGATCTTTTCTGTTTTTTGGCTACTATACTGTTAAAGATACGTATTATAAACTTAAGTCTTCCTTAAGACCTTACTTTTATTTATAAGAAATATGTTTTTTCTTCTTTTCATTGAAATTCTACCTCAAGAAGCAGACGTTTTCTTCGAGTAAACGCTTTTATTTATTTGAAAACAGTATGTTTTCGAGGCATTATTTGTTTGACAGATATAGAGATGATATAATCATATATAATATATATATTCTTTACCTGAGTTTTTAGCTTAGATGATGTTTTATATGTTTCGCAAATAGGTTGATCGTTATGATAACACGCTTGCGGTACACAAGTATTATATAAAATATTATAATTTAACTGATATATATATATATTATTTTTAAAATGGTATTGAAACTTTGAGTAACTTATACTATAAATATTTCTTACATCTTTTTCAATGATTATACATGTTTTTTTATATCAAAACGAGAAAAGGGCCATTTAATATTATAATAATAGATGCGACTTATTATACCAAGAGAATCTAATTTAATTTATAAATTCATACATATTTTTTCATGAGATTCATATGATAAAGGCTAAAGTGTACAACTACTGTATGTTAAGAAGAACATTCTGTTCTCTTAAATTTCCAAATATCATCGAAGAAACAATGCATATTTGTGATTTATGGTGTATAATAACAGATAAAACTCTGCAAGATCTATTTTAGATATCATATAACTTGTCAATTCTTTAAAGATATGTGTAAGAATTATTAACATTCTTAAAATTTTAATTTGTTCACTTTTTGGCGCTAAAAGCTCTCGCGTCACGTTAACGTCGCCGCCTTTTTAGCGACGTCATGGACGGCAGAGTTTTCCGGAAGTTACATAAAAAGATTACAAACAAGTTTATTTTTGAAGACATTAACGGTAGCGATATTTGATGTAAAATATTATTATTACAGTAAATATTCAGGATTGAAGAAATTAATTAAATTGACAGGACACCATTGTTGAGAATCGCTACGCTACGCATAGCTACAATTATATGAACTTTGTAGATGTGAAATAAACGAAATTACAAGATTGCAGCGCATTTCTTACTTGGTTTTCTGAATCCTGAACAATTCTCAACATTGTCGACTATATATCGCTAAAAGAAAATAATGGACTACGATACTGCACGGAAATCGCGGACAGCGCATTTGGCACAGTTAACCAAGATTTATAGAGAACTTGAAGAGTTGATGTAAAGCACTGAAAATGAGCAAAAAGTAAAAGAATTGTTTAATCGACTGTGCGAAAGATACGAAAAATTTAAAACAACACACTTTGAATGTTTAGACTTTTGTGACGATCCTAAAACTATAGAAACACTAAAGAAGAACTTTGAAAGTTGCCGAGCGAACTTTATAGAATTCAAGGAAAGATATGCCGAATGGAATCCCGTAGCATCAATGCCCAGTAGTGCAGTTTCATCAACAACTCGGCTAAGAAACGCAAAAGTTAAGCGTCTGATAGCTGAACAAAAACTTAAGACTCTTAAAGAAAAACAAGCTTTGGAGAAGGAGAAACTGCGATTAGAGGCAATACAGAAGGAGCTCAAAGATAAATCGCAAACTACTGGATCAAGAAAGTGCTGTGATGGAAGCGAGGCTGGAGGAGTCAATGTGGGCAGACGAAAGCACCGTGATAGAAGCAGACGACATATTAGAAGATGGGCATATTGTGCAGAAAACTATGGATTTTGGACATACTTATCGAAATGATAATGTAGCCGATAGCAATACGGCACGTTATTCTCGTGCTTGTCCCGGTAAAGATCCCGAGGCTTGCAGGACGCACGTAAGTTCGAAGATGTAACGCAGCAAGATGGCGGAAAATAGCGCTTCCGGTTTAGAAGTGGAACGACTTGCATCAATCATTCAAGAAGGATTTAATTTACCAAAACCAGAGTTACTGACATTCAACGGTTCTGCGCTTGATTATTGTAAGTTCATTAAAAATTTTGAGACCAAACATTGAGTGCAAAGTAAGTGACAATAGGTTAAGATTAAGTTATCTAATACAATATTGCACTGGTGAGGCAAAATCTTGCATAGAAGATTTTGTGTTATTGGATTCAAATGTAGGGTATAACCGAGCTAAATCAATTTTTGCCCAATCTCGTTATGGTAGGCCACATGTTGTTGCGAGAAGTCATATTGATAAATTGTTGCTTGGCCTAATATTAATGCATCTGATGTTAAAGGATTGTCTCAATTAGCTTTAGATATGCAAAAATGCTCAAAAATGACACTTTCACAACTTGGGTTTGTTTCTGACGTAGATAACTCTGAGAATTTAAGGCGCATATGTAAGACGTCTCCCTATGCATTTGAGATCAAAAGATGGGCAGAGGTAGCCCACTCTATTTTTGAGTCTGGGAGAAACCTAATTTCTTTGAATTGACCAAATTTATTGCATGAAAGGTCACGTGTTGCTTAGTTCAGTTTACGGCATTGATGTTTTGTAAAAGAAAATGTCCGAGAAAATAAAGCGTCTGCGTCAGGAAATACCCACAAAAGGTAAAATAACTACTCTGTCTACATACACAGAAAACCAAACGTCAAAATACAGTAGACCCAAATGTTTTTGTTGTTCAGGTACATGTTCGAATTTATCTTTATGTGATATAAATTAGAAAAATTGTCTTTAGAAGATAGGAACAGGTTTGTCATAAAATCTAAATTGTGTTTTCAATTGCCTCAAACCCAATCATATGTCACGCAAATGTAGGCGGAATAAATTATGCACTGTGTCTGATTGTACCACTAAACACCATTTTCTTTTACACAATTGGTCCCCAAAGCGTCCCGATAACTTCAATAACCCAACCTTCTGTTAATGTGTGCGGCAGTTAATGGCTTCATTTGCTAAAACCTGTCTAGGGATCATACCTATAAACTGTAAAGGGTGGAACGGTTACCTCTTGCCAAACTTATGCTCTGCTCGACGATGGAAGCAGACAAAACGCTTTGTGATGAAAGTCTTATACAGCAGTTGCATCTGACCAGCCGGCCTGTCACCTTCCAGATATCGACCATTAGCTCGACCGGAAGTACAACTTGTGGACAGGAAGTTGATCCTCAGCGTTTGCCCAGTTTCTGGAAATGGTGAAATTCACCTTAACAATGTTTGGACGGTTTAAACAGTGTACCTATCTCTACCCGCTCTGCAGTGACAAGTGATGACATTACATTGGCGTTCCATACTTGTCCGATTTTACAAATTCCCAAAGTAAAGGCTAATGAAGTCCGGATTTTAATTGGTACAGATTTCGCCCCGAAGCACATATTCCACTTGAAGTGCGTTCTGGAAGCAGTCATCAGCCATATGCTATAAGGACACGACTTGGGTTGGGCAGTTCGATTGGGCCAGTCCCCTCGTCCTTTTGTAGAAACAGAACAGAACAAAACATAACAGAGCAAATATAAACTTTGGTCATTCAAATGACATAATACTGCAACAACAGCTCGAGCGTATGTGGACGTCTGACTTCAACGATGTTAAATTCTGCGATAAAGAGTCAATGTCCATTGAAGATAAAAAAGAGCGTTGGACATTATGGAATCATCCCTTTCATATGTAGATGGTCACTATAAGATGGGATTACCTTGGCGTGCAGACGATATAAACTTACCAAATAATTTAGCATTTAGCCTATGCACGTTTGAATCAACTTAAACACAAATTGTCTCGTGATAAATATTTACATGAAATGTACACCAAAACGGTTAGTGAGTACATTAATAAAGGTTATGCAAAAGAGGTAGATAATAACGGTAACAAACTCTAAGCGCATTATGGTACTTACCCCACCACCCTGTGATGCACGTTAACAAACCAGGAAAGGTTCGTGTGGTATTTGACTGTGCCGCGAAATACAACGATACTTCATTGAATAGCCAGCTGCCTTCAAGGTCCAGATTTAATGAACAGTTAAAGTAGGGTACTTTTAAGATTTCGTGAGAAAAAGATAGCTCTGTCTGCTGATATAGAGGCTATGTTCCCATCAAGTTCATGTGATTGAAGAAGACTGTCACGCACTCCGGCTCCTATGGTGGCCTGATGGGGACATGTCTGTACTTCCTAAAACTTACTGTATGCAGGTGCATCTGTTCGGTGCCACATTCATCTCCTAGCTGTGCAGCTTATGCATTAAGAAGAACAGCCAGTGACAACGCGAATAAATTTCCAGATGAAGTTATAGAAACTGTTAAAAGAAACTTCTATGTCGATGATTGCCTGAAATCTGTAGATTCAGAAGAGAAAGCGACAAAGTTAGCAGCGGATTTACAGTCACTGATGAAAATGGGAGGTTTTAGACTTACAAAGTGGATCAGTAACAGTAGGTCAGTCATTGATACAATTCCCGATTATGAACGTGCACCAACGATTGTTAGCCTCAGTCCCAAAGATGAACTTCCTTATGATCGTGTATTAGGCATTAATTGGAACGTTAATGACGATTTCATCACATTCAAAATCAAGAAAACAAATAAACCTGTAACTAGACGCGGAATGCTTTCCATAGTTAGTGCGATATTTGATCCACTAGGACTTTTAGCACCAGTGACATTACGAGCAAAGGCTATCGTTCAAAGCTTGTGTAGAAGGAAATTTGGTTGGGATGAAGCAATTCCGCAAATTTGATCACGATGAATGGCAACGTTGGATATTAAACTTACCTTGTTTGGAAAACGTTCGAATAAGCCGTTGTTTTCAACCAAAATATTTCAGTACTTAAAAAAATATACAGTTACACGTGTTCAGCGATGGTTCTGAGAACGGGTTACGGCGCATGCGCATATTTACGCATTACTGACGAAAAATGATAATACTGCATGTTGTGTTTAGTGCTTGGCAAGTCCCGACTCGCCCGATAAAACAAGCTTCGATACCGAGACTCGAACTGTGTGTGAGCTGTTGTGTCATGCCGCCTGTATGCCATGCTGAAAGAAGAACTTGATTTGAAAATTGACAAAGTTGTTTTCTGGACAGATTCAATGATCATTCTTGGATACATAAATAACACTTCAAGACGTTTAAGACTTTCGTCGGGAATAGAATTAGTTATATTCATGAAATGACGAGTCCAGAACAGTGGCACTATATCGACTCCAGTTCGAATCCCGCTGACATAGCATCAAGAGGCATAGATCCTGGCGATAAAACTAGCATTTCTTTCTGGCTAAATGGACCAGACTATCTGGCGCAGGACGAGTCTACTTGGCCTAAATTTGTAAACATAAACGATATCGCCGACGACGACTCCGAAATTAAAAGAGACGTAGCAATAAATACCACTGGGGTATACAATGGGCTGACTATAGGAGACATTATCAACCATTATTCAGACTGGAACAGGCTACTAAGAGCGTTTGCTTGGTTACAGAGGTTTGTGACATACTGCAGAAGTCAAAATAAAAATGAACAAAATTGTGAAGACCTCAAACTAGCTGAGATACAAAATGCTACTCATGAAATTGTTCGGTATGTACAGAAAATCAATTTTCAACAAGAAATAAAAGACTTATTGAAAGGAAACCCCGTAAAAAAGAATAGCAGATTAGCTATGCTTAAACCTGTGATAAAAAGTGGACTCATCCGAATGTCTGGAAGACAAATTTACACCGACTATGAAAAAGCCCCTATAATTCTTCCCCACAATGATCACGTGACAGAGCTGATAATTCACAATAGCCATAGCAGCAATGGACATGTAGGATGGCAACACGTTCTAGCAGAAATACGGTCAAAATTTTGGATTTTACGTGGTCCTAGTGCTGTTAAAAAGACCATAGGAAAATGCATTGCTTGTAAACGACAGAGAGGTCCATTACTCGCTCAACAGATGGCGCCACTTATCCCAGAGCAGACGACACCTTGCAAACCACCGTTTACATTTGTCGGAGTGGACTACTTTGGACCATTGATAGTAAAATTAGGTCGATCTAGCGTTAAAAGATATGGTTGTCTGTTTTCTTGCTTGACAACGAGAGCAGTGCATATAGAAGTAGCCCATAGTTTGACAACAAATTCATTCATAGCTGCCTACCAGCGTTTTACATGCAGACGTGGACAACCAGAGAAAATGTTTAGTGACAACGGTACCAACTTAGTTAGTGGAGACAAAGAAACTTAAGAAATCCTTAGAAGAGTGGAACCAGTCTAAGATCGGCAGATATCTGTTACAGAATAAGGTAGACTTGGCACTTTAATCCACCATACGCGAGCAATATGGGTGGAGCATGGGAGAGAATGATAAGATCTACACGCACCATTTTGAAAGCTCTTGCCAAGGAACAACTTTTAACAGACGAGAAATTACTCACTTTCATCGCAGAAACAGAAAGAATTCTAAATGATAGACCAATCACTTCCGTGAGTAGCGACCCTAGAGATCTTCCAGCGCTCACACCAAATATGCTTCTTTTAATGAAAAGTAATGCGAGTATTCCAAGAGGTGTTTTTGAAAAAGAAGATGTATACAGTAAAAAATGGTGGAAACAGATACAATATTTGAGTGACGTATTCTGGAAAAGATGGATCAAAGAGTACCTACCTTCTCTTCAGAACCGACAAAAATGGCAGAGAGAAACAAGAAACATGAAAGTGAACGACATCGTACTTGTAGCAGACGATTACCATTCCACGAGGGCAGTGGCCACTTGGCAGAGTAACTGAGGTTTTTAAGGGTAGGGATGGGCTTGTACACAAATGCCTTGTCCGTATAAGAAATTCAAATGTCCTCAGACCAATAACAAATTATGTCTTTTAGAAGGCACAGAGTAAATAATAGTTGCGTTGACATTTTTTGTCAAAATACATTTACTGATGTACAAAAGCCTTCTTTAATTTAATTTTATTTATTTATTTTTTTTTTACGCGTGGATTAGACATTTTAACAACCCAAAAAAGAATTTGATATACTATCATATGTATTGTACTTCTTGCAAGAGCATGTTCTTACCATGACTAGATGGCGGTTGTAAATTATAATAATTGCAAAATTTAAAAATTGCAATCTTTGATGATATTTATATTTGTGTCATGTAATACATTTTTCAAAATAATTACGTATATATGAGTATTGGTTGTTTTTTAAATATTTATTTTTATTTTCATTTACAAAAAATATTAAGTATGTAGATTTATACATTTTTTGATACATATAGACAACGTTTTAGTATTAATTTTTTTTTTTACTAGTTTTTCTTCTACATTATTTTCAAATCATATATATTTGATAAGTAAATTATTGATATTTTGAGAAAACAAAATTTGCTTAAGTGCTATTCTTATTTGATGAAATTAAGACATTTCATGGAGGGCACTGTAAGAATTATTAACATTCTTAAAATTTTAATTTGTTCACTTTTTGGCGCTAAAAGCTCTCGCGTCACGTTAACGTCGCCGCCTTTTTAGCGACGTCATGGACGGCAGAGTTTTCCGGAAGTTACATAAAAAGATTACAAACAAGTTTATTTTTGAAGACATTAACGGTAGCGATATTTGATGTAAAATATTATTATTACAGTAAATATTCAGGATTGAAGAAATTAGTTAAATTGACAGGACACCATTGTTGAGAATCGCTACGCTACGCATAGCTACAATTATATGAACTTTGTAGATGTGAAATAAACGAAATTACAAGATTGCAGCGCATTTCTTACTTGGTTTTCTGAATCCTGAACAATATGTATTATACAAAGGTTTTCTTTTCTTGAAGGCATAAAAAATATATAAGGGGGGTCAGTATACTCTTCCGTACAAATGAACTTGTAAAATGTTTGTTTCCTGTAAGATATATAAAACAAACTGATTTAATTGACTCTTTGCAAGAAAAGGATAATATTTAATTTAATTTATAAACGAATTCACGATAAATATGTACAAAAGTTTATATGTTTCAGCAACTTGATAAATTAATAATAATAATGATAAATATTAAATGATTATTATTGGGTCGTTGATGAAAAATAAAGTAAATTAAATTTACGTACAGTTTACTCACAACATTTTGTATATATTTATATTCATACTTTACACCACACATTATTTTTTTTCCTTAAATTATTAAATCTTTTAAAGGCACAGCTCTTTTATATTTGTTTGGGTCGTCAGACTAAACAAATAATGGTAGCGAAATTTCAGACCCTGATACGCTTATTTGCAAAAACCGAAAGTAGTCCAAACTCCCCGAAGCGGTTACTTCACTTTATAAGTACAATAACGCCGAAAAATTAAGGGGAGATCAATTCGTTAAGATTGTCAAATGACAGGCGCATTATTTTTCAAGCCTTCAATGGAAAAGAAAAAAAAGATTCCGATTGGTAGAAGATTTCTAATATTGTGTCATTCTTTACAGATATATATGCTTATATTAAGCTCCATGATTATTTACATCAGTGAAAAACAACAGGTTTACCTCGAAATTAACAAGGGTTACAAACCCTAATTTAGAATAATGTGATTTCCTTCAGGCTGGTATCTTATTATTTCCTAGTGGTTGAGGGGTTACACGATCGCTTACGAAGTGAGAGGTCTAGAGTTCAAAGCTAAGGCAACTTTTTTTATTTTTAATTTTTAAATTTTTAAGCCAAATAAACATTGCAATATGCCTTATTGCCAATTAACTACAGTTACAACACAGGAAACAGCATTTGTGGCACTATACAAAAACAAATTGGTCTATAATCTTACACCCTTCATCTTTCTGGCATTCTGAGACCCAAACAAATTCAGCGCACTTTGTGCTTTGATTTAAGTGTTGTAGTAATAAGAAATCAATAAATGGTGTATTTGCGTAACATTTAAAAGTGTTTCCATATTTCCAAAACAACGTTGAAAAAAATCTTTTGGTTTCTTTCGGTCATTATTTTCTGTTTGTGACAACAATGTCCTCAAAGACAGATCGACAGAATACTTGTAGAAACTGTAAAGTACGATTTATTGAAATTTTGAATGATATATAACAATACGGTAACAATAATAGTTTAAGCATATATAATTATAGGTGACCTTATTCGACTGATCTGCACCTGTATTTGAGATTTTAAGGTCATTGAACACGGGCGATACATAAGTCTGAAAAAAACTATACGTTAATGGTTATCAGTTTAATTCTTGGTCACAATGGAAGTCCAGTATAACTTTTTATGTTATCTTTTTTTAGGTGTTTAAATGTAAAACAAAGGATGAAAATTTTTATGAAAGTGCATTTGACTGTGTTATATTCTTAATCAACTAAAAGAAAGCATTTTACACATTATTAATGGCATCTACGAACCACGTAAATCACCAAAAAGTGGTCAAAATATGCATAAATAGCCTATTCTGTGTTAAGTTTCACGTTTTTTTTTTTCTAAAAAAAAAATCTCATCTTTCTGAGAATATTTCGGTATTCCAAATATTATAAACCGTAGTACAAGATTAATGCAATCCTTCCGACTATTGAAAGGTAAAATGTTTTCCTTTTAGAAAAAAGGCAGATCGAAAAAAGCAGTTCCATATTTGTAAAATACTTGATAAGTGAGTCATTTTTAATGACGCTATACTACTTTGATGATTTCCTCGAAAGATTTTATTTCATTAAAACATTCTACGTTTCCATACGGTACAGTTTCAATCCAGAATTTTAACTAAAATTATTGTCTCTTAATTAAAACAAAGTTATTATGCCGGTTAAATCATGCACTTATGTAGACATTTGTAAAAAAAAGGAAACCCGTTTGCTATCAAGCTCACTTTTATGCTTCTTTATATATCAATCATGTTACAAACATAAACAATCACTGTCTTACTGCAAAAACAACAACAAATTACGCTGTCATTCAATTCATGTTTGGATTGTGCAACAATTGATTTATTACAATCGAGTTTTTTGTTTTTTTGTTGTTTTTTTTAAGCAAACCAGACTGACTCGTCATAGGCAAACAAAAATGATTTCTTTTAAGCAAACCAGACTTACTTCTTTGAAACAACCAATACAGTAATTTATTTTTACGAAGTAACCGATATTGATTTCCACGATATCGAGGATTGTAACTCTTTTCCAAGTAGTACTCTCTTTTAAAGAAGAAGGCGTTAAACGAAACGTAAAATATGTAGACCATTTAAATATTTGATAAAGGTAACGTGTTTAAGTATAAAGCTTAAGTTAGCTATTACTAGCGAAGACAAGGTGAAATACCAGGCTGCGTATTTCGGTATTAATAGAGTACAATTACAGCCTTCATTATTAAGTAAGGCAAATCCGTGAATAAATCCTGGTTATTTTATCGGTACTATTGTGGGGATTAATATTACAACTTCAATAGTGATGTGTTGTCATTATTTTAAACGAGGAAGATAATATTTCGATTATTTGAGGATGGTTTTATACTGCAATCCTGTCTGCACTTTTTGCAATATTTGTCAATGCAAAATTATCAAAACGTTCTACGGCTCTAACTCTTGTCATAATACATGGTTAAATGAATTATAATAGCCGTGTTTTAATAACCTAAACTTATCTGTCGTTTATATAATAGTTACAACATATGATGCTTAGAAATACCATGTAGATGTTACAGTTTTCCTGTTCCACTATTAACATTTATTATAATATGCAGATTCTAACGATTATGTATGCCTGGAAACTGTCGTCATTTGAAACAAGAAATGAACAATTGTATTTATATGTTTAATTAGTTAATTGATCAATTTTCATTAATACATGCTTTCTGCATTAACAACGGTAAAAAGTTGCTATTGTATGTTTGATTTAATTAATTCCGTACCTATATAATTAACTTTAAATTATACAGGTTCAATCCTCATTCTTTTTAAACATACAAAATTTAAGAGAATTTTCACCGCATGTTGAAAATTCCCTTCTTTGCTTTTATAAAAAAGTAAGAATATTTCAAATTTGGGGCCTAATACCTAGAAACCAGTAAATAGGCGATCTACATTATGTTATAAAGCGTTTAATGTCTGAAATATATACTATTTAAAGTTCACTTATTCTAATGCTTGTACAGTATAGCGTTTTATATAAAAATGATTAAGCATTTATTTATGTAAGTTTTCAGACATTTTAACTTGTTTCCGAGAAGGATAAAATTAATTAAAAGCTACAGCTAAAAAACCAAATACCAGAAATTAAATCAACCGGTGTTTTTCCATTTCAAAACTACCTATATATATGGGTACACACAAATGCTGAGCGCGTCACTTGAGCATTTGAGCTCCGGCGGATCAAACTTCTAGTAAGTGAAACATTCTTTAAATTGCTTTGATACTTTAAAATAATTATAAAGATTTCTCTCTAATAAATAAATCTTTAAAATTGAATTTGACTGATTTTAATTTAGTTCCAGCATAATTACGTTTTAGTATTTCTTAGCTTAATTGTTCTAATTACATTTTGAATATGTTCCAAGCAAAATTTTAAAATTTCAACTACTCTTAATTAATTTGTAAGTTTTGTATTATTTTTTCTATTTATTTAATGCTTTAAACCGAATAGTTGTAAACTTTTAACAAAACCGTATCACTTTTGAAACATACAAAATTTAATATTTCACGCTAAATAGTGAGTTGTATATATCATTTTTCGTAATTATTGTCGTTGAAATTAAAATTATGATAGGGCATCTAATAACGGATTCTGTATTCACTGAAATTTGGTTTAAACATATTTTGTAATTTTGCCATGATTCACAAAGAGGAGAGATATCGCTGGACTTTGCTGTTCTTTTTATTCCCTTTGATAAAATGTAGTAGCGTAGATAAAATGTAATAGCGTACATAAATATTTAAAATTAATTATACATTATCGCAGAGTATGAATAATCGAAAAAAAAGAAAACGTATTTTCATGATTTCTCTGTTTACTTTGTACTCGAATGAATTTAAATGTTAAGAATAACTGACCATAACAAAGTTGAATTAAAATCGTTTTTTTTCCTTTGTTTTTTTTGTTGTTTCCGCTGCAATGGGTCTATTTTTTAAATAGTTAAACAAAATGGATTAACACCTTTTACTAAATAATGTTGGCATCAGATCAGTAAACATATTGTCTTGTTTCTTGCTATGAAACTTTATGGCACAATTATGTAACTGTTGAATATGTCATGAACAAATTGTTAAGAATTTGACTTGGTGGGGCTAACAGACATTGTGTTAAACTCACTACAGAATGAAATACTTATTGATATCTTTATGTTTGTACAAACAAGACAATGGATTGGTTAGCTGCTGTAGCCATTGATTTCGGGACAACATATTCAGGATGGGCGTTTTCGTACAAAACCGAGTATGAAATGAATCCTCTCAAAATATCAGCAAAGAGGTTTCCAGGAGCCACTTCATCACTTAAAGGTAAACTTTGTTTCTTTCAGTATATCGATTAGTGTGCGCTTTAGCTAGAAAATTGTAGTAACTTTACTATACGTCATCAATGGACGTTTGACTTTTGTCGCATTTTGATCATTGTCAGTAGAAAGTGTTAACTTCTTAAGCAGAGGAATCTTTGCTTGATCTTCTTCGACAATAAATGCTTTATCATAAATGTGTAGGCAGCGTAATGAACAATTTTGCTGGTACAGTAACTTCTGACCCCGGTACTATTCTTTAAAACAATAGATAGAAAAATATTAAACCATCAGGGCAGTTTTTATTAAGAGCTTTCAGAGGGAATAGGTCCCAAACTATTTTAAAAAAATACTGGACGCAGTAAAGGAAGACATATCTATCCGAAAATCAATTAAGATAAAATATATTTTTTTATATTAATTTCTGTATTAGAATCAAGAAAGCATTCAATGTCCGATTTTGTACCACATAATATGCATGTGACCAGGTCAATAAAAGTTCAACAGAAATCAGAAGATTTTTAAACCTTGCTTTATTTAGTTGAATTAATACTTAAATTTAAAGTTAAACGTAAATCCTTTAAAAATGTAGTGAGAGCAGAAAACTAGTATAATTTGCCGTATCGTACATAAATAATGTAACTGGGATGTAACACTCAAATAGTAAAGTCAAAAATAGAATTGCTTTGCATGTAACGTATTTAACAGATGACTAAATGTTACAGTAAATTGTATATTATGATACTTATTGTGATTAATGCTTTCGAAGGATAACTTTGTTTTAAGATTTTGTAACATGTTTGTGACAAGATACATATAGTTTCCTATAATTTTTATAAGAATAAACATATACATGTATTTTAAGTGTTATTATAACTGTATTTGTATTATATGTGCATGTAATGGATGAGACTTAAATAAGCTAAAAGGTACAGTTGTTGAGCCGAAAATGAAGTGCTCATCATGATGATGTTGCAATTTGTGTAAACGGTTTCCGTGACCTAAAGAATTAAAAAAATCAATTTAGATGCATATCAGATTTTTCGAGTTTATAGTAAGTAATGTCCAATGTTCTCATGCTCAAATGCAATTATGTTTTCAGCCCCAACCTGCATTCTTATCAATTCTGACCTCAAAACAGATTCTTTTGGTTATGAAGCTGAAAAGAAATATGCCGAAATATGCGGAGAGAATAAACAGGATCAATGGTTTTTCTTCAAACTATTCAAAATGATCCTTTTTAACAATAAGGTATGTAATAAACACGTCAAATACTCATACACAAAAATCACTGAAGCAAGCCACCCCCCCTGATAAGAACTATCCTGTGAAGACCAAATTACTCCTTGACAGCTCTCACCGCTCATTCAAATATTATTTGGAATAATTTGGAATAAGTAGACGTCACTTTCGGAGAAAATGGTAACTACTGGATGGTTATCCAGCAAATCCAATTAAATTTTCCAACTGCCGATATAAGACCAAAAAACGTTAAATATACGTATAAAATAGGCAAATAAACGAAACAAATATAACAATATCTATTTGCTGATGGCAAGTTGTGCAAGCATGTCATAAACCATTTTTCTTAATTGAAATCCCTTGTTATTATACTGGTAAATATACGTTTATACAATAAATCTTGTGCATAAAGCCTACATTTTGCAAATGACTTTAACTAGATTTTCTAAGAAAAATTTACAATTTGGCAACATTTGCAAATTGAGACCCATTATTTATTATTGTAAATTAGGCCATAACAAGGCGTGACACACTAGAGGATGTGAGTGGTAAGAAGCTACCGGCAATGAAGGTTTTCTCTCTAGCTATTGAGTACTTAAAGAAGGATGTTTTATTTACACTAAGCAACCACGTTGCCGGTGATATAGATGTCACCGACGTACGCTGGGTTCTCACTGTTCCTGCAATATGGAACGATGCCGCTAAACAGTTTATGAGGGAGGCAGCACAGGAGGTATATCCATATTAGAAAATAACGCAGTTACAATGTTCATTACTAGTTTTTACCAACAAATTGTTGTAGTATATAATAAAATTCTGGAAACAAAGTGATCCCTCGGAAGCATCAATCACAAAATCTTAAGTTCAATCTTAACTACTTGACTTATAAAAATAAAAACACATGATTAAACATGGTATAAAAAATGCAGCCGGATATTGAACTAGAACTTGAAAATTCTGGAGAACCGTTCCACAGATGAAAAGAAAGTCACCCATCAACTTGAATATATGTCGTGTTTTGTAAGACTTTAGTATATATTACTGACGCAACCCACCCCTTCCTTCCCCGTCCGTCTTCAACATCTTAACCAGTGGTTAGCCATCATCATTAAAACAGTCTAAACCATAAAAACTTGTTTGAAACCAGATTTTTCTTACAAATATATGTTTATTTTGTTTTAACTAGAACATTTCATATGAAATGCATAGGATTAAATTGAAACATTTCTGAAAAAGTGCCTTTAGAACCCTTTTTCAACCTAAATTTGTTGTTGTTGTAGTTCAGAAAATTCAGTTAAACAGTCTTAACTTTCTTATTTTTTAATAAAACATACAAGTGTCAGTACTCATTTTCTTAGTTAGAACATTACCCATCTAATGGAAGTAATTCAATTCAAAATTTGGAAAAAAATTGTTTTTGAATTTTTTACCTATACAGTGTGTCTAAGGGAAAAATAGATCTATCGATACTTTTAGGCCTTTGATATACTTTAAATTTGCTTTATTCCAAAAACATGAAAGCACAAAACATTCAAAATTAAGTCTTTGGGAGCTTCCTGACTATTAGAATATTATTACTCATCAATAAATCAGCCATTTTGTTTCCAGAATCACTAACCGGCCCTGTTGCATTGTGGTACTTAACCAGCGGATAAATACGCAATCCACAGGTAAGGTAGCCAGGGTACTATCCAAATGTCGAACAGTGAAATTTTATCCACTGGATAGCTGGCCGCTGGTTAAGGTTTTAACCAGTGGATAAACTATCCATTGGTTAATTTTAACCAATGTTTTGAACAACCCGGTCCAGTTGAACAAAATAACCATACATAAATCTTAACCTTGGAAGACTTGTGCGCAACATTCTCGTCTAAGATATTCTAAAACTTGCATTTTGTCTGTCTAAAAAAGTTACATAGTTTGAAAAATACTTTTTCGCTGAAAACAGTAAAACTATATCATTTTTTTTCTTTCATAGGCAGGAATTCCAGAAAAGAACTTACTTTTATGTCTTGAACCAGAAGCCGCTTCTATTTACTGTCGTCATCTTCAGGTGTCCAAAGAAGCTACATCAATTTCCCAGTTTTCATCTGGAACAAAGTATCTAGTCCTAGATGCAGGAGGTATAACTGATGAATGCAATCACTTAAAAATCTTAAAATCTTCTTGACCTTCGATATTTTAACTAGAAAATTGAATTATTATTATACGAGGTTAAACTTCTCTCCTTAAGTTATAGAGACTCTTTAATGGGTCAATCTGTTCTTTTCTATTTTTCTTTAGGAGGAACAGTTGATATAACTGTGCATGAAGTTTCTGACAGTGGAAAGTTGAGAGAACTCCATAAAGCAAGCGGTGGTGCATGGGGAGGAACTCAAGTAGACAAAGCATATGAAGAAGGTCTCTTAGCTAATATTGTTGGTAAGATCTGAATATTTTATACATATATTTCATGTTCCTGAAGACATTTATTATGTACCTAGCTATTTGGGTAGATAGTATAAGTGTTTGAAATATGTTATATAGAATTTCACTCTGAAGTTAAATGAACTAATCAATTCAAGTGACTTTTTGAATGCCAATTGAAATTATTAACTGTGGATGCAATGTTTTTTTATCATTTTCTTTGATGTTTAACCTCTGTTACATTGAGTTAAAGGTAGACCATGGGTAATGCATTACCTCCACTTTGAAGAGTATTCAAATAGGCTAGAATCGCTTGTAAACTACATTGAAATTGAAGGGCGTGGGTTCAAACCCCAGAAGGGACAATTTTTTTTCCTTTCTTTTTTTCTTTTTAACATTATTTAAGTATCTCTCTGATCCCCTATGGAAGAAAAAAAGTTTTATTTAAATTATATAATTATTTTAAGGTTTTTTTTTTGTTAAATAATGCCAAAATTTATAGCAAATATGATACCAGATATTTTCAAAGTTCGATAAAAGTAAAACTACACGGTAAAAGTATTTTATATTTCGCATGATCAACTAATATACCTTTAAGAAAATTTAGGCAAACTTTGAAAACAGACCCTCATTTCGGTAAATTTTAGGGATATTTTGAATAAGGCATTTTAGATAGGGAAATGGTAAAATTAGTGTTAAAAGTGGGTGGGGTAGGGAAACATTTTTATACATATTAAGAATATTTTGTTTAGAAACAAACATTTTGCTTGTGTAATGTGTTACCTGAATGTTATTATTTGTTTCTTAACAATGAGCAATAGAAAAACATTTTTTATAATGATGATATTACAGATTATTTACAGTTTTATCATTTCTGAAAATAAGCCCTTCTAACGGCAAAGTCTTAGTTCAGAAATATATCCATAACTCATAAACCACACGGTAAATTTTATTTAAATTTTGCATACAGGTGACCTTGAAGACATATAACTGTCCTATGTTGTCAATTTTACAGTTCCTTATGGTGCCCATTACCCATGGTCTACCTTAACATTCGCTTGTTTTGTGTTTCAATAGAAATTAAATATCACGGTAAAAACGTGCACTTAAATAATATGTTTTAGGTCCTGAGGTTGTCTCAGAATTCAAAAGGCAACATATGGAGGACTATATTGAATTTTGTCACAGCTTTGACGGCGATAAACGGCACATTTCTCCGACAAAACCAGATGGAAAAGTGACAATCCGCATGATACCTTCCCTGTCTCAACTTTGTGAAGAAATGAGAGGAAATTGCCTGAAGGACTTATTTCTTCAGTCAAAATTCAACAGCAAAGGCACAGTTACTGGCGATAAGATACGAATTAGCACTGA
The DNA here is from genome assembly GCF_026571515.1 of Ruditapes philippinarum. Classification (NCBI taxonomy): domain Eukaryota; kingdom Metazoa; phylum Mollusca; class Bivalvia; order Venerida; family Veneridae; genus Ruditapes; species Ruditapes philippinarum. The sequence goes on from NW_026855611.1 coordinate 311,197, forward strand.
AGTCTACTTTGACTTTTTTAAACCAACCGTTCTCAACATCATAAGTCACGTAGAAGATCTATTGTCCAAACCTGCAGTTCAAGGCTGTGCTGCCATTCTAATGGTTGGGGGATTTTCTGAATCCCCGATGTTGCAGCAGAATGTTAGGTCCACATTCCAAGATCTGAAAGTAGTAATTCCAGACGAAGCAGGATTAGCAGTCTTAAAAGGAGCTGTCATCTTCGGACATCAACCTGCAACAATAACTGAAAGAATATGCAAGTTTACATATGGGAAAAATATTACCCATAGGTATAGAGAAAGCTGCAAACATCGAAAGGGAAGAGTTGAAAAGGATGATAATGGGGACTTAAGATGTTACGACTTGTTTGACATTCATGTTAAAGCAGGCCAGTCCGTCAAATTGAATGAGGAACAACCAGAGAAAATATTGAAACCTATTACCGATAATCAACCAAATATTGGACTCGAGGTATATTCATCCTCTTCGACAGATCCACATCTTACAACAGAAGACGGATGCAGCCTGATTGGAAAACTAACTATTCCCATTCCGGACACAAGCTCTGGACGAAAACATGAATTTGGAATTATTTTTATATTTGGCGGCACGGAGATTGTCGTGAAAGTCGTTGACAAAGAGTCCGGTGAAGTGATGTTGAAATCCGTCGATTTTCTTGGATGAAATATTATAGGTTGAAGAAGAACACTTTCAGAAGTTTTATTTACTTCTGATTGCTTTATGTGACGGTATGATTGATCGCTGATCGTAAAGTTTTTCCTTGTATTGACGTGGTTCTCTCTTTTACGGCACACTGCTTCAATATCAACTAATTTTGTGAAACAAGCTTGAAATATTAACTTGCAACAAACAACACATATATCAGGTACTTTCAGTTTTGTTTAGGACTGTGTTCACGTGAGAAATGAATTTTCCTCTGTCTTAAACGATGTACACTTTTCTAAGGAACCATTGTCGAACTTTGTGAACTGCAATTGATGCAAAACACTATGCAAGCATGTTTTGCCATTTATTATGACTTTATTGAAATCAATATTTCCAAATGCATATGTATAATCAGAAGTGTAAAGAAGCACAAAATATTTGCTTTCATTAGAAAATTAAATATAGCGAATTACAGGGAAATAACACGAAACAATTGCTTTTGTTTTCTACTCAAAATTTAATTTGTTTAAATGAGTAGGTAATCCTGATTTCACTATTTTAAAAAGAAATAAGACAAGCTTTTATCCTCCTGAATTTATGTAATGGATTTCTCCAGCAGCCCATTTGAATATAAAAGGATATCAATATTAAATTTTAGCATATTATAGTTGAGGTGTCATGGTCAGCAAATATTATATCCGTTTAAACGGCGACCTTATAAACGTGATAAACGTTTCACCGTCCGTACAAAAAAAAAGAACACTTAGATCTTAAACAACCTTTAGTCTTCATTTTTTAGATATGACATGTTGTGCTCAACAAGATTACAAAAGATATCCTATTAAAAAGCTATTATTTGCCTCAATAGCCGTACCGAACTGTACACAAAAAGAAAGCATGCAATTAGAAAATCACTTGTATGCGCATCGTAACTAAACACAACATGTCTTATTTTGTCATAGTGATGTAATTTTTTAAAACTTCTTTGGCCATTGGTAATATACTTACCTCGGTTACCGAATACTGGATATATTCTAACAGATTTTTGGCTAAAATCCGACCAAACCCGATTAAACGGATAAACGTGACGCCCCTAAACAATAGCATAGAACCTGGTCAGACTGTATAGATGTGTTAGCTGGACTGACCGTGTGCTAGTGGCAAAGGTTTATCATTTTAAAATAATTTGGCGGAACCAGATATTGGCAGATGTGGTATAAACTACGACTCATCTTTGAAACTCAATAACTAAAGGCATTTCATTGACTCATTTCATTTAAAGTTTACAAAATGCTGCATATTGATGAGTGCGATAGCTCACCTAGGCGGTGTCAACCCTCATTTAGACTTATGACTAAGCTTTTCATGAAAAGGCCCTTGCATAAATTTGAATGAAATGAAAACAGTTCAATATTGCTAAGGCTATTCACCAGTTTTTTCGGGAGGGGGCTTATTTTATTAGGGCGGGGTTAGCGTGGAAATCAATGTTTCCTATTGAACACTGCAAAGGTCATATGGCGATTTTCCAACATTTCCGGTGGGGGAAAGAAGAGCTCAGATGCATTTCCTTTAATTATTTGAGTATCCGTTTTCACCTGAACTTGTATTCGAAATTTCAAATGGTTTAAAACGCGTCAAAATGGTATTTTCAATGAATAATTCTGATAATTTACCACAATTATCGATTGTCAGAAAATTAGATCAGAACCCTCCTAATGCATTGCCTACACTTTGAAGAATATATAGAATACCGTCAACTGACAAAAATGTTTTAACTGATAAAGGAAACAAAAATATTTAAGACTTTTCAAATAAGCTGAACAATATAATTGGGAAGGCGTTATATATAATATCAATGTAAGTGGTTAAGTGTGCACAGAAAGAGCACAGGAAAATAATGTATGTTATTATTATTTTTGCAAAGTCTTTTTATATGTACCCAAACGCAAATCAACACCATCAGCATTTTATTTCCCTTCTTGGGGTGGGGGATGGGGGGCTTAAGATTTGGCCTTTTATGTTCGTCCGTGCGTCCATGCGCCCGTTCGTTCCAAATTGTTGTGACATGTATAGCTCCAAAAATACTTGCGATGGAGTCAACAAACTTTACAGAAATGTCTATCAGCATGCAATGTTGTGCATCTGAGATTTTGCGTGTGGATTAATTCAGGTAGGATTGAGTTATTGCCCTTGACTTAGTACAATTTTGCAATTTTCAGTTTGAGTCGTGCGAAGCTCAAAAAGTAATTAGCCTAGAGTCATGTAACTTGTATAGAAAAGTTGGTCGGCATGTGTACCGAGTGTTTGTTTGTATATTTATTTATTTTTCATTAATTGTAATATTAGCCATTGACTTAGTGCAAACCGTCCAAAATATTATGTCACATGTACCTCTAAACTTGCTTGAATTAGAGGCAAAACACTTTAAAGGCGTGTTAATCAGAAGTAGTGTAACGGGGATTTCGAATGTGGGATTAATTCAATTATAGCCCTTGTCTATGGAGGTTTTATTGATATTTATTTCTTTTCAGCATATGTTAGGAGACAAAATTGAGATTTGAAGTTCTTGCAGCCTAATAATGGGTAAAATGTCATTTTTATGCCCAGACTACTCAGGGGTATGGGGAGTCGTAAATAAATTCCTTTGTCTGTCTGTCTGTCTGTCTTTCATACTGTCCAGTAGACTGATAAGACAGTTGAATGTGGGGGCATACGTGTCCTATGGACACATTTCTAGTTTCATGATAAAGAGAATGATTCCGCGCGATCATCGCCTTATGATCCTATATGATAATGGTATTTAACCCTACGAGCACATCATAAAATATGATAAATTCTTTAAAAAGCGGTGTTAGGGGGAATGAGCACCATATTGCATTTACTATTACCGACCATAGTCCATATATATATACAAACCTAGCCTACTTTATTTTTAGTTTCGCCGTGTTGTGAACTTTTTTATCTCTTTATATTATGTATTTTGGCTAAAGCCGAAGTCTGCTTCAAAGACTGAAAGACAATTCGATTATGAGAATTATAAGACTTTGGTGTGTATGTGTCTCTCGATAATTTTAGGACCATTTTTGTTATATCTCGTCGGAAACAATTAATAAAATATAAAAATAAATGTAACTTAATAATATATGTTACGATTAACGTGTTGAAATTACCTTTATATAAGCAATCTTATTTCTTTATACTGCAATATCAAACATACATTTTGTATTCAAACTGGTCATTTGCAACTCACGAAAGAAAATTGAAATTGAATAGATGTTGGTGATAGATTTAGAGCATTATATATCTATCTATATCAGTTACATTTCGTAGTTGTTATCTTTGAAAGGAAGGAAAAACATCATCACAATCTCCTTGTCTTCTTTATATAGCGTATATACATACTGCTTTTTTAATCAAATTTAATGTGAAAAAATTAAGTACATATTTCTCTTCAATAATAAAGGGAAAATGCATCTGTTTCTAAAAAAGACTTGCATTTACAACTACAAAGCACATGGACATATTTAGAGCCGGAGATTCAGGGCGATGAACTATATATGTTCGCGGGGGTGGAGCTTCTGCAGATTTATATGTACGACAAAAGGTACATTAACACTTTTTCTTTTTAAATGAAACTAGTACTAGGGACTTCTTTGAAGTAAGAAAATTGTCCATTGTGCCCTGAGTCACGCATAACGTTGAGCGTTTTAACTTGATAATATCCGTAAATGCATATTATCTTCACTGTTATCAATTATTATGTTTAAGTTAAAGTGTAGCACTTCTTTGTATTACTTTTAGTCAACTATACTGGCTGACTATTATCTTACTCATATATGGAGATTGGTTGCTTTACCAGTTCTAACTACACATTGTTTTAAGAACATATAAATGTCAACTATTCATAAAAATGTCAAATTATGTCGATCCATCTTTTCCAGCGAGACTTGTTAAAATAAAAGAAAACACTTTTATGAGAGTGACATGTATGGGGTATCTTTCTTTTGAACATTCACAGGTCTGGTCATGTTAGACAATCCCGGTCATTTAAAACACGTGAAACTATACCTACAGAAGAAGAAACCATTAGAAGGAATAAAAATGTCAACGACTTTCATCATATTTCCCAATTTGATTGAAAAACTAAAGACAAATTTTAAACAACATCATATAAATCCAATGCAATAAGATATTATATCAACGGCCCTATATAACAATACAAATAATGGTTAAGACAAATTATACATTTATTTAACTGCGCTATTATTCAAAGTAATCATCTAAACGATTCTTCTGGCATTAAATATGCCAAAAAAAATGGACGGTTGAAGTGTTCTTTATTAAACAGAATTAACTAATCATAGCATATTTTTCGACATTAATTTTTGATATATTGTTGAACGCTGTGGACAATTTACCGGGAAGGATATTCCGATCCGAACCGCAAACATATGTCAGATATTTTTTCTTGCATATTCTACCATATTCAATTATATTTTAAATTCTTTATCTTTAATTTCAATGGAAATTTATATCATTACAACCGTAACTACTTTCTTACAACAGCGTATGAATTACAACTTCATTCATAACGGTAAAATGACGTCATCCCAAGCGTGACATTGAGCAGCACGCGACTCATCTGGCACCCCCCCCCCCTGCCAGATGAAATTCCCGGCATGGGTAAAACTCACGGAAACGCCAGTCTGATATGCAAGAAAACATAATTAAGGTATTCTAAGAAAGAAATGGTAGAGGTCTGTTTCTTATTAAATTTAAACAATATGTCTCTTTAAAAGTTAACCCAGACGACATAAATGTATTTTACTTCCACATGTTATTTAAGATTTTTGTAATAATAATATGTAATGTTAGATCAAGGAAACACTGCATTTTATGTTTCTAAATGTAACTGTTGTGATTCCGAAAGTACATCGTACACATACGTATTCATGTACACATTAATATATGCTTTATCAATAAACAAATATATATAACTGCTGATTGTATTATTACTGTGTACTGATGGGCATATTGCCTTTGTATGAATAAAGTTTATCTATCTATAATATCGAAATTTCCTCTGTAAATTTTACAAGCATTCAAACTGTTCTCTACGAAATACTGTCGGAGACATTTCAACTTAATGAATTCCCGATTCCAGCTTCTTGAATAATTATTCATGATTTCCACTTCACGAATTGAGGATTTCAACTTTAAAACTTCACGATGAAATTGGGAATGAGAAAAGTCCCTACCGGTCTCTCAGAGTTCTCAGACGGACTTCGTCCGAAAAAGCGTTACACTACTTCCCAAAGGTGTGAATATGTGTTGAAGTTTTATTTTTGTTTTACATTTAACTTAATATATTCACCTGTTTTTTACATTCTGGCCGGATTGTTTATATTGTTTTATATACACTAAGCTTCTGCAATGCAATTAGGTAAGAGGGACAACACTTATTATGTAGTTTTGTTGTACCAGTTTCCTTTTTAAAAATATGGTTTGCAAATACATATGACATTCACTTGAAATTTTTAAGATAAACCGTGCGATAAATCATGATAGGAATTTAATCTTTGCCTCATCCTAGATAACAAATGCATGTATAAGTCAAGATAAATATTTTTACACTTTATTTCAAACTTTCGGATTAGGCGGACCTGATAGCAATGTGAGTATATACATATTGGATAACCTATGTTTCAAATGAAGATATGCCCCGGACATATAGTCCGTCCGTCTGTCCGGGCAAACCAAGAAGACATAAGGGTTTTTACAACCTGACATTATGTGGCGAGATTAATTTCGAACAAACTGTAATTTTATAATGTACTCTGGGGTTGAAAATGTTATTATGGGGTTGAAAAAGGATAAAAAAAAGTTAAAAAGGAAATCCTAAATGTAGCCTGTAAGAACATTCGTACAAGGTTAATCTAAACAGGCAAGTTGGATTTATCTAAGGTTCTACCTCTACCTGTACCAATGGCTTCATATTTTACACACTTACCATTCTATACAAATTTTAGGATCTGTGCAAGTAACATGACTAAGACTTCCATTTTTCCAAATTATTTAAACCATTTCGAAAATGGATATGGTTAACATTAACCGGCAAGTTTGCTATATATCTTAAATTCTATCTATACTAATCGCTTCGTAATATACACAATCACTTAACAATACAATGTTCATGTTTTCGCCAAATTATATAATTGTGACATCAATTTTTCCAAATTATTTGACTTTTATCACTTTGGAAATAGGGCCTTGAATGGTTAATCTTCCATATTTGGTAGGTAGATACCTTAAATTGTCCTATAACAATATGAGGAATAAAGATCGTTGTTGTAGAAAAAAATTAAACAATTGAGCCCATAACGTCTTTATTTTGAAATCGATTTCTTTTATGTTTCATACGGATATTTCTAGGGAGGTCCTCCCCTTTTGATTAAGTTAGGAGTCATTTGAGTTAAGGTCAATGTCACCAATATCAGAAATAGATTTTTTACAAATTTACAGTGTAATCTGTTTGCAGATGTATTTATATTTGGTAGGAAAATAAAATTAAGAAGTCTTATACATTTGGTCAGTTTGGTCATGTTCAATAGTGTTAAAAATAGAACCTACACTTTTGCTCATACAGCCTTTATGTATTGACAGATGTTTTTCAGGTAGCTAACTTGCATGATATATTATTCCTTTTGATTTGGTTAGGGTCATTTGATCAAAGTAAAGCTTGCCGATAATTGATTTCTAAACATCTAAATATACAGTCGTTTTTTTACGAAGGTTTTTATACTTTGGTTGAATGATAACTTGTGTGGTCTCCATCCTTCGAATTGAGTTGGATCAAATCATCAGTGCTAAAAATAGATTTGTACACTTTTGCCCATACAGCCTTTATTTATTGACAGATTTTTTTCATATTTGATAGTGAGATAACTTGCATAGCTTTCTTCCTTTATAATGAGTTAGGGGTTATTTGGATTCATGTAACTATTGCTAAAGATATTTACAATTTTGCCCGTACAACCTTTATTTTTAGATACATTCCTTGCATATTTAGAGGGAAGATATCCGACATGGTTGTCTTCCTTTGGTTTGAGTAAAGATTCGGTGGGTAAGCATTAGGGGTACAAAAAATTTGCTTATGAAGGCTTGATAGACTGATGTTGTTCTTCTTTTGAAGGTCAAGTTTTAGGAGTTACAAGGTCAAGTTCACTTTTACTTACATTTTTTTTCTTTGTTTTATACAGTCCTTGTATTTTTTTTACCAGTGTCTCATATTTACAAGGAATATACCAAAGGTGGTCCTTAAAGTTTGGAAGGAGTTGGTGGTCAATGGGTTGAAGTCAAGGTCTTGCATTTATATATATTTGATAAATATTTATTGGTTAGTTGAATATACGTTATCTACGTTATTAAATAGCAATGACATGTCAACTTATATTTTGCACAATAACAAACTTCATTACTCTGTCAAATCATATAATTGTGTTAACATTTGTTTGGCATTTTACTCCCCATATCTTAGTGAATGGATGGATAATCCTTTTTTGAAAAAAAGTTACTGAAATGAATCTGGGTGGGGGTAATTGTATTTTTCAAACACTCTTGTTTTAATATGAAATGATCAGATGAGATATACATATTTTTATATTAACATTGATTATTGTCTTTAATTATTGGTTATAGTCTTACATTATTGGTTTGCTCTGCTAATTTAGTCATAACGGTGATCATTTGTGCCAAATTATTTCCAAAACTTGTCAGCTGTACAACAGTCAATTTAAAACCTTATGGGCCTCTGCAATTCGCAAATTACGCAAATGACATATATCACCATACCTCTAGACATGACTTGCTGGAGAGATGGTAGCTGCGAAAAACATGATTTGAAATTACATATCTATATATTATAGTAAACACTTATATTCGAAAATGCATAATGGTTATTTTGTAAAGAATACTTTTAGAAACGTAATACTTAGAAATAAAGTTGTTTTCAGGAAACAGTTTACAAGTACATGCAAATAAAATTTACCACCTTTGAAAATATTTTATTGATTTAATTCCCGCGTTTGATTGGACTATACTAAGCGCTTGTATTTATATTACTGTTCTAAACTTCAAACATAATTTAAGACATACTGTCTCTAGGGAGAGTCTTCACTTCCATGACTTACTTGAATACAATTTTGTCAAACTTAAGAACTGTTCCTGGGCGATAGATAACATTAATTACTTGGGTAGACACGATTAGGAAATGCCAACAATCGGTTCCGCCGGTTACGAGTTTGGCGAATTTCATCACTTAGTATTAGTTAATTTGACCAAATATATTATTTGTCATTTCTTCATTTTTGTTAAGTATTTATTTTCTTCACATTCTTTATCTTTATCATCAATGTGTATTAAATCTAATATTGGGTACACGCCAACTTTGATTTCGTCGAAAACAATCTAAAATTTACTTCCTTATTAAGTATCACATGACAAAAAATATTTATGTTGGGCGTATGATTGTAGGCATTCAACGATCATGAAAGGGTCCCTGTTTCAAACATGATACATAATAGAAAGAGTATCGAAACACGATTGCCGAGTGTTTTAATTCTCTTTTGTATAATAGGCAAATAGGTAAAAACATGTTCCCTGCCATCACAATACGAAACCCCAGAAAAAGTAACCAATGAACGTGTTTCTGAAAATGACGTTTTATTGATGTCCCTGTCGTCATAATAAGTAAACCCTAGAAGAAAAAAAATCCAGCATGCTCTATGTTATTCATGACAGACACTGTGGTATCAAGAGTGTTGCACTCCAGTTAACGCACTGTGCATGTATGAATATACCATTAAGGTCTGACACCTTTTCAATAAAAAGGTCTCCAAACTGTCATAAAAATAGATGACCGAGGTTGTGTTTTACCACTAAGAATTATAAATTGCAAAAATCGAAAGTGCAATTGGACATTTTACATATCTATTCTATCTCCGTTCGTAAAGTAGATTGAATATATACTCGTGTATCGGTCGCAAAATCCTATGGAGGCTATTCGTTGCCAAAAATCCAGCTTTTGAAACTTGACAATGCATACTTCGGTTCTACTAAACAGATTAGTAAAAATCTAATTGTCGATCCGAGAGTTACATACTGCACTGGTATTAAGCTTTTTGATTGTCTCGATTTGATAAAATGGAAGCTGTAAACATGCAACTTATATAAATTGAAAACTGTATTTATAATTGTATAACTTCAATTTTGCGTCATGTAGCAATGTAAACGATAGAACGTACACAATACGTTTAATGCTGTGCATCATGACGTTGAAATGTAACTGCATCAACTTGACACACTCAGGTTTACAACACCACACTTTCCTTTTACATTATAACGCGATTAACATTTGTAAACGATTTTGCAACTTCCATATATGGAATTATCAAGGAAATAGATGAAAATTAATAGGCGGAGCCAATTTTCGCGAAAGCAGAATATAAAGAGAGGTAACTCTTGCTGGTACAAAAATATTTCACATACATCAGCTGCATTACAGTTGACTTTGAACATCCTCTGATTCTGTAAAAACGTATTCTAGTACAGGATATTCTAGTAATGCAAAATTGATTAAGATATAATGTAACAATGTTACAACGTTTATACTGATAAAGAGCACAATAATATGCAAAAACTAAGTTGGTGAATTAACATAGGGGAATGATTCCCATATATAATGACACACACCACAATATATTGATTTGAACGATAGGGTTTGTGTGCCTTCAAACGTCACACGATATTGCTCGTGCACATATCTTTTACATTCAGCAAATAGTACTAGAGTGCGGTACATGGAAGTCACTTTTGGCAACACGAATAAAGGGAACTGAACTGTTAGCATGTGCCTTCTTTCTTTAAAAGACTATGTCGGGTTGTAGAAAAACACATATTTTTGACCATGTGTATAACCACGAAACAATTCAAAGTTTACTATCGATAATTCCGTTGTATAACTAAAAACTTGTGAATTTGTACCATTTTACTGTTGAAATAAATATTCAGTGTATCCTAGCATCTCTGTTGTTTACCTTCATTGGGAGGTATTTTGAGTCATAGGATGTGATTTAGCCTTTTATTATTAATCATATGTAAGGTGACATAGGTTAAGGTCTTTTTATGCATTGAACTAAATCAATAGCAACTCTAAAATCTGTTTATACATGCTGCCAATAGCTGTTACCTAGACTTGCTGTCTATCTGATCAAAAGCAGAGAACTATTACATGTACATGAAATACTACACAGAATATTTATTAAGTTTTGTAAGTGATGACCTTCTAAGAGATAAAATAAACAAGGTATAGACATTACATACATTGATAATAAACATATATACCTTTGGACTCATTTAAATATTATTATTGAAAAACAAATTGGTATAAATGGGAAAATATATCTATAAAGTATGGTAAAAATAAAAAGGGTACATACAACTTTGATTATAATTTTACTATTATAATTGTTAAAGGTTTTTTCTTATCAAGTCATACGCTAGAATTAATGTTACTAATGTAATAGTAAATGCTATTACTAGGAAAGACAACAGCCATTATTTGGTCTGTATTAGTAATTAGTCGTATCAAAATCTCTATCAGATGTTGACTTGAAAATTCGAAAGTGGTAAGGTAGCAGCTTAACTGTAAATGTTACTCATTCCTATGCAAATTGGAATACCCTCAGTAAAATTTATTTGTCGTTGAATACAGTCTTATCAATAGTTTTTACTTCCTTGAAAAATATTTAACCTTAGGCAGTAAGTAGCCTGTTGAGTTTTATTATTATCATTTTAGTTTCTTTTTCTAGGAAATGTGGTATCTACAACGTTTTAAAACTTATATGCCTATAATCCTTTAAAGTCCGCTTAGTAAAAATTCCTTCATGACAGAGTTAGAAAGTAGTAGGTAATAGGACCATGCAAAAAATATTTTTAAAACTGCAAATGTCAAAATTCATCTTTTCTGATAGTACAACCAGATTTATAATCACTGCCTTTGAACAACTTTGACCACTTTGCAAAAGTTAGTTGCTTTGTTCACTTTAATAAGCTACTGCCTAGATATAAACAGAACACATAATACCAGTGATTTGTTCATATTCGTAAAAGGTCAGGGTATAATAGAGATTATCATTATCCCCTCCTTAATAAGAAGCTCATGTCTTATCAATAAGTCCTGGTATAAGATATACGAGTGATCTAATTAATGAAAGATCCGTGGCATACTCCCCCGTCATGCTATATTGAAATTCATAGCCGAGATCACCATTGGCGCCCAACGAGGGACCCACAAAGATGATGACGATCAACGCTGCCGCTTGTCTTACGGACGTCTGTAGAACGTCGAAAGATCCTAAAGAAAGGACAGGTACACCACAGCCCCATTTAATTAAAAGAGTTCAAACATTTATTATTGGCCGGCCACCTTAATATATAGTGTTAATTGATAGCACATATCATAATCTTTCCTTGATTCATTAATCCTAGAATTAACCGTGAACTTATCAACAACGAGCTGGAATGAGGATCACCGGAAGTTACCAGTGTTTTCATTTTTTGACAGTTGCCTGTGTTTCTAAACATTGAAACATATATATCATTCATCGTTTTAAACGATAGAATTAGCCGACTGTATTTTTTGAAAATAAAATGTTTATCAATTTTGATAATATTATTAAATGTATGTTTTATTGTATGTATTTGTTAAACAAAGAGTTGTTTATATATTGACCAGTACACAATTGTTAGTGTCAATATTTATTCTGTTGTGCACTGATTGAATTTGTTTGCTCAACGAGTACTTGGATTCACTGATAATTTATTGGTATTTATTAATTATTGTGTGTTCTCTTACTCCCTCTTTCCTTCCTGAGTCTATACTAATTAAAGTTAAATAAATAAACTAAAATACCAAATAGTAACCTATATTGACCCTGTCCTATAATAATAAACAGTATTATAGGATTGTTACCCTGGTTGGTTTGGTGTGTGTTTATAGATAAAAATATATTAAATAGAATTATCTATAAAATCCAAAAGGAATTTAAAATTACTTTGCTTATCAAAAATAGCCCAGTGATTTGAAGTTAATCCAAGAAACAAAAATGTGTACAAGAAAATTAACAATAAAGCGCAAATTCATTCGCGACTCGAACAAATTTTAGCATTTTATACATTAATGATAATTCTTAATATTAAGGGAGGTATTGCGCCTCGGGGACATTTGCTGACAAGTATGTATTTGCAAACAAACCGACTTATCTATGAGTTCATTAAAACTATATTAATTTTATCTTAACTAAATATCTCATATGTTTACACACGGAGATCATTTATACTCTTATTTCCAGATAATGTGTAAATTAGTAAAATTCATAAAATGGGGTTTACATTAAAACAGATAATCATGTTATAACATGCATTCATGCTGAAAGTAATTTATCTTGACATGCATTAGTCTTCATAAGTAAATTGCATATATTATCATTCGATACAAATACTTGGAAGAAAGTAAAAATAAATTTCGAGATGTTCAAAGAGAACAATCTTCATGAGGTCGTTATTGAAAAATACAATTGTATGTTAGTATTAATAAGGTGAAACGTTGTCTAATAGCACACTACTTAAAGAATTGTTTTTAAGTGAATTCTTTGATGATTTTAGGGGTCATGACAATAATATAATGAAGGGTTTAGTAATTTCCGAAATAAATATTTTTTAGGTTGTTACCGTTCTACATTCATTTTTATTTCCAAACCTTGTTTTTAAATTATGATTACGGGTAGCCATCACACTTGTACTTAATTCTACCTGCTCGATTGCATCTTATACGAACACATTGTCGTTTTTGAATTCATTTTCTCATTTTGCAACTTGAGAATATGTTAATAACATAATGTCTATAATTTTGATTTAGTACATAATCAATATTAAATACAGGTGAACAATAGTGTATCTGTACTTCGCTATCTTCCTCAAATCGCATGATTAATAAAGTTCTTTCTCTTCCTCAATGGACATTTTATAACGATGCCTTATGCTTGTGTCCGATCGTTACATTCGGAAACGATTTGATAAACGTGTTTGATCGAGAACGAATGTCACATGTAATCGATCAATCAACCGCGACAAAATTATTATCATATAACTAACTATTTCTCGAGTTGGGATTAGCAATCGATAGGAAATGAAATTGGTATCAACCTCAACGTCATTAATTAATTTTAGTTTCATTTAGCCGTCTTTTTTCTTTTTTCCCCTTTGAAACCAGTTGTTAATGTCATTACAGGATATAGAGTAGAGTAACAGAAATTTTGTTCATACATGCAATGAGCCTGTTAGTTGTGGTAGCCATTGATTTTGGGACAACATACTCAGGATGGGCGTTTTCATACAAGACTGACTATGATCGAGATCCTCTGAAGATAACACCAAAGACTACTCCACACTCAACTTTATCCCTTAAAGGTACAATACTGCCACCTTCAGTTTATATATTTAGAATATAGAAATGCTGAAATATGACTACAGTCTTAAACAAAATTTTCATTATGAAACTAATATTATATGTGTAATGGTATGTCGGATGAGGTTTAAGGAACTTTTAATTGGGGCGAATTAAACCATTTAAGACAAATGCGAAGGTTACATATTGTCAAATATTATATCTTATAAAAATGTATTCCTTCTTTAGCTTTGAAATATAAGTGTCAATGGGCATTTAAATAATATATTATTCGCTGGTCCTATGTACGAGCGGGCGCTATTATGTTTTGTCAGATCAATCATTAAGAGGCGTATAACTGCGAGGAAGTTTAACAAAACGCGCAATAACATCAGCTTTTAGAATATCAATTTTAGAACTGTTGTTATGTAAAAAATATGATTTTCTCCCTCGTTATTTGACGATTTTTCCTAGAAAAATGACGTGTAATATGAGAAGCAGCGCACAATACTTCCAGCCTAATAGCGTTTTAATTACCTGTAGGAAATAACTTTTCAAAAATAAGACAATTTAAATATGACGTTTTCGGATTATTCCTAATACCGTAATTATGATGTTTCTTTCTGAAACAACGACACTCAGATCACATATTCAGACAGCGTTTTCCTTTTCAAGTCAATAATTTGTTCTATAAAAGTTACATTGTTATTATTTTTATTTTGAATAATGTCGGGCTATTTTCATTATAAATCAAAATCTCAATATAATAATTTTAAGTCAAATGTCGTTATTCTTATACAAATTCTTTGTCAATCTATTTGTAAAGTTTATTTTGTTTCTGATAATGCCCAATCAAAACTATTGTTTTCAGTTCCAACGTGCATTCTTATAAATTCTGATGGAAAAACGCCACATTCTTTCGGCTATGATGCTGAGGACAATTATGCTGAAATATGCGAGCAGAGGAAACAACACCAGTGGTTCTTCTTCAGAAGATTTAAAATGACGCTTTTTAGAGTAAAGGTATATATGAACATGAATGCCACATATATAAAGCATACGAACATATGAACTCGCATACGTATGCAGAAATATATCCAATCCATCCATGTCTATTTTCCTGCCTGTCTGCACAGACCGGGACAAAATGGAACACTTTATCAGTTATAAAGAATATTTCTTGTGAAGTGACTATTCTAACCATGACAAATTGACTGGTCTATTGCTAGACAATTACTTTCGTACACAGGTGAAACTTTTTTTGCATATTTCAAAGCTAAGAGTAAATTTGATTACAAGAAGTAATCTATAGTGAAATCACGTATATGAAAGTTATCAAATGTAAATAAAACGTACATATGAGTTGATGACCGTGGTATTTTAATTTTATTGGCAAGTCTTTTGGTCTCTGACCCTAAAACATTTACAAAATCAAAATAATTAAAAAACATAGACAGTGAGTGATACAGACATGTATACATAATCAACAAAAATAGTATTTTAATATTTATTGACAAATATTCAAATAACGTCGCTTTTTATCTAATGGATTGCATTGTTTCAAATGGCATTGTTGTTAGACATTCAGGGGTAAAATTTATCAAATGTTGGTAGCAATTTTCTGAAATATATAGGCAGCGTATATCATTATATAAATAACAGAATGATATAAAATGATATTCATCTTCTATTGAAGTTTCAAAACAAGGACATATACGTTCATCTCATTTCATAGTTTTATTCTATCTAATGTATTAGGGCATGACAAGATGTGATATACTAGAAGATGAGACTGGTAAGAAACTTCCGGCAATGAGGGTTTTCTCGCTTGCTATTGATTTCTTAAGAAAGGATGTCCTTGATACTCTGAGCCGTCATGTTGATACAAAAAATTTTGAATCTGATATACACTGGGTTCTTACTGTTCCAGCAATATGGAACGATGCAGCTAAACAGTTTATGAGGGAGGCAGCACAACAGGTATATGAATGTGAAAGTATATTGCAACATTAACTGTTTTTTGTTTATAATCAAAGCGATTAAACTGTTATAGTAAGTTAAACGCTATAAATTTCCTTAGATGTACACAAGTATATTACAAAGTTCAAAAACTTTGAATTGAATTCGAACCGCTACTTATAAAGGAAACTAAATATATATTATCTATATTCAATCACTGTCCGCATTAAGTCGCGACCTGTTACGGCCTTATATTGATATATAGGTGTGTATTTTTCTTTTCATACGATAATTATGTTAATGATTTAAGCTCATTAGAATATTTACTTTATCAAGTCTAATTTAACTTTTGATTTTATAGGCTGGGATTCCAGGAAAGAACCTTCGTTTATGTCTTGAACCTGAAGCCGCATCAATTTATTGTCGTCATCTTCCGGTGACAAAGAATACCAAGCAAGAAGTTGCATCTATTTCCCAGTTGTCATCAGGAACAAAGTATCTCGTCCTTGACGCAGGAGGTATTCTTCTTAAATGTTTTACTAAAAATGGAAACGCTAACACCAACCGTTTTCTAGTTTTATAAACTTTTGCATACATGTTTTATGTAAAAAGCATTTGTATTTTTTTAATGAGAGCAATATGCCTGTTAATTTTCTTTTAAAGAGTAAAAGATGTTTGAATGGTTAATTGTTTGTTTCCTTTAACAGGCGGAACAGTTGATATAACTGTACATGAAGTAACTGACGATGGAAACTTGAAGGAACTCCATAAAGCAAGCGGTGGTGCATGGGGAGGAACTCAAGTAGATCTAGCATTTGAAGCGTTTCTATCAAGTATTGTGGGTAGGTAACTCATATTTGACACACAAAAATACTTGACAATGAACCATATTTCTTTAAATAAGAAGTGAATATGTAACAGTAATTGTAACTGTAAATTTTAGTGAGAAAATTTTCACAAAAGATTATTAAGCTGCCTACTCATTCCGTTAAATTTGTTTTATGCCCTTTATCGCGAAAATGAAAATAAAACAAATACGAACTTTCAATTTGGATAAATTGTCGGAGGTGTAAACTCAGACTTCTTTTGAATAACCTTTTCATCTTTTGATTAAGCCTTGTATGAACTTAGATATGTTTCAGTTTGTACTTGATACCATATCAATATAATAGAAATGATATCTCAGATGTAAGGGTTTCAAATCAATCGTATTACAGGACCGGTTGTCATCTCAAAATTCAGAAGTCTACATTTAGAGGACTACATTGAATTTTTTCGTGAATTTGAAAGCAAAAAACGCAAACCTATTCAATCTACAAGATCCGTGACTATCCGTTTCCCTGCTATCCTGTCTGACTTATGTCATGAATTCACAGAAACGGATTTAAGGGAATTAGTACGACAGTCTAGATTTGAAAGCAAAGTCCAGGTTTTAAAAGATAAGTTTAGAATCGATGGTGATGTCTTCAATGAGTTTTTTGAACCAACCGTTCGCAAAATAATAAGTCATGTTGAAAATATATTGACAAAATCCTCAGTTGATAGTTGTGATGCCATTCTAATGGTTGGTGGATTTTCTGAATCATCGGTGTTGCAAGTGAATGTTAAGTCAACATTCAAACACCTGAAAGTAATCGTTCCAGACGAAGCAGGATTAGCAGTCTTAAAAGGAGCTGTCATCTTTGGTCACAAACCCACAGCAATAACTGAAAGGGTGTGCAAGTTAACATACGGGGAGAAAATAACTCATAGATACAGAGAAAGCTGCAAACATGCAAAAGGAAGAGTTGAAAAGGATGATAATGGTGACTTACGATGTTATGATATCTTTGAAACTCATGTTAAAGCAGGGCAGTCCGTCAAGGTGGATGAAGAACAACCAGAAATGATCAGCACACCTATTACCGATAATCAAACTGCTATTAATGTCAATGTGTATGCATCCTCTACAACTAATCCGCAACTTACAACGGAAGATGGATGTAAGCGCATTGGAACATTAACAGTGCCTATTTCTGACACAAGTTCTGGAAGAAAACATGAATTTGGAACAAGTTTTATTTTTGGAGGGACCGATATTGTTGTAAAAGTCGTTGACAAGGAATCTGGTGAAATTATGCTAAAATCTGTCGATTTCCTTGGTTAGAATATAACCAAACAAAATCAGAACACTTGAACAGACATATATAGCTTTTATTGTTTAATTTGTTGAGTAAGATCAATCATATATACTGGATACATGTAGCATAATTATTGTTTTGTTTTATAGCTTGAAGCACATTGCGTTAATATCACAATTCTTTCATAATATTGCTTAAGATTGCTTTTTGTATATTATATATCTTAATTTTGTAAAGCATTGTCGTGGACGATAAACATTTTGATGGCATTTGAATGCGACATCTATGAGTCTTACTATAACTATAATTATTCTTATTATCATACTTGTAAGTTAGAAAATGCACTGAATGGTTAAAAAATTATGTATGTACTAAATGATTACATTATTTTAACTCTTAAATTGCTATAATTATTTAGTTAAAGCTTAAGATCAGAATTTCTGTCTGAATGATTTTTCCATTAGTATGATTGAATTGTATTCAACATTTGCTTATGTACTAGAGTATATGCTTTCATTTTAAGTCTTATATTATGTATTAATCAGGAGTGCAAACTAACACAAATTATCTATCAATTTATTATTATGTGTAGTGAATAAAAGCAAAATAACACCGAAAACGATTGTTTCTGTTGTACTTTCTTTAAAATATTTTTTAGTTAAATTATCCTGTTGAATTTGTGTAAAGGATTTCCCTGCTTTGTATTAATAACAGTCCATTTGAATACCAAGGGAGTTTCATTATCAAAATACAAAATTGAGGTACCAACAGTATAGAGTCTGTTCAAACTGCACGGATATGTAGCTTGTTTCGCTAAAGGCTTTTCATTTTCCGTTCCAGCAGGATATGTGTTTAAAATTATGACCTTTGAAAAAGTAATATTATCTTTCGACATTAGTCTTGGGAACTCCGATCGCTACCCGTACATTTATATAATTGTATTGTACTCGTTCGATACGTAAAACTTAAAGTATCTAGTGATATAAAAATTGGAACGATTCTGTAATTTGAGAGATTAACAATACAATTAGTATCAGCAGTGTTTATTATTCTTAAGACATAAAATCGAAGCTAAATAATCAACATACACACGGGATATTATCGAATTATTAAATGATCGTTGGCGGAGAAATTTGTAAATCCAGTTAAGCTATTTAGGAGGATCTACTGCCCAGATACGGCCAACATATTTGGTACAATCGGCGTTAAATCAACTGACAAAAATCCAAATGGGACCTTCTTATCTACGGCTTTATACTGTTTGAAGATCTTTTTTATTAAGATATTAGGATCCCATGACTTTTAATTTGATTTCAATTTAATTCCAAACACAACTAAACTGTATCGAACGCTTAGGCCCCAAAGTCGGTGTACAGTGCTTTTTGCTACTTCATCTCGGCGCACTTTGAAATTTGTATCAATAGTTTTCTTGCTTCCTATTGTAAAGGAGACGGGATAATCATCCAAAGTGTACTTTTATGCGCTTAAGTTTGTTTTACCGAAGGTGGATTGAATCACGAACACAATATCACGTTTTATAGTTTAATGGTTCTTCCTTAATGGAGTACCACAAATAAAATATAACATATGCGCAGGTTATCATGTCGTTAACAAATAGCTATTATAAACAGTAACATATATTGTTAGTAGAAAGCCACAAAGTTATCTCTTGGAAATCCAAATTCTAACTGTCCAAATTTTCTTTACAAAATTTCTAAAAATGGTTTCGTTTTACACTGATCAATAGAATGTAAACGTTTGTTTTTTAAATAACAAAATGGCCAATCAGGTTACAATACAAAATAATGTATCATAGCAACATGGAATTTATAACAACAATAATCACCTGGACATTTCATCAGTCATAAGGTTTAATAATTTAAATAGAACAGACAGCTTATTTGACATTATCACCAAAATATAATAACATTTTTAGCACAAATAATTGGACACAGAGGAAAAGCCACATTCAATCTTTCGGTAACATAATGATTAATTTGACATATGTTATAAAAACATAAGGCATTTGTAACTTTAACATACAGACAAACTGGTACATGCGACCACGTGTAGTAAGCGACGTTTGTCTTAAATTACCCCCATCATTTTCTTTCTATATCATTAATGTATAAAGCGACTTTGCTCAACGCGACCGGCGAAGACAGCTAATTGAGATCAATATTTTCATTAAAGGACCACTTCTACCTGTCAGGTGTTTGTGTTGTTAAAGAAAGAACGCCACCTCGTGATAACAATCAAAACACAATATATTAATGTGTGACAAACTCTATTTCCAAAACGTTTTAGAGTATGCAAATGAAGTTTAGTATACGCGTGACGTGTATTATCCAATAATATCGATAAAACAATGCAACGCGTCGCTCGTACTGAGATTGTGTATACGCTTCGCTGTTGATATTTAGATTGCATTGAATTGACCTTGAACTTGATCAGCATACAATTAAATGTAGTTTGTTTATCTAGAATGAAAACTGCACAAAGAAAACATCTTCTTTTATTATGGTTTTCGTGTTGGAGACAAGGAAAAAGCAACGGAGAAGTTTAAAAATTCTGGAAAAATGTCAAATGTTCACGTAATGGATTAAAACAGTTTTGTCAATAAACATCAGAGAGTTATCTTTTATATTAGCATCCATTTAGATTATCGGAGCGTTCTAATTATTAAACATTTATATAAATGAAGTTGAAAAACATTCCGCCCGCAAAAGAAATATATCATGTACAAAATTTGACTTTTTGTATCATGCTTTGTCTTAAGAGACCGTTTCATTAAGCGACCATTTTTGGTGTTTCCCTTGCGCGGTCGCTTGAAACACGTTTGACTGTATTTGATATTTCACACATTCTTTTAAAAAATATAGTCTTTTTAGATAATGCTAACAATTCTAAAAGTAAATTCCATGCATATCAACTCGTTATTTTTTTAAAAGAATTTTGCTGTTTTTCTGCTACACAACACACCTCCCTCAGTAGTTTGAAAATGCTTTATCCATGTAACAGCATAGTTTCAGAATGACAGACAATTGCTTGCAAAGTTATAAACATACTCTTGATATTCAAATTGTTGTTGATTGTACAAAATAGAGCGGTTTTGAAGAAGTTCACACAATTGGCATAAAAGTATGAAAACAAGTAAACACTCTCGAAAATTGGATGGAAACATTGTTTTAATAGTTCACTCAGTTGGTTGCAACATGAACGTAAGTCCACGGTAAAAAAAGAAATGCTGTTGATAATCGGAAGACGTTTTGAAAGATATTGTTTGATTGTACAATGTCCTTGGAAGTTGACTTTTACCAACATTTTTGGAATGTACCGCCCTAGATCTTGCAAAAGTTTACTATGCGATGCCATCTATATTTCTTTGTCTGTAACGAAACGATAACAATGGATTACCTGATACAGAATCAGACCGTAATGGCTAAATATTATGTGAAAACGGCAACAGCTCACAGCTTTGATAGTGTATTCTATGATCCACTGCACACGGCAAACGTAACAGAAGTATATATTGACATGTCGTCACCTTCGTGCAGTAAGTCCTTCTAAATATGATAGAAGTAAACTAGTTATTGCTCTAAGGTGATGATATGTGGTATAAACTACGACTCACTATTTACAGTTATTTTTGGAAAGAAATCATTTAAGGAAATGTAAAACATTTTAATCGTTATACATGACTTTTTATGTTTTTTAACTATGATTATATAAAAATTGAATCTTTTGGATTGAAGGTCATTATCAAAAATCCAAAAATCGTAAGATTCTTTTCAAGATTTCTTTTTCAAGTTTAAATCAATGTATCATATAATCCGCACTAAAAGTACATATCACATTCAAATTCTAAACAAGAAGACCCTAATGACTCTTGATCACTCACCTGAAGATGTGGTTTACATGGGAAAGACCATTTAGATAAAGTTGCATCAAAATCAAATCAGTCAGTTTAATCTTATTTCTATATTTAGCCTGCAGGAAGTCATTTTGTTTTGATAACTAATGATTTAAGAGGTATCATTCAATAATATTTTAAATGGAATTTAATCAAAATTTTGACCCAGCGGTCCAGACAATTTTGATTAAAGTTCATTTCATTTTTAGATCTGGCAACCATCTTGATCAACAGGCTTGAATTTATCAGTTTTTGAAAAAGACATTTAAAAGATATTTCCTATAGTTTTATCAGTCAAAATGGATAATGTAGAATAATAGCTCCCTTACACGCACCTTATTGTCTCCCTTTATTCTATGTTAAAATTGAAGTAAATTTACAAAAAGGTACGGTATTATATTATTCAAAAGTAGGACCATACGGACTCATAGTTCATTAATTCTTTTGTAGTAGTCACTATGTATCTTCATTCCGTCAGTCAATCTACTATTGAAGTAATGCTTTCGATGAGCAAATTGTTGAAAGATCATTGGAATAAAGGCTCAATTTAGTAATTTTATGTTCCCTTTTGGTCATAGTAAAAGTTTAAGATAATAATGTCCTACTATTGATCATAGTAATAGTTTAGGATAATTTTCTCCTTTTAATCATATGAATAGTTTAAGATAATGTTCTCCTATTGATCATAGCAATTGTTTAAAATAATGTTCCCGTAATGATCAAAGTAATAGTTAAAATAATGTTCTCCTTTTAATTACAGTAATAGTTTAAGATAATGTTTTCCTATTTATCATATGGATAGTTTAAATTTAATCGTTCTTGAATGATGAATTTATTTCAAGCAAATATTAACAACTCTCTTAAAAACAGATACTCTAAATTCAGATTTATTAGACGTATAGTTAAGACATGGCATTCACGACTATCGGATATATGAATACTCGCTTGGTTTTCCAAATGTCGGTCAATATTATTCTAACTGCGGGTTCATGTCATGGTATGTCGTTGTGTCTTTTGGTTAAAAAGTCAAAAAGTAAACATCCGTTTTCAGCGGAAATTATTGCATGGGAATAATTACATGTCACGCATGTAAGTGTCAAAAAAGAAAAAATCAGACGAATAAATCATGCAATATAGGATATTTTAACGAATGCAATCCGTAATAGTAGACAGATGTAGCATATTATCGTAAATAAACATTATGGATAGGATCAAATTTCACAGATCATAACCGTATAAATGGGTTTGCGTTTTACTCTAAAAAATATCATTTTGAAAGACAGCTTATTGTATGTTTATGACTGGTAGATAACATCATTATGTGCTTCAAGAACAAATTGTCGATTCAGACGTTCTTAAATTAATAATTTACAATGTTTTATACACTTATTATTCAAATTTTTATTTTGCCGTTTGAGTTCTTCATTATCGCTCCTTGCCCTCGCGGGGCGAAGTTTTATTTATTGAACTTCGCCGCGCGCCCCATCTAATTAGCGTGTTTTCGCTCCGCGACCCCGCCATTTTAACTTGTTAATTCTCAACTTTTCGCTTGGCGAGGTCGCAGGGCGAAAACACGAGTGGCACAAATCAGACACAATACTTTTATTACTTTTATCGTTTTCTTTTTCTGCATGTACGCCTTTAAGTAGGAGCAGTAGTCTGTGGTAGGACGCGCGCTTAGGGATCGAGAGGTCCTGGGTTTTAACCCTACCAGGGGCACTGCTAATTTCCTTGAGCAAGAAATTTACCTGTAATTGCTTCACTTCACCCAGGTGTAAATGGGTACCTGCGAGGGTGGTAAAATGTCGTTGCGCCAAAGTGTCGGCTGCACTAAGCGGAGTTAAAAGACTCCCCAGGGAGATTGATAGATAGAAACCAGTAACCCGATGACCAGTGGTAATAGCTGTAAAGTCAGTGAACGTGCGTAAGCATGAAACTTAGACTATAAAATGCAATTACTTTATAATTTTCATTTTTTAAAAAGACCGGGATTGTTGGACAAAACAAGACCTGTGCACGTGCAAACGAAAACAATAAATGGCACAAATCAGCCACCATATAAAAGAGAAAAAAATCAATGATTTTCATAACATTCCTCAAGTTTTATCAAAAACTAGAGCCAAATTGTAAACTACATCAGATTAATAAATTGCACTTATCAATTTTATCAACGTTCTTATGTTCAATCTTTCAATACAAATAATGGTTAGGACACGTTTTAAATGTATTTATTTATGCTATTTTGTTAAGTAATAATCTAAGCGATTCCTCTGGTATTAAGTACGCTTACAATATGTCAAACAATTATCGACCGAAATGTACTTCTATATAACTATAATAACTAATCATAGCATTTTTTTACTTGTTTAATAGCATGTTAAACGCTAAAGAAAATATACATAGTGAAAAACATGGAACAATATTTCATTTCGAAACAAATACATTCGTCCGTGGATAGCGCCTTTGTGGTTCATGTGAGGTCCATTGTATTGTTATTTGATATCACAGTCACAAACCACAATAAATAGAAAAGGTCTCACCTGAGTGGTCAACCAGATTGTTAAATTCCTCTCTTTCTCTTTCAGATAGGTTGAACACACACAAGCACGCGCGTACACACACACGCGCGCGCATGCACACAAGTACGCAAACAGATTCAATCGAAAAAGTAAAAACAGTAATTGTACTGCTGATTTCCCAGCAAAGGGTTGCTGTTATAAACAGTGGGGGGGGGGGAATCAGGCCCGGGCATCAGGGCTGCAGCTCCAACCCCCCCCCACCCCCGTCCCCCAGCTCGGCCCAAAGATACGTTTACCAGATTTGGCTGGAATTTATTTTTGTCAGTTTCAAACTTTATTGACTTATCAAAACATTAATTGCTGTCATCCAGTTGTTAATATCCTGCCTGTGGCTTGGCAGAGATCTTATCTACCAACATGCTTGAATGAACTCAATGTTTAAACTGCATAATTAATTGGTTTATTACTTTCCAAAGATCTAATTAGATTGATAGTCACAGATAGTAAATAGATGTGTTACATTGTACACAATATTTTACTATCTTTGTTTTTCCATTTCCTTTGTGTAAGCCCTGTAATTAAGAAATTGAAATTATTATTTGTAAATTAAAAAGATGGCGAGTTTTATAAAGATAATATTAGTTTTAATAACTACTTTTACTAAGATTTTATAAAGATGAAATAATTGGTAATATGCTTCTGATAAATTTTTATAGCAGTTATATTTTTTAAATAAAGTTTAAATTGTACTGACCTCTTTATTCGTTGATGGAAAAAAATCTTATTGAATACTAGTGTTTGAAATTATCTTTTTTGTACATTAGGAAGGCGGTATTTTATTATCACTTTACTTTGGACAATCGTGTTTGATTTATTTTTATCAATATTTGTGCATACATCGGTAAATGTGCTGTTTTTTTTGTAAATGCTCACTTCTTAACACCAGGGGAACTCTTTTTGAAAGACCCTGCAAACACATACCTATACAAAATACAATGTTTTGTAAAACCATGCAAATGGTACCATAAACAGCACTAGAAAGTCAAGAAAATAACACCATTTTCAACCTAATATTTCAAAATTTTCTCAGTCTATAAGAGTGGCCCACCCAAATTACATATATTTTTCTTAATTCCATATCATCTAAATATTTACAAAAACATTAGTATACTCATATAACACTCATAAGCGATAAAACACATCAATTACAATTTTTGTCACATGAACAAGATGCTGGCCAAAACTTTAATTTTCGCCTGTTGCATTATTTTTGTCAAATTTTACAACCCATATGTCAGCCCCCAAGAAACCATGTTCTGTATCCGCCCCTGATAAATGCCATATAACAATGTTAAAGTCATTTCATATTGATCATCCAACACTTGCCTATAGTGACAGTATATATTGACAAATTGCGCAAACAACAGTTTTATTTTTAAGGAGACGCCTGGTTCTTTTACTTTGAATACATCCACCGACATTTCGTATCCTAGCTGGATAGCTTTCTCACATGAAACAATCCACCATCCCTGGTTATATTCGAAGCAACAGCAGTAAGGGTCAAGTGGTTTGAAGTCACGGGTAAATGCAGCATATTTTTCACTCATTAAATTAAAGTATAATATGTGCTCTGTGTAAAAAATAATCTCCGTGCATAATATATAGTACTTGGATAGAATGTCATCAGAGTCGGTATCTTCAGCCATCGCTTAAAGCCAAAAGTTTGACTACGTGTAAGTTGGATATCTTTCTTATACATCGTTCTGATTTGGAAATACATGGACAACTCGGGCAAAACGCGCACTTGAAATCACATGGAATAAGTGATCAAGTCTGTCCCGAGCACCGCCTCCGTGGTCGAGGGGTTAGAGTCGAAGACTTCTAATCCTGTTACCTCTCTGGCGTGGGTTTGATCCCCGGGAGATGCTTTGGTAGTTTAGCGCGGAGGAAGGTAGTCTAGTACTGGTGTAACTCTCCAGGAACAATGGTTAGGAAACTACCTTCATATATGACTGAAATACTGTTGGGAAAAGGCGTTAAATGAAACAAACAAACAAACTTTCCTCAACGGAAAGACTTCGGTCGTTATCCTTTACATACTTTACGTGCGTGTAAAGGTAAAATCAATTTATCGTTTCATTTTTGTTATAAATGTTAAGAATTTATAAACTTATCGCATGAAAAATAAAACGTTATTGACAATTGAAAATGTCTTTATTTATATTTTGGTATGACTTGTATCACTGTTCACGCTCGAGTGATAAAAGTGACAGTGAGACAGTCTTTTATTCGTATGAATACAATGGAATATGAATCGGTAAAATCGGCCTTTCTTTCAGTTTTTGATGCATTATTTAGTTTAGTAAAAAAAACATGTCGGTGTGAGATTTGAATATCGATTATAACTTTTTAAAATATAATATAACATCTATGTATTTGATTTAAAGTTATACTATACTCATTTTTGAGTAAAATATTCAATCGAATAAATTTGTTAAAACCTATAAACTCCTTCCTTAAATGAAAATTAATGATACACTATATTGAAAGTCACGTTCTCTAATACAGGACAAGTAAAGTTCGTCTTTAAAACTGCCAGATTTTTAACGACACTATATATTCATATTGTGACGACTTATGTGTGTAGAGTTTTGAACATGAAATATTAACTTTGTTTGAAGTCAAAACATGCTTATTTCACCTTTACAAAGAAACTGTGTAGCAATTGTTATCAAATTTGAGCATAGTATATCTTTAATTCATAATTGTGTCATAACTTCTTATGTTTACTTGCATTTTAACTGAATCTCAAAATATTTTATATGATTACGTAAAATTGTTTTTAGTATATAGGTCTAATTTTCAGACTTGACCGTATCAATAATTGGAAAATACTTAACTCTTTTACAATAAATATCATATTTTATATTTTATTGAGAATATGCACATATTAATATTGTTAACATGTCGTTCAATATAGAAAGGAATTTTGCCTAATACACAATAAACATCTAGATTATTAGAAGTTGCCCCGTACTTCACTTTAGTGCTGTTATATTTATGGTCCTTCGAATGTTACAAACTCAACCTCGTCAACCGTCGCTTACCCTATTTACCTTACATGCATCATGAATTTATTAATATAATATCTTTTGTTAAATTTCGCTTGTTCTAAATACCCAGGACACGCATAAATGAAAGGTTTCACTTCACAACAGCAGGTGTCAAGTGCCGTGTGGCTCTTGTAATTTTGTTGTGATTAATGCCTTCGAGGGATCACTTTGTTTCCAGATTTTTTTGGCTTTACATTTAAGATAGACACCCCTAATGGGCATTATAAGAAAATGTAAAATTGACAACATAGGTCAGTTATATACCTTAAAGGTCACCTGTATGCACAATTTAAACAAAATTTACGGTGTGGTTGATGAGTTCTGGACATTTTTCTGAATTTAAACTTTGTTATTAGAAGGGCTCTTTTTCAGAAATGAGGAAGCTCTAAATAATCTATTATATCATCATTATGAAAATGTCTTCCTATTGCTCTTTGTTAGGAAACAAATAATTACAGTCTTGTGACAATAAAAGAAGCTCAATATTGCTTCTAAAGAAAATGTTTTAATATGTTTAAAAATTTTACCCTGTTCCACCCACTTTGCTATTAAATTTGGCATTATTTAGGAATTAAAATACCTATTATTATAAATAAAAATCAAACATTTCTTTCTTTACTTAAGGAATCTGAGAGATACATAAATAATAATAAAAATAAAGAAAGAAAAAAGGTTGTCCCGTCAGAGGTTTGAACCCACGCCTCTCGGTTTCAGTGCATTCGACAGTGATTTTAGCAATTGCAACTTTTCGGTCTTTTCCGTTAGTCTTCGGATAAGGACCTCGAACAAAATAGTATGAATACACAGAACGGATACGGTATTTCGATCTTACCTACGCTAAAAAACTAAACATGTAAACAAATAGTTATTAAATGCTGGGAGTTGTTGACAAGTTTATTTCCAATATACATGTATGTAGTAAAATCCACCTAAGATAATTGATTTCATAGCAATACATTATTTATATATTTATTATTATGGTTGTAGAAACCGAAAGTACAAAAAACCAACCTGCTGACATTTAGTCGGATTTGTTTAAAATTGTACATTAGTGGGCATATTTAAATTGCAAATTGTTGTCAGACATATTTTCAATCATAAAAGTATCGAAACAGACATTACATGTCTTTTGGATGTCAAATTATATACATTTGTTTTACATTATCTTTGTTTCTGTTTACATTTGAACTACTCCGTATTGTTTCCGAGGTTATTAAAGATAATGGACGAGGATGTTCCGATTGTTATTCTAACCTATTTGAATACTCTTCAAAGTGGAGGTACTGCATTAGGGGTATTCTACTTTAAGGGTTTTTATCTCAATAACTAAAAAGCGTAACACCATTTTACAAAGTGCTGATAATTATTTTGGTTTAACACTCATATTTTCACCTGTTTTATTTTCGTACTTTCATGGCATATTTGGTCATATTGTTACACACATAAAGCTTATGCAGACGGGTATATGAAGAACAACACTTATCAAGTGAGAGGCAGCCTTTTATAAATTATAACTCTAGAATTTTCTTTCATTGTTTAGAATATATTATATTTTATAGTTATTATATTTTATAGTTAGCTAAATTGTTTTACTCCGTTTTTGACTTAAATATTTTGCCTACATGTTTCTTTTTACAAAGCTTGTTTACAGTTGCAATTTTTGTCTTTAAAAATATTCTTTACCTCGAGTGTTTTTGTGATCGCGTCACGCCTTAAAACCGTGCAAAGAATCAATACAAAATACAAAGAAAGGAATTAAATCAGACAAGTATTGAAATACTTTTTGGATTGGCCGGGTACGATAACTTTATATTTTAAAAACATATCTCTTTACAGGACGGGTATCTCGTCCCACTTTAAATACCATATATTTGCTTATCTGACAGATATATCATAGTATTGGGAATATGAAATGTTTAAATGTTATATTTGATGCATTGACTTTAAAGTTCATGTTGTCTGCATACATTTAATACATGCGTACCGTTTAAAATGTTTTTTTTCTTTTTTACGCATGATAGGCGCTTAAAGAACACGCTACGTAGTGTACATTTAAACATTTAAAACACCAAAGTGCCTAACACAAACATGGATCTTGCCAGAAGTTGATGAAATACCCAAAAAAAGACATGCTTAAAATTCACGTCACTTAAACATTGGATTAGTTTCAACAGTTTGTAATTGCAACGTTTATTTATTCGAAAACGTCTTCATAAAGGAGTCCGGAAAATGGCGCCTATTTAAACATTTGTTAACAGCTCGATTAGTCTCTTTCAGGCAACATCTAATTTCACAAAAAGAAATCGAACACAAGTATATTTTTAGTCAAACAAAAGTTTTCAAGTTTAATATATATTTTTTTAGAACATTAATCTAAGTCATTTTTTTAAAACCCAGAAGGGCAAGTTGCTCGTTGGATAGAAATATTATCTCCTTGTTCATGTAAATAAAATATTAGCCAGGTAAGCAGCACAGTAAAAAAAAACATAACACAGATAGTGATAACAGATACATTTTTGTAATTTGAAATTATTTTACTAAATGAGTGCTTCCCATTGAAATATGAAACTGCAATTGCGGCTAAAGTGTTGGTCGAGGAAGTTATAGCTAGATTTGAAATACTTGATTCAATTCACTTTGACCAAGGTAAACAATTTGTGAGTAATTTATTTAAAGAAATGTGTCATATGTTAGAATCAACATAACAAGAACTATAACTACAACTCACCCGAAATCTCACGGCATGGTCTAGAGATCTGATAGGACGCTTGTAGCAATGTTTGGCAAGTTTGTAGATGAAAACCAGACTAATTGAGACGAAATGTAAGTACGAAAGATAATAGTTTTGTGTCTAGACCTTTTACTTATATAAAAGATGAAATAAATAAAAAATTAAATTAATGGATCATACACATTCTTCAGGTTGTGATAGCGTATCGTCTTAAATTTATTTTACATGTCTTCATTTATTTGCTGATGTATTTGTTCAATTATTTAACATGTGGTGAACTGAGTAATTGCCAGCTTGTTTAATAAACTTGGACAAAAAAACTGTTGTATCTTGGGATTATATGTTCAAAACTTTATAAGCTATAATTGGTTTAAGTGATAAAATAATTAATTGGATTCGTACTTTATACAAAGATATTGAATCTTCTGTAATAGTAAATAATCACAATTCCTCTCCATTTAAATTACATCGATCCATAAGACAATGATGCCCTTTATCTCCAGTTTTGTATGTTCTTTGTATAGCCCTTTACCATAAAAGTACAAAATGATAGCAATATTAAAGGTACATGTGTATAACCGTTCCTGGTGGTTCATATGGGTGTAAAATGTCATTAAATGCAGACGATAATACGGCCATTTTTAACTTAATGCTAAATCAATGCGTTACTTTATTGACGAGGTAAAACTTTATGAAAATAATTCGGGTTCAAAAATGAAGTACCGAAAATAAACGAATGTCTTTGGGTAAATGGAAAAATAGATCGGGTCACCCTTTCTGTATTTCATGGATCAAACATAACAAATTATTAAGTTACAAATTTTGATTCAATTGAAGTGATGATGACATATGACAAAGTGTATTTAATAAATTTAGTAAAGGTTTAAGCCAACCCAAAGAAAGGAATATCTCTTGTACGGGCAAGAGCACAATAATAAATTCTTCAGTTTTATTCAAACTTTATTATCTAACATTGTGTGTTAAACCTGAACACTATATTAATATTTTCATAAAGGCATGTTTCAATTTTTATGGAATTCTTTTTTTTTAACCTAATGCTAAATAAAACTTTATATTTGCCGTATATTGAAGAAGGAGTCAATACTCCTTATATTAAATTAAAATGGTATTCTTTATAAATAATTTATTTTCAAAAGGTTATTTAAATCATGATGCAGTCTGGTGGTTCTTTTTTTTTTTTTTTTTCGGATTTTTTTTTTTTTTTTTTTTTTTTTTTGTTGTTGTTTTGTTGCTGTTGTTGTTGTTGTTGTTGTTTTGGGGGGTTTTTTTTTGTCAAATACTGGATTGGGTTACATCTAAGATCTTTTTATAGTGATTTAGCGAAAAGAAACTTCCCAAAAGTGAATATATCTCAATATTTTATCAACATGGTATGAAAGTTTTTAACTTTTAAAATATATCTTCGTCCCAGGTTTTTCCGACCAGTTAATATGATTGCTTTACATCTTCTGCTACTTTGTAATATATTTACAAAATAAATGAAATAAACTTTAATGAAAATCAAAAAATGAAATTTAATGTCTGCCCTTGCAGTTCTTTCTCTCTGTGGTACGTGTACCACGGTCCTCGATGCATGTATGTGGTCGCATGTTTATAAAAGGACAATTTGGTGCGGAACTATCTGGCCCAAAATCCCTTAGTTTCTTAAAAGAACAGCTAGGAGTTATTTTAAAGCGTAATTACATGTAGGACTTTGTTACTTCTGTTTAGGAGTTTTAAAAGCATAATGAAACTTTGATTATGCTACATAGGAAAAATAAAAGTCCTCAACTTTGTTACTCCCAGTTACAACTAATTAGGAATTATTATAATAGTTATTTTTATAATTAGGAGAAATGAACCTAATTACAACTTCAAAATCTTAATAAGGAGTTTTAAAAGCCTATCTAGGAGTAATAAAATATTAGTTGGGATATGAAATATATGAAGTTCCGCATGCTTTCTGGATAACTTCCTCACAGGAAAGAATCCTAAATTGTATCATGAATATACATTCTGCGACATTTAATGATAGTGTTGCGACGAAAGAAAATCGTGCATTTGCCGTTACAGTTGCGACATTAAAGACAGAAGATTTTGTGACATTAAATGACGGTTGTGACATTAAGCGGCAATGTCAAAGTAATTCTGATCATTATCACCATCAACATTTCTCTTTCACATAGCATCACTAAGAAAAAGACGTACACAGGCGCGTACGTTGGCTTATTTTGAGTAAACTCCATATTCAGTTCGTGGATCAAAGGGTCGTTATTATCAGGAATTTAAAGGCTTATTATGCTTCAAAAACAAATTAAATTTTACTTCATCAGAAAGTGCGAACTTGTATTTTCTAATGATTGTGTAATGGTTTTACAGAATGTTAGATGCTTGTTATCTGAAAAAGTGGCAGTATATGTAAAATAATAAAAATAGCAAAATATAAACAAAGAAACACTTTTTTCATACTCCATATATATATATGTTTTTATTATACCCATGTTATTTTTTTTTCAGAAATTTTTACATTACCAGTTCGACACCGAAATATTTAACAACTGAAAGGAGAAGAATTCTTTCGTTCTTATCCTCTTCTTTGAATATTGTCAAATTTTGTTATTTCAAATATTATTATGTAAATTTTCTGAGAATAAATATGTTTAAACTAAACAAAGTAGTATTTTGACCGCCATACAAAATAGTTATTCAATATGACTGTACTTATTGCCAAAAAGCAGCAAATCAAAAAGATGGTAGAGGTAATTGGCCAATTGGGTAACAATTTAAAAGCTATAATCAGAGTACATTAAAATTAAATAGCTTTCAAAAAATGAAAATAAAAGCATTCATGAGGTAAAATGGGCCTTTTAAATAAAATAACGTATATTTAACTAATGTTATGAAAATAATATAAATTATTAAATTAAAGGTCCATTATGCGTGTAAAATGCTTAAATTTTTATTTCTTAAAAGCTTTTAAATTTTGATGTTACCGTACTTTTAAAGTATCCAAAATGTTACACAATGGCCATTTACCGGAACAGAACCGAACAGAAATTTTATTCATAGAAGCTCATCACTATATCACGTATACAAATACAACATATAATACATAAAGACACATGCAATGAACATATATAATTGCAAAATAATGGTTTATGAAATGTTAGAATGTTTAATGAGATAAAAAAATTACTTAAACAGCATATGAATACATGTTTATAATGCACAAAAATTTGTCTTCCTTTACCTAACATTATCAAATTAATCTACAATATATTTTGTTTTGTGTAATGCCTATCAATATAATCCACAAAAAAAACTGCCGTTTTAATATGAAATAGTGATAATGACAAAAGTAGGGGAATAACTTAACTTATTATATAATTTTAAATAACAAATATTTTAGCATTTATTTCAATTTTATAATTCACGATCAATAACAAATAATTGAATTCATTTCTGTATGACATATGAAATACGTGTACTGCTTTTATGTGCTTTCATATAAAGAAAAAAACACTAAACAGAAAAATACACGAAACAACCAAAACTAAATTAAAACAAAACTACACTTTATTTAAAAGATTATTTTTGTCAAAACATTTAATCTTGGAACTTATATTTTGTTAAGTGTTGAAAAACAGACAGACACGCAGCTAAGTATTTCATTTTAGAAGATACAAATATAAATAAAAACAGAAAAATATATATGTACAATATCATATTCAAATAAAACTTAACACTTCTATAAGATAAATGTACAATTTGCATTTAACAGTGACAATGATCGTTATGAAAAAATAGCAGAAACAAAGAACAGAAAAAGAGGGCAATAATAATGCGTCAACATATTTTAACAAACTATCCTTCAATGTCAAAGCTTTATCACAGAAATCAGCTAAATGTTTCAATTCTTCTTTGTAGCTTTCATGAATGATTCGCAACTCGGTAATACCACACCTATGTAGTTAAAAGAATTAACTACCTCAATTACTTAATTATTATAAAACCATGTATCCTTATTTCCAAGTATTCCACCTTTTTCTGAATACAACTAGTTTCGTCTTTTCAATATTTACCTCAAATTCCAACGATTACAATAGGACAATAAACAATCAAATGACTTCTGCAAATGACGTCAGGTATCTCTATTCAGGTTTTAAAATACCTTGCATATCTAACAAGGTAATTTTTTGTTCGTTGTTTTTAAAATATCTACCCATGAGATATGATCAAGGAAAATATCGCATTAAAGATTATGTGTAATACGATCAAACAAACAAAACAGATGGTTTGTTTTAGAGTAACAATAAACTATAGTCCGCAAACTACGCCTTTAACCGTTTATCCTCATTGCAGTTTTTCAAAAACAGTTAAGAGGTGCGCATTATGTGAACAATAGAACATATTTTTCCTTATAGTTTTTCCTCAACTTAACTCTTTCAAATTATATCCGTTATATCTAAAATGTATTATTGAATTATATTGTTAAATGCCAACTATGCCTTAAAATTCCTTAAATGTTGTTTATCAAATCTAATCATACCCCTATAAACGAAGTTTTAAGAGTTATAGGAGACAGCTTGCCGGTAGGTCGGTCGGTCTCCTTCATGGTTTCCGGACGATATCTAGAGTTAGGAAAGAGGTATTGTATTCAAACTTGGTACATAGAACATTATTTGGAAACCTCGATTAGTATTGCTTTTGGACTCCCTGGTGTCAAAGTACAAGAAATAAATAAATGGTTTCCAGACAATTATTAGAGTTTGGAATGAGATTTTGATATAAAGCTTGATATAATACTTGCTTATGGGAAACTTGCGTTTAGATCCCAGTGGTATAGATGGTTTTGGTAAGGAATAAATTATCATAAACAAAAGTGGTATATAGCAAGCTTATGTAAATTGACCCCCTGGGGTCAAGGACAAGGTCATTGTCACTATAGATAGAAAAACGGTTTAAAGACGATATCTAGAGTAAGAAATGAGATATTGCAATCAAACTTATACGTATATAACAAGCTTATGTGAGGAACCTAGTTGGTTTTGCTTTCCGACCTCCTAGGATCAAACTTCGTATATAGCCAGCTATAACATTATGAAGATCCTATGTCCCTTCTAGGGTCAAGGTAAATGTCAATGTTACTAAAAATAGAAAAATGGTTTCAGGACAATAACTAGACTTAGGAATTATAGATATTGTAATCAAACTTGGTATATTGCAAGATTATATATGAAGACCCTAGTTGGGATTGCATTTGAACTTCCTGGAGTCAAGGTCAAGCTAACTAAAAAGACAAATGTTTCAAGATGATAACAATAGTTGAGAAAGAGTTATCGTAATAAAATTGTAGCTAGCAACCTTAAATGGAAACTCCGGTCGGGATTACATTTTGACCCCCTGAGGTCAAGGGTCACTGTTACTAAAAAGTAAGAAAATATTTTTCGGACAATAACTAGGGTTAGGATATTATAATCAAATTTAGTATAAATCAAGCTTAATTAACGACCCTGGTTCTGACTGCAATTAATTGATATAATTCTTTGTTCACAGTTGAAACTTCACAAATTATAGGTTGAGTTACACTTTGCTTCAGACTGCTTATTTTTCGAAAGGTCAAGGTTGACCTGATGGGGGTATTAATAACCTTAAGTGATAGATCTAATTATATTTGGTGTATCCTAATAGTTTCCAAAATGTAACTCACTGGCCGCTTACCTGAACAATCTGTTTCTTCAATTGCTTTTGGCAATTAGCACAGTTATAGTGATTAAGTATTTTGTAATATGAAGCGAGAATGTTGAGTACGAATCTAATACTATTTTGTTCGTTCGTTCGTTGTGGCGTCTTCGATACAATAAAAATGAGAATTTGCATAGGTAATTTCAATCGCATCTTATCGGTCCTTTCCATCGCACTTCGGATAAGGAGCTCGCAGACAATAGTAAGAATACAGTATTTCGGATAAATCAAAACTAAACAAAACTAAAATGTTAACAATAATTAATGTAATGTTGGTAGGTGTTAACTAAGTTTATTCTTATTTTTCGAGTAAAGCTACCTAAATTAAGTCAATTCATAGATATAACAGTAAACAGTATATTGTTTATACTTATTATTATTGCTGTGGAAACTGAAAGTACAAAATGTCTGAAAGATTGAACGCACAAAGCATAAACTTGATTCAAATGGACTAGTGGTAGCTATGAAGCAGTGATATTATTTTTATATTTACCTTCCTTCAGAACAATTGAAATTTATATGTTAATAAATCAAGAAATCATACAAAGGTCATAACAAATACCGTAATGAGACAAACTTCACAAATAATTTTAACATTCTGTGCAGTTGGTTTATAATTTTTATAATCAGACTGCATTGTTTAACAAATACATTCTAACATTTCTTCTGTAATCTGAGTTTTAAGAAATAGTGCCAAATACCCAGCCCATCTGCACTAATGTACCTTGATTGCTTCAAGCTGTTTGACCTTTTAAAGCCTAAATATAAAATACCAAGAAAGGAAGTTAAATATACTTTTGACATTCCATATAAAGATAATCTCGTACAAGTACAGACACAAGTTTTTTAACTGCGCCACTTGATATTTTGGACATAAGCAGTGCGGATCATTTGGTAAGTAAAATCCAATAAACGTTTATATTACTTTAAAACTTTTGAAATTTTAAACCAATTTGTTAAATATAACAACGTTATCATCCTATGTGTACTTATTTCCTTCATGTATATGGTTTGTTTTCTTTAATTGTAAACATATTGTGACAGATATGCGAGAAAGTCTTATGACATTGTAATTCTATAACGACAGATGTGCGAAAGATTCTTATGATATTGTAATATATTATGACAGATGTGCGAAAGATTCTTATGATACTGTAACACTTTTATGGCAGATGTGCGAAGGATTCTTATGATACTGTATTTCTATAACGACAGATGTGCGTAACGACAGATTGTAACACTATTATGACAGATGTGCAAGAGAGTCTTATGACATTGTAATTCTTTCATAATGGCAGTTGCACTAGACATTCTTCAATAATTAAAAAACAGTATGTTTACAGTCACTCACTTTTCATTTTCAATCTTGCTATAAAAAGGTAATATTTTCCGACGCTTATATATTTCAAAAACAAAATACATTTAACATTTAATTTAGTACCAACAGGCGATGGATCACTTAGTTGTCGTTGCCATTGATTTCGGTACAACCTACTCGGGATGGGCGTTTTCATATAGACATGATTATAACCGAGATCCTCTCAAAATATCAGCAAAGAGCATTCAAGGAAATACTTTATCACTTAAAGGTATCCTACTTTTACTGACAGTACATACATTATTGATGAGAATCAAAAGATGACAACATTGATTGACGTTGTTTTTATAACAACATTTCTTCTCAATATAATATGAAAGTCAAAGTAAATGGGTGAAATCATCAGTCAATCATTGGTGAATATGGTATTACAAACATCTAAAAGGTTTTATTTCTTTCTTTGATTTGTTTTTTTTTTGTTTGTTAATTTATCTCTTTTTTTCATTTGGTTTTTCATTACACCAAGACTGTAAAGGTCATACGGCGACTATTCAACTTTACTGGTGCAGGAGGACCTCATGTAACTCTTCGTGCACTATTTCAGGCACGAACGAGCACCCAAGTAGAACCATCGACGATATATAGACTAGATGGTTAGTTTCCCATGAAAGAATCTAAATTAGTTAGCCGGAACCAAACCCACATCCATGAGTTGCATTTGATTTTAAGTCATCGACCTTAATCACTCGGTCACAAACCCCCTTAAATGTCAATCGTAGAGTTTCATTTTAGTGTGTTTGTTGTTGTTTCTTTAGTGGTTTTTGTTGTTGTTTTTGACATATTTGCCATTATCTGGTTTCTAAGTATGATGCAGATTATGCTTGACAGAAATACTTGTACATTTATATATCATTTGATAAGTGTTTTGAAATAACTAGGTACACAAAATTTCTCCATAAGACCGTATAAAGGTCATGCATTTATCTTTAAGGATAGTGTCCAAATCAAAAACGTTTGCTAAAGGTACCGTAATTGTTAGTCATTAAGTGATTCCGAATAACCATTGAGTTTACTATAATCATATGTCAAATTCGATCTGCAACAAATCTTTCCGATCATAATCAAATGATCAGCATGATAAAATGGTTTTTTAATTATATTTACATGTATTGCCAAGTTCACATGAATGTAAGGTTCAGTCCAAACCAGAGTGTCTAGATAATGTGTCTGTAGAATCAAAATTAATTTTTCAGTTCCAACTTGCATTCTGATCAAATCTGACGGGAAAACCACAGACTCTTTTGGATATGATGCTGAAAATAAATATGCGGAACTATGTGAAGAGAATGAACAGCGTCAATGGTTCTTCTTTAAAAGATTTAAAATGATGCTTTTTAAAGATGAGGTAGGTATAAGTTAACATAGACTTGAACAGTTACCTACCCATAATGTGCTGTGTTTGTGCATAAAATTTGAAAGCAAATGTCAACAACAAAAACGGGACCTTCTTCAAACGTAGCCCCTAAGCTAGTTTGACATACCAATATGGAAAAAGTTTTGGAGAAAGAGTGATCTCTCGGAAGCATTAATCACAACAAAATTTTATGAAAATTGCTTGTTTTGTTTAATTTAGGTTGTACACTCTGTGGCAATATGGATATATCTGGTTTCAAATTTTGTATATGCTGAAATTAACAATTTCTTCCGTGCTCAAATCTTCAAACATTTCTCATAGAACTTTAACTAGACTTTCACATAGGGATTGTCAATAAGTATCCTGTACATAGTGGTGTAATTTGATCATTTGTTTTACAAAACTTTGTCCATTTATTGCTCACATCATGACACTATTTGTGGAATGCCTGTTATGTGACAATTTTCTATATCTTTTATAAAGTTAATAAGAGTGACCATTTTCTACATAAAAATATATTTAAAATCTTGTAAAAAGCAATGCTAATCACATTTACCTCACAGGGCATGACAAGACATGATACAATTGAAGATGAGACTGGTAAGACGCTACCTGCAATACAGGTTTTCTCGTTATCTATTGAGAGCCTGATGAAGGATGTTCTTGATACTCTAAACAATCAAGTTGGCACTGTTATCGGTGTCTCTGATGTACAATGGGTTCTTACTGTCCCAGCAATATGGAACGATGCAGCTAAACAGTTTATGAGAGAGGCAGCACAGAAGGTATTATTATCATTAAAGTTAATACATATATCGTATTGTACATGTTCTATTATGTTGTGATCAAATTGATAAAAACTATTATATAATAGTATAATAGTCCAGCATTTATCTGTACAAGGTGTCTAGCTTAAGTCTATTTTTGAGTTATAAAAGTAAGGTGTTGCACTTTATTTTGAAATCTTTTAATAATTATTACCTTGTTTGAACACCAATGACATATATTGACTTCCACATCTTTCATTTAAGTTATATGCTATAGCACTTTAAAAGATCCTTACGCAATTTTTTACACAATTTACAAATTTTTGCCAAAAGTTTTAGACTTTGGAACTATTCTTCCTGCTTCATATATTTGCTTCAAACGGTTTAATCATATTTCTGCTTTATAAGGCAAGGATTCCGGGAAAGAACCTTACTATATGCCTTGAACCAGAAGCAGCCTCTGTTTATTGTCGTCATCTTCCAGTATCTAAAGAGGTTACATCGCTTGCCAAGTTTTCATCAGGAACAAAGTATCTTGTTCTGGATGCAGGAGGTAATGTTCTTAAGTGAACTACTGTTAGCTGTAACGTTAAACACATTTCAAGATTTAGACAATATGTTTTGTGAATGAAATTATTCAGTTTGGAAAAAAATTGCAATCGGATTTTCTTTCGAATGAAAGAAACACGTTGTTCCTAATCTTGAAAATGCATTTCAATGATCTATTACAGGAGGTACAGTTGACATAACTGTACATGAAGTGACTGACCAGGGAAACTTGAAGGAACTGCATAAAGCAAGCGGAGGTGATTGGGGAGGAACTAAAGTAGACGAAGCATATGAAGAGTTCCTTACAAGTATTATGGGTAAGTTCAAATAGTTGACAGAAAGAAATCATTTCCCCAAAGTTTTTATCTTGTAATTTATCATTTGTATAGAAGTTAGAGGTACATTCATAAAGTTATGATTTATAGTATTTATATAATATAGTAATTTAAAGTAATTGCATTTTATAGTCTAAGTTTCATGCTTACGCACGTTCACCGTTCACCGTACAGCTAGTACCCCTGGTCATCGGGCTACTGGTATCTATCAATCTCCCTGGGGAGTCTTTTAACTCCGCTTAGTGCAGCCGACACTTTTGCGCAACGGAATTATACCTCCGTCGCAGGTACCCATTTACATCTGGGTGAAGTGAAACAATCGCAGGTAAATTTCTTGCTAAAAGAAATTATCAGTGCCCCTGGTGGGGTTCGAACCCGGGACCTCTCGATCCCTAAGCGCGCGTCCTACCACTGGACTACTGCTCCAATATATGCATAAATTGATACTTTTGACACAAAATAAAATCAATTAAATCAAGTTGCTACAGGTACTATTCTATTTCATTTCATACTTTTTGTTTTGTAGGACCTATTTAATATTTCGGACATGACACTTGAATAATGTGTATTATATACATAATGAAATGTCAATAAGGGGACGTTTGCTACTACACTTAAATAAAAAAACATGTTTTTCAGGTCCTAGGATTATTTCAAAATTCAAAGCAGAACATTTGGATGACTACACTGAACTTTGTCGTAACTTTGAAAAAGACAAACGAAAGATTTCTCCGACCAAACTAGATGGAACAGTGACGATGCGCGTATTACCTTCCCTTTCAACACTTTGTAAAGATATGGCCGGACTTGACTTCACAGAATTATTTCTACGGTCAAAATTCCGCAGCAAGATCAAAGTTATGGGCGACAAATTGAGGATTAATGCTGAAGTCTTCGCTGAATTTTTCAAACCAACCGTTGACAAAATAATCAGCCAAGTTGCAGATTTACTGACAAAACCTGCTGTTCAGGGCTGTGCTTCCATCCTCATGGCTGGTGGGTTTTCCGAATCACCGATGTTGCAAGAGAAAGTAAAGTCCTCCTTTAGAAATATGAGTGTAATCGTTCCAGATGATGCAGTATTAGCAGTTTTAAAAGGAGCTGTCATCTTTGGTCATGAGCCGACAACAATAACTGAGAGGATATGCAAGTATACATATGGGTATGGAACAACCCATACGTACAGTGATAGTTGCAGTCATCCTAAAGGAAGAGTTGAACAGGATGGAAATGGTGACTTACGATGTTATGATATCTTTAGCATTTTTGTAAAAGCAGGGCAGTCTGTTAAGGTGGATGAGGAACAACCAGAAGAAATATGCAGGCCTGTTCGCGATGATCAAACTGCTGTTGGTTTCGGTATATATGCATCCTCTTCAACAAATCCGCAGCTTACTACAGAAGATGGATGCAATCATATTGGAACATTGACAGTGCCTATTTCCGACACAAGCTCAGGAAGAAACCATGAATTTGGAATAAGTTTCATTTTTGGAGGGACCGAGATTGTTGTAAAAGTCGTTGACAAGGAGTCCGGCGAAATTATGCTAAAATCTGTCGATTTTCTTGGTTAGAATATAACCAAACTAAATCAGAACACTAAAACAGACTTTTTATTGTTTAATTTGTTTCGGAGTAAGAGTAATCATATATACTGGATACATGTAGCATTATTATTGTTTTGTTTTATAGCTTGAAGCACATTGTGTTAATATCACAATTCTTTCATAATATTGCTTAAGGTGACAACAGACACTTTCCGTGGTACTCACATAAATGTCATTTAAACCAACTTATTTTAGTAATAATTGTTATTTATTTCTTTGTGCATTAAATGTCGTTGATCATCATAAAAAATAAAATATTTTTTTTTAAAAAATGCCTTTGTAAATGATTGATTTTTAATAAAAATCCTAAAATTTTAAATCGTCATATCAAAGTCATTTTTTATTTTTTTGTCATCAAACTTTTGGAAAATAAACATACTTATAATATCTAGGGAACCTTGTCTCAATTTTTTTCTATCTTTTCTCAAAGAAATATTACGTAACGTCAAACATTTTATGCGACTTTTTTCACCATACATATTACGTAATTAAAGATAATTAAGTCGCTGATTGAGCAAACAAAAATCCCTGACACGGTTCCCTCCGTAAATGAATTCCCTTTCATGTGCTTTAAACCGCATGTTAATTGCTTGATTATTAAAAAAGTTATGCCGATTCAAAGTTAGTCCGACCCGCATCAAACGAAGTGTCATAAATCGGCTGTTCTCTCTCGGACCCCTACGTTTCACGCTAAATAATTGCATAATACACAAATATCGCACCAGAGAGGGTCACAAGTTGCGGTAACATACTCTAACAACATTTTATGGCCCAGTGACATCTGACCAATTAAAAGGTTGCTGATTAATATCAGTTTATAACAGAAATTTCTTCAAATCTTAACGTGATTTACCGTCGTCGCACATGTCACGTGACTTTCGGTAAAATTTGAGGCACTCGGTGGGGGGAAATGGAACGTATTTGCGCACCGCTAGCGGGGTATTTCATTGTTTCACTTTTGAAGTTTATTATTATTATCATCAGCATTATT
This sequence comes from Ruditapes philippinarum, assembly GCF_026571515.1. Classification (NCBI taxonomy): domain Eukaryota; kingdom Metazoa; phylum Mollusca; class Bivalvia; order Venerida; family Veneridae; genus Ruditapes; species Ruditapes philippinarum. Next base: position 354,449 of record NW_026855611.1, read on the forward strand.
ATTATAATATACCAGTGTCACTCTGTCTGTGTATTCGTGTATGAAATTCCGTTAAAATATAAATTAAAATAACAAAAAAACTGAGCTTCTGACGGTCTTTTAAAGTCCATGGTAGATGTACAAATAAGAACGGGATATTATATATTGTTTCATCCAAATTGATATGAATGTTTCACATATTTTAATAGAAATAAAAGGTATCACTCGATCATTATGATCTGACCTTCTTGGCTTCTATTATCATGAATACACGTATCATCTATGCACGACATAGCTAGAGATCCAGTTTCTACTGGGATATACAATAAATCAATAAATTCCATACTTTGTCCCAGGTTTATTAGTACTGTGTTCGATTTACTGGCGAACAATTTATTCAAAGCATTCACTGATAATATATTTTATTATCTTTTTTTATTGATTAATAGAGAAATAATCATCTTAGACAACCTAAAATGGTTTAGAAATTTGTCAGGGACACCTTACCACAAGTCATATAGGCGTTCACATAAAAAATGTTGTCTGTTTTTGTTGTTGTTTTACTTGACATTGTTAGAAAACGAGGTTGAATGTAAAGCAAGCCCTTGAATCCGTACAAAAGTCCATAAACTCAATGTAATATCTATCAGATTGACGGGACAGACAAATTATTTTCACACATTATGGATATTTTAGCAACTATATTTTTAATCAACCCCGTGGTCGGGCGATTTGCCGCTATGCTTAATTATTTGTTTCATACATTATGTTACGTACACTGGCCGACAGTTTCTTATTTTATAAAAAAGGCTATATAAAAGGTAAAAGATATTCATAAAAGATGTACGGTATTTGTAAGATACATGAATTTAAACAAATACAAGTAGTATGGACCGGTAATTCACGCATATATGGAACTACCGATTTCCCTCATTGATGCCTCAACAGGGGGAGGAGCGTTATCGATAATTGACAGGTTACGCGAATAGCAGATAAAAATGGTACAGGTACCGTTTTAAAACGTTAAAAAACACATTTTTTGGACTAACTGCTTCCAAAATTAAATCACGAATGTGTTCAGAAAAGGTTGATAAATCTGCTAAGCAAAAAATCTCATTTTAGGTATTTTAAGTGATAATTGACTCCGTTGTCACCTTAAGATTGCTTTTTGTATATTATATATCTTAATTTTATAAAGCATTGTCGTGGACGATAAACATTTTGATGGCATTTGAATGCAACATCTATTAGTCTTACTAACTATAATAACTCTTATTATCATACTTGTAAGTTAGAAAATGCACTGAATGGTTAAAAAATTAGGTATGTACTAAATGATTACATAAACTTCTACAATTATTTTAACTCTTAAATTGCTATAATTATTTTGTTAAAGCAAAAGATCAGAATTTCTGTCTGAATGATTTTTCCATTAGTATGATTGAATTGTATTCAACATTTCCTTATGTACTAGAGTATATGCTTTCATTTTAAGTATTATATCATGTATTGATCAGGAGTGTAAACTAACTCAAATTATCTATTCATTTATCATGTGTAGTGAATAAAAGCAAAATAACACCGAAAAACGAGCGTTTCTGTTGTACTTGCTTTAAAATAATGTTTAGTTAAATTATCCTGTTGAATTTGTGTAAAAGATTTCCCTGCTTTGTATAAATAACTGTCCATTTGAATACCAAGGGAGTTTCCTTATCAAAATACAAAACTGAGGTTCCAGCAGTATAGAGTCTGTTCAAACTGCACGGATGTGTAGCTTGTTTGGCTAAAGGCTTTTCATTTTCTGTTCCAGCAGGATAAGTGGTTAAAATCATGACCTTTGAAAAAGTAATATTCTCTTTCGACATTTGTCGGGCGAACTCCGAATCACTACCCGCACGTTTATATAGTTGTAATGTACTCGTTTGATACGTAAAACTTAAAGTATCTAGTGATATCAAAACTGGAACGATTCTGTAAATTAAGAGATTAACAATACATTTAGTACCAGCAGTGTTTATTATTCTTAAGACATAAAATTGAAGCTAAATAAACAACATACACACGGGATAATATCGAATTATTAAATGATTGTTGGCGGAGAAATTTGTAAATACTGGTTCATTATCCAGTGAAGCTATTTAGCAGGATCTACTGCCAAGATACGGTCAAAATATTTGGTACAATCGGCGTTAAATCATTTGAGAAAAATCCAAATGGGACCTTCTTATCGACGGCTCTATACTGTTCGAAGATCTTTTTTGTATTAAGCTATTAAAATCCTTTAACTTTTGATTTGATTTCAATTTAATTCCAAACACAACTAAACTATATCTAACGCTTAGGCCCCAAAATTGTTTAACAGTGCTCTTTGCTACTTAATCTTGGCGCACTTTGAAATTTGTATCAATGGTTTTCTTGCTTCTTTTTGTAAAGGAGACGGGGATAATCATCCAAAGTGTACTTTTATGCGCTAAAGTTTGATTCAGTGAAGTCGGACTGAATCACGAACACAGTATCATGTTTTATAGTTTAATGGTTCTTTCTTAATGGAATACCACAAATAATGTATAACATATGCGCAGGTTATCATGACGTTAACAAAAAGATATTAATTATTATAAACAGTTACATATATTGTTAGTGGAAAGCCACAAAGTTATCTCTTGGAAGTCCAAATTCTAACCGTCCAAATTTTCTATCTTTTAATTCACTTAATTTCTAAAAATGGTTTCATTTTAAACTGACCAATAGAATTTTAACATCTTTCTTTCTTAAATATGAAATGGCCAATCTGTTTTCAATAAAAAATAATGTAACATAGCAGCATGGAATTTGTAACAATAATCATCACCTGGACATTTTATCAGTCATAAGGTTTAACAATTTAATAAGTACAGACAGATTTTTTGACATAATCACCTAAATATAATAAAACTTTAAGCACAAATAATTGAACAAAAATTGGAAAATCCACATTTAATCTCCCGGTAAATAATTATTGATTTGACATCTGTCATTTGTAACTTTACCTTATTTGATATTTCACACATTCTTTTGAAAAATATGGTCTTGTTAGACAAAAATAACAATTTCAAAAGTAAACAGCATGCATATTCATTCATTATTTTTGTAAACGAATTTCGCTGTTTTTCTGCTGCACAACACTTCTCCCTCAGTAGTTTGAACACTTTATCTATTGATCACGATGTTTTATCCATAAAACAGCATGCCTGAGCTGACAAAAAATGTCTTGCACATTTTAAGTTTATATTCAAACAGTTGTTGATTGTGCAAAAAAATGGTTCACACAATTTTCTTAAAACTATAAAAACAAGCAAAATCTCTCGAAAATTGGGTGAAAACATTGTTTTTATAGTTCAGTCGGTTGGTTGCAAGCTGAACACAACTCCACGTGCTGTTGATAATCGGAAGACGTTTTGAAATATATTGCATGATTGTACTATTCTTGGAAGTTGATTCTTACCAACATTTTTGGAACGTACCGCCCGCAGGATCATTTCTTCAAAATTGGACATTGAACAAAGCTGGATAGGATAGATGTTACTGAATCACTGTCATAGCAGCCTTTCCTATCACAACTGTAAATGGTATCGTGTCAAAGCTGCTGAAATTTGAATATGATATCATTCTTGATCTCAAAGAAAACCAATGGAAACATCAGGCTTCAACATTATAATACATATTTTAGTGTCTCAAATCTCAAGATTTTCATTGGTCAGTGTACTTTTTGAAGCAATTTTTGACCAATCAAATACCCGAGATCAGAATTTTTGGCATATAGAATATCTTTATTACCTCGGACCATGGATCTTACAAAAGTTTACTATGCGATGTCTGCTGTATTTCTTGGTCTGTAAATAATTGATAAGTATTTTCGACGAATTTCCTGTTACAAAATCAGACCATATTGTTAGATATATATTTGTGAAAAAATACGACATCTAAATTATTCGATTTAGCATTATATGATCAATTATACACTGCACACGCGACAGTAGTAGGGATTGACAGATGTGATACTAAAGTAATATACATTGTGACTACTATTTGCGCTCTCCATGCGAGGCTTTCATTTTGAAGCGCCCTAAATGGACAGTTGAGCAAGTTAAATTTCGTTTAAGTTTGAAAAATGCTGCATTATTGTTGACGTCAAAATCTCATACAAATGACACACAACACATATTTATAATTTTAGGCAACCTGAAATGGCTGACCCTCGATCAGCCATTTGCAATTATCTAAAAGTTCACAAAAATATTTTAGGGAATCTTCGCAGCTAATTTTTTATAGGTTTCGGTACATTGTCTATCTTGGTTAGTTTTAAAATTTATTGTACAAAATGTTCTTAATATCCGGCGTATTAGGCAGTAACTTTGCATAAAAGGCCTTAATCAAATTGATTTAAATTCAAACCTTAGATACAAAGTTAGACGCTCCAAGGGAGCACTTGATATTACAAAACTTTTAACACTTTGAAAACTATCACTTTAGGTGCCGTTTAATACTACAGAGCAACACTTTAAACTTTACAGATATGTTTAAAATTTTTAAACAAGCCATTTCAAAGATTGTCAAGATATGCATCAAACAAAATACTGTCAGTTAAATTTGTTAGATTTCCTATATTGTAGCTTCCATTTTTAATTACTGCAAGTTAAGTTAAAAATCAATTTATTTCATAATTTACACAATAAGTACACATATATAATAGTAAAATTCAAAACAAGAAAGTCGGGATGGCTCTTGATCGCTCACCTGTGGTGTGGTTTATATGGGAACGATTTCATTATTTGCCCAATTATATAAAATTGCATCAAAATTATTTACTCAAGTCAATCACTTATTAATAAATCTAATTTCTATATTGAGTATGCAGACGGTCATCTTGCTTTGCAGATAATGATTCAATTAATTTTAATTTAAAGTGTATCACTAAATGATATTTTTATTGAATTTATTTAATAATCATAATTTTGACACAACGGTCCAGACAATATTAATTAAAGATAATTTCTGCTTTTAGATCTGGCAGCCATCTTGATCAACCGACTTGAGTCTATCCTTTATTTTAGAAAATACCATTCAATGATATTTTCTATAGTTTTATTAGTTAAAATGGATATAGTAGAATAATAGCTCCTAGATACGCAACGTATTGCCTCCCTCTATTCTAAATTATAATTGAAGCAAATTTACAAAAACCGGTAGATAATTCAAAACTATGACCAAACTGGGTAGATGTCATTGCATTCTTCACCTTTAGTAGTCACAATGTATCATCATTCCGAATAAGTTCGGGGTCAGTCTCTAGCATACTACTGGAGGTAATTTGTGTTTGTTTTGGGTTTTACGTCACATCGACACAGTATAGGTCATATCGCGACGTTCCGGCTTTACTGGTGGAGGAAGACCTCAGGTGCCCTTCCTTGCATTATTTCAGGCACGAACGGGTACCTGAGTAGAACCACCGACGTTCCATAAGCTAGCTGGATAGCTTCCTCACATGAAAGAATCCAAAGTCCCTGTCGGGTTCGAACCCCCAACGGTGAGGGGAATGGTTTGAAAGGGCAACGGGGCCCCCTAACCCCTCGGCCCCCGGGGCCCCCGGGAAAGGGGGAAAAAAGGGGTAAAAGGGGTTTGACAATTTGGAAAAAAAAAGGGTAGTAAAGTTTAAAAAAGTTCCCCTGTTGATTTATTGCAATTGTTTTTTAAGTCCCCCTAAGAATGAAGATCAAAATTAAATTTTTAAAATGTTTCCCCATTATCTTAGAATTTTTAAGATTTTTTTCCCATTTTACATAATTTTCGTTTTAAATTAAATTTCCCCCATTTTATCTAAAATAAAAAACTTTAGTTTAAAGTTTTACCATTTTATTTTAAAAATAGTTTAAAAATAAAGTTTCATATTTTTTATTTTTTAAAAATTTTAACAAAGTTTTTTTTTTTTCTGTAGAACAGTTTTTGGGCCCTTTTTCCCATTGATCGTAAATAATATTTTAAGTTAATGTTCGTTCATTGATCATGTATTCAAGTCTATGATGATCCCTTAAAAAGCTTTGGAGTTATGCCTTCAACAAGAAAAAATGCAGCCAAATTGCTAAAAGGGATATAATTTAAAGCTGCATGCCTCCTAATGAGCCAAGATAATTCAAGAAAACCAAACTTAAGAAAAATGCACCATGTATTTAAGAACAGAAAAATAATTCAAGTAATTATTCACTTGTTATGTGCAAATTATGACTAACTTTGTAGTATTTAGCATTATGTTTCTATTGCGTGAATATCGCAGTAATAATTTTACCTCGTCCTTAGGTAATTAACATGAATCCCGACATGAACTTTCATATGAGGACGCTATCCAGCTAGCTGACAGAAGGTCGGTGCCCGTTCGTACCTGAAATAATGCACGGAAGGGTACCTGAGGTCTTCCTCCACTAGTATGGTTGAAATGCCTCCATATGACCTATACTTGTCGGTGTGACGTAAAATCCAAACAAACTTTCTAGTTAATTTTTATTGTAAGAAAATGGTGGCGTATTATCGGGGCATACATGTTATCGGAAATTTATGATATATTGAGGTTTGCATACATTGTTGAGTACAGTACAAATTTAATTTGACGAAACTGTCAAACCTTGATTGGACCTGTGCACGAAATTACGTCGAGAGACATTTGATAGAATACGACAATTAAAAGATGGGACAAATGGTCGAATACAACAAAGTATAGAATTAAAATTTAATAGCAAAGAGTATAATGTCTAATATTGTTGAAAAGATTTCGAAAGAACTTCAAAAACACAGGAATATAATAAAACGAAAGTAGGTGGAAGTAAATGGGTGCAGTTGATTCATAATGTATTCTAATTCATTCTGATCTATATAATCAATATAACAGTAGGAGACACCTCTGCGGCACTATGTCGACCGTCTGTCGCTCTTTATCATTTGTCCATTCTATAATATACTTCTTCAATTGTCGTATTCTTAAATTAAGAAGTTAATATCCACATCTTCTGTAATCTATATGATTTATATTCATCACTACTATTGGTTTGCAGATAAAGGTATTTTCTAGAAAAGAACTAATTATACGTTGGTCACATTAGTTAGTTATTGTCCCTGGCATTTCATCTTTCATGTATTTCTTAAGATAACTTACATCTTAAATCGTTCTGGACATTATAATATAGATTTATTTCAAGCAAAATATCAACAACCTGAAAAACAGATATCAGAATTCAGGGGTTTTTATTAGATTAAATATTCACTTGGTTTTCCAAATGCGGGTCAATATCATTCTAACAGCGCGTTCATGTCATGGTATATTATTTACACCTCACTCTATTTTGATATAGTTCATTTTTATTTGATGTGTTTTTTTTTTTTTTTGGGGGGGGGGGGGGGGTGGTGGGGGGTCCTAAAAAAAAATTGGCCGCCATTTTGTTTTTTTTTTCGATTCAGCTTATCTTTTTCAAAGTTTAACCACGAAGGGGGGTTGGGGGCTCGTGTAGGCAACATCAGAGTGACTATGACACCCAAAAGATTAAGTTGTTTGTATCCTACAGAATGCTTTTTGCGTCTTAGATATCTGTTGGTTGAAAAGTCAAAAAGTAAACACCCGTTTTCAGCAGAAGGTATTGCAACGGTATAATTACATGTCATACATGTATGTGTCAAAATGGACGATAAAATACAAGCATTAAAGATTTTTTAACGAATGCTATCCGTGAATCATGACATATGTGGTATACAGAATGATGTAGGAAATGTAAATACACATTGTCAAAAAACATGTGATACATATTCTGGATAGGATCATATTTCACAGATCATAAACGTATAAATTGGTTTGTTGGTTTGTGTTTCGATTCTAAAAGGAATTTTGATACACGGCTTATTGTAAGTTTATTACTGGTAGATATGAACATTTGCTTTAAGAAAAAAACTTATCTTCTCAAGTACACTTACAGCTTATAAGGGATGTTGGTTGGGTTATTGTTACTCTTAGTTAATTTTGTTACTGTAACAATTAGATTTAGTTAAAATTTTTGGGGAAATAAAATAACGCCTCAGGTAATAGTATTTTCCTCGGAATGATATTTTTACTTTTACCCGCACGCCTATGTGTTATTAATATACAGTAGTGATGGATTCAGACGTTCTTAAATTAATGATTTTTTATACACTAATTATTCAAGATATATCAATTCGTCAAATATAATTTATTTGCTTTCCTTACATGTTCAACTCATACTCATACAGTTTGTGATAAATCAAATGTAAAGGCTACATATGTTCTGTAAAAATATTTTTGCAGTTATATATTTATATGCAAAAGATGGAAAAAAACAGGATATTTATTATTACAAAACGCAAACAATTTCCACTGTACATAAATGGAATGTTGTTTTCAGTCGGGCAAGAAAAGCCAATTTGATAATAAATGACAAAGTCGCCTTCTACCTGCATATTGAGTCAATTTATCGTTTGACGAAAATTGAAAGACATGTTGACTTCTCATATATTTTTTTTAATATGTCCACGAAAGTAGGGGATAAACAAACGGCCCACATGATGGGTTCCCCAGAAGTTAAGCCAGGGGCACAGATGGATAGACTAAATATTTCTTGCACAATTTCAGGTAAGACCGGCTAAGTCCATTTATTAAAGCCATCCATGAAAAATCATCAATGATTTGAATAAGTGATATCAGATCACCAATAAAAGAGAAAACATTCATGACATTTCAAAAGATTAAAGCTTGAGACGGGACGTTTAGTTTCTATGAGCCTTTGAATCATGTTTTACACTATTGTTTTAAATTAAGCAATAATCAGCCAAAAACTAGTAATAAAAATTATAAATAATAAAACACTTTTCCCATAATGGATATGAGAAATATAAATTGTTAAAATGTTAAAAGAAAAAAACCGGAACAAAAGTGACCCTACTGAGGTTTTAACCAACGACCCTAATTTGCAGTGACGTTTACAATATTCTATATTCTTTTCAATGTGTAGCTTATGCATTAGAAGGGTTCTGCTGTATTTGGGGGAATTTGATTTGCCCTTGTCTGTACGTCCGTGTGTTCATGCGCCTGCCTGTTTCAAAATTTTGTATAAAGTTTAGCTCCAAAAATATGGGATAGAGTCAACAATTTTGACAAAATGCTGATCAGCGTGAGATGTTAAGCATCTTGGGTTTCACATGTGAATTAATTCAGGTAAAAGCTATTTTTCCATGACTTAGTACAACTTATTGTTGTCCCAACTGTGCCGCGCGTAGCTAAAAAAGTATTTGACATAAAGACTGGAAACTTTACAGAAATGTTGATCGGCATGTGTAGTTGTGCACCTGGGGTTTGGCTTGTATAGTTATATATTTTGCAGTAATTTTATACTAATTTCCTTGACCAATTAGAAACCGTTTCAAAATTTTGTGTCACAGCAAGAGTCTACCAACGTTAAAGGAATGTTGATCAGCATGTGAAGTAGTGCACCTGGGGTTTTGCGTGTTGATCAATTGACTTCGTTTTATTTCCTTTTAAGCATACTTTATGATATAAAATTGAGATTTGAAGTTCTTGCAGCTCAATAAATTCATAAATCAAGATGTCATCAATGGTAATTTTGGATGTCATTTTAATACACAATTAACTAAGGGATAGGGGGGGTCGTTTGTATATGATTTAGCTTGCACGACTGTCATACTGTCCTGCTGTACGTTAGTAGATTGACAAAGAAGTGAAATGTGGTATTATCCGTGTCCACATTTCTAGTTTGATAATAAAAAGGAAGAGTCAGTAATCATCGCCTTATGGTAATTAATTTGAATTAACTTTAAATTATAAAATGTGTTAAATTCTACAAAAATCGGTGTTCTGGAACATAAACAGTATATCGCGCTTACAACTACGGACCATATATAAACAGAACCTTTTAAGTTTTGCCTTTTTTATTGACAGTCACTCTATTATCTTTCCATATTATATATGTTTTGCTGAAACCGAAGTCTGCTTATAATAAAACGCTCTAAGACAATAAGATAATGAGAAATGTTAACTTAAGGCATATATCTCTGACCTGTCTAATTCTAGTTATCAAATTAGTAGAATCAATAAAAATTTCACCACAAGAAATTGTTTACAAAAGAGCACATGCAAATGTTTTTAGGAATAAATCTATAATTGTTATTCAAATAAAAGGTCAAAATAGGGATCTATCAAGTATGTTTGTTTCTCTCACCTACATGACCTATTCTGTGACACTTTTGGTTATATCTCGGCAAGAAACATTTTATATAATTTAATAAAGTCGAACGTATTAAAATTATCTTTATATAAGCAGTCATATTTCTTTATAATCCAATATCAAAAATACATTTTGTATACAGAAAGGTTATGTGGAAAATTGAAATTATTTTGAGTGAAGATAAAGCCGTTCATTGATATAAGAAAAACATTACAAAATGCATACATTAACCGATATAACATATTTTTGAACTTCATTATGAGAAGGAAAATAACTATGTCAAGGTTTGTGTGGTGTATTTAACAGATTTGTCCCCCTTATATGAGCAAAATATTAACTTAACTATTAATATTTGTCTCAAATTTTACACCATTTTAAAATTCTTTTCCTTAAATTTACACGTCAATCATGCAAAACCTTATAAGGTATTTAATTTGCACTTCAGTACTGATTTGGTAAAAAAATATTACTTAGATTTCTAGGAAAGCGAGAAAATCATGAGTTTTTATAAGTACCGGTATTTTGAATTTTATTTGATTTTGTATACCTTTTTTGTATATATGTTGGTGATAAGTTAAAAACAATATGTTAATGAAATTTATCAGTTAATGTTCACAATATGTGAAGGAAAACGGCATAACAATAACTTTGCCTTCCTTATATACCGAATATAAAGACTCCTTATTTTAATCATATTCAATTTTTAAAAGTTTATGTACATATTTTACTTCATATTTTACTCTTTTTCCGTGCATTTACATCTACAAAAGCACAAGGACATATTTAATGCCCGGGATTAAGGGCGAGGAATTTTATAATTTCGGTCGGGGAGCTTCTGCAAATATTAATGACGACCAAAGGATACATTATATACCCGATCCTTTAAAAATGGGAAAAGATTAGCCTGCGTACGTACAGAAAAAAGAAAACAAATAAAAAGTAAACCAAAATATCAATGATTTTCATAATATTTCTTTTACAAAAAAAACTAGAGATAAATTGTAAACGAAATCAAGATTTTTCAAAGCACTTATCAATATTCTAAAGTCCCTTTCTAAAATTTTTCAATAAAAATAATAGACAAAGCTTTGTCCGTTGATAGTGTCTTTGTTGCTTAAATAACAACCTCTTGATTTTACACTATGAAACGTCATTTCAAATCGGAGCCACAATTAAAAGGGTCGACATCAGGAAATCCCTGGAAGTTTTTCGCCTGAGTGATCAATTTGACTGTTAAATACATTTTTTTCTTTTAGTTAGGATTTACACACAACAATTAAAGTCAGCATACCAAATGTCAAAATATTGAGTGAACTCATAGCTGATATTTTAGCTACAATTGCACCGTCATCTCGGCCATTTCCGTTTAACTTCCGAAAAAAGACCAGGTCACAAAAATTAAATTTACCCAACGAATGACTTTTTTCTTTTTAAACTACACATGAAATTAATAACTTTAAAAAAAAAATTTTTAAATTTTCCGGGGAGTTGTTGACAAAGTTTTTTAAATATCGAAAAAGGTTCCCCAAATCAAGAAAATTTATGGACAAAACCCAGAAAAAAGCATTATTCAAATTATTTTAGGGCTTTTTTTTAAAATTTTTCAAAGGGTTGACTTTTAATCGGTTTTGTTTATGATTGTACATAATTTGGCTTTTTTTAAAAATTGTTTTTGTTTGTTCCAAAATATTCCATTAATAAATATTCCTTTTTCTCTAACTTTGAAATAAACAAAAAAATGATATTTTTGGGGAACCCATGTCTCAGTTTTTTGTTCTAACTTTTCCCAAAAAATATGACGTAACGTCAACATTCTATGCGACGTTTTACCATTACCATACATATTACGTAAGTAAAGATAATTAAGTCGCTTAATGAGCGAACAAATATCCCTGACACGGTTCCCTCTGTAAATGGATTCCCTTTCATGTGCTTTTAAACCGCAATGTATTATTGCTTTGAATTATCAAAAATGTTCGCCGATTCAAAGTTAACCCGACCCAAAATGAAGTGTAATAAATCGGCTGTTATCTTTCACACCCCTACGTTTCAGCTTAGTTATTACATAAAACACAAATATCTCATCAAAGCGGGTCATAAGATGGATGCGGTATCATACTCTAACAACTTTTATGACCCAGTGGCATTTAACCAATTAAAAAGCTGCGGATTAGTACCATTCAATAGGAGACATTTCTTCAAATCTTAACGTGATTTACGGTCCGTCTGGTACCTGTTGCACATGTCACGTGGCTATGGGTAAAATTTGAGGCACTCGGTGGGGAAACTAGAATGTATTTATTGTGGGTAAATTAATTGTTTTATTTTTGAAATTTATTTTTATTATCATCATAATTATTTTATTATTATTCATACCAGTGTCACTCTGCCTGTGTATTTTTGTGCTATGAAATTCCATTAATATTTACTTCAAAAAAAAAAATACTTAGCTTCTGACAGACATCTAAAGTATGTGGTACGATGTACAAATAAGAACGGATATTATAATTTTTTTGTCGACCAATTCATACAACTGCTTGACATATTTTAATAGAAATAAATGTATTATTTAATCATCAATGTGATCTGTCCTTCTTGATACTTGTTATCATAAATCAGTTTTGTGATCGATTTACTGTCGAACAATATATACAAAGCATTCACTGAACATATATTTTCATATCCTTTTTTATTGATTCATAAAGAAATAATCATCCGCAGGCTATCGTAAAAATAGTTTAGAAATTGTCAGGGACACCTTACCACCAGCCGTATGGACGTTCACATAAAGAATTGTTGTCTGTTTCTTTTGACATTGTTGGAAAACTAGGTTGAATGTAAATCCGTACAAAAGTCGATAAACTCAATGCAATGTCTATCAGATTATGGGACAAACATATTATTATTTCACACATTATGGATATTTTAGTAACTACATTGTTTTAACGATCTCGTGGTCGTGCGATTTGCCGCTATGATAAATTATCTTTTTTACATCTTGGCCCACAATTTCTTAATTCATAAAAAGGCTAAAAAAGGTAGACTTTATAATGTTGATATAATCATAAAAATGTAGAGTATTTGTATGATACATTAATTACGAGTAGTTCCGACTTATAACAAATAAACGGGTAATTCACGGTTACTACCGATTTCACTCATTCATGCCTCAACAGGGTAGCGTTATCGATATTTGACAGCTTACGCGCATAGCAGATCAAAATGGTGTAGGTACCGTTTTTAAACGTTTAAAACGTTTTTCTGGACTAACTTCTTCCAAAATTAAATCACGAATGTGTCCAGAAAAGGTTTATGCATCTAATAAGCAACAAATCTTATTTTAGGTATTTTTAGCGATAATTGACTACGTTGTCACCTCAAAGACATGGATAACTTATCTATGTCTCTGGTCAAGTAAACAATATTCTTATATTATCCTGGTCGTCCGATCGATCCCGGTTGTAAATCAAGAACAAAAAATATTTCTAAATACATGTACTTATATTCCATTTTAAAGCCGTTTACACATAATCTGTCTTCCTATATCAGGAAGACTTCGGATTTGATTGCCAAACTAAGAAAAAACGCTTGGGTCGGGAGAACAGTTCTTCGTTACTTTAGATGTTACGCTCTATATATAAACAGTCAATATACAGACACATACAGTGTAAAAACTTTAAGACATTTTCTAGAGAGAAATTGCCCAATAAAGCGTTCATATAATATGATATGTGAACTTTTCTAGTTATTCCTAGAAAACAATAACTTTCATATCCATATATATCGAACACTTAAATTCCAAAATGTCATTATGATTATTTTGCAAAGAATATTTTTAGAAACGTAATATATGGAAATATGAAAACAATAACAAGTAAATGCAGATGCAAGATAATACCTTTGAAAATATTCAATTAATAGCTTAAACTCGTTTAATGGAACGATACGGACAGACTTTCAAAAATATATTATATATTTGAACGTTCTTTTAATATTGCTGTAAACATAAAACACAATTAACGACAAAATATGTTTACGAAGTGTATCCTCTTATCATGATTAACTTAAAAACAATGTTGTCAAACTAAAGAACTTATTGCATTTGTCACCATTTGCTACGAATCAGAAATTTCATTAAAATGTTCCTGAGGGATAGATAGAATCTATGTCTGGGTTTGACTGAGGATCGGAATCCCGATCCAGGGGATGATTGATTCCGTCGATCGCGACCTTGGCAAGCAAATCCAGTCCATTATTCCCATAGCTTGATACAAATAAATTTAAAAAATTGTTTTCATGATCAAGTACAGTTAAATTTGACCCAAATATTTCAATCAAAAAAAATCTTTTACCAGGGAAGCAACGTTTTCCATTATAATACTTGAATGGTAATCATGGCACTTAACTGGCAACAACATAAGTGTTACGCGGAATTCAGTAAATCTCAAAATATTGTACTCTTAACAACCGATAATATATAATTTAGGCCTTAGCGTCCTGCACATTTCATAAAACTGTAAGTTGTTTACTGGGGTTAAAAATCCCGTATGTTAGGAATGCATTTAAAAGTTGTTAAAAAAGAAACTTGAAAGATAAGCCCAGGCCCAACGGCGTCACATTTTGGGTGAGTAAATTGAAAAATGAAATATTTTTTTAACCCGACCAAATCCCAGGAAAGGCTTTAAACAAGCAGTATAAAATTTTCAACACCAAAGAGATATATTACGCGAAGTAAACAAATGTCATTTCTCAAATATTTTTAAGTTTTTATTTTGATCACGTTCTTTATCATCAATATGTGTTACTTCAAACTTTGGTTCTGAGCCAATTTTGATTTCGACGAAATTAAACGAATATAAACTTCTTTTTCGAGCATGGCCTGATTAAAAGATGTATATAGGTCGTTTGATTGTAGACACTCGACAATCATGAAGTGATCCACGTTAAAGCAAAACAAATAAGATAACCAAATGATAAATGCCCAAGGTTGCGCTTTACCGATTAGAAATATAATCTAAAAATCGAAGGTTGGTTAAGTAGGTTCTATAAATATATCGTATATCTGTCGAAAAACCCGTGGTCATCATCGACCTTGGTTCTTATACAAATTTGTTTTTGTTCGATTGTGTTGGAAGCTATATGCATCTTGAAACACTCTTGAATCCGTTCCGGGAACCAACGAATGTAAAATGTCTTGCTCAAGGAAACAACGGCTTGTCCTAACAGGGTTTGAACCCATGCGGTCAACAATCCTTAAATTTCTAGTTTTGCGCGTTAACCACTCTGCCATGCCCCCACTTTGCTCTGACCTTGGTTCTTGAAAGACATGACAAAACAATCTTATTCTGTCGGAACGTAGGGTTATTTAAATAAACATATCGTAATGTAAAATAATGCAAATGCCCGAATGTTACGCTCGAAACGTTTACAGAATTATATTTTACATTCACACGAATGGGTTGTAGAGAATAAAGTAATGTAATGAAATCAAAACTCTAGAAATAAAAAATCAACCATTTTGATTGGTTTGAAAATGTGCTCCGTGTGTTATTTCAAATTTAATAGTTGAGGGGACGTCATTTTAATAATAATTTTAAAATGCTTTAGCTGTTAATAGTGAGTTTTTGAGGGGGTGGACTTTTACATATCTATTATATCTTCGTTCGTAAATGTGGTTGAATGTACACTCAAAGGCACTGATAACCCGACACTTACATTTTTTTGTATAAATAGGTTATTTGTGGACGGATTTTGTTCAAATTTCGACAATTCAAAATTCAGCATATCATACTTACTACTTAGAATTTTATTAACAACTCATTGATAAGAAAAAGGGGAAAAAATAACAAAACAAATAGGCTACTGTAAAATGAAATGTCATAAAATGGCTGTAAGAATCGCAGATCTTTATCTAACGACAAGAAACCTACAAATAAATTCAATTTTTTATTTAGTCGAAACAAATTTCTTTTTACTTCCTTTCTGAGTAACACCCGATAAAAAATTAATATAGATAAACAATTTTAAATTTCAAGTAGGTCGTGGCAAAATTTAAATTAGATAAAACGTTAATGTTGCCTATAATCAATACAAAGCGAGCCCTATTCAGGGATCTACACTTGTTCAGACGAAACTTATTATACTTCAAACTGCTTTGTCTCCAGTTTTGAAAACTCTTTAAGAATTCTATTTAAGGGGATCTGAATTGCAAAAAAAGTATAGGTGGTCAAAACGCAGTTCTCCAAGAGTCCACACTTGTAGCCACAGATGAGTTGCAACATTTTTTTTATTCCGAAACTTAATTTTTTTAATATGTTTTCAGCTCCGTCCACTGTTACCAGCAGAACTGTTCAGGTTATATTGTGTCTGAAGATCTAAAGGGCAATCGGGTTGTATAAATGCCAATATCTACATATTTGATATGTTTTTGTCCGCTATATTATTCATTTGCACAAAGGCTTGCTGTTAAAGTTTACTTATCGTACAATTTATGATCCTTTATGCACGTATCTAGTAACAAGCATAATTATTCAGTTGTTTGTGTCTGATTGAACTCGATAAAACAGTTTTATTATAATCTGCTATACTAGAGCCTTCTTTAGATCGCAAGAGATCGACTCGTTTAAAATATCGAGTCCACACGCTATAAACTGTACGATATGGATCGCTAAACTTTGAAACAAAGTAAAATTTGAAAGATGCTCAAATTTGTCGATCTTGTCGATCTTGTCCTCAAAAGATAAAATAAAGGTGTTTTTAGTTGTATTGAGGGGCATCTTATTTCTATGAAACTAATAATTCATTACAGATTGATCAATAAAATAATGAATTGACATCCAAAGCTTTTGCTGAAAAGGTGTGCTATAGAAATTGTATGATTTTTATTTCGCCTTTTTGTCATTTTAAGTTGAGTTAGAATTATCTGTACATGCTGATATTGTTGCTGGTTATTTTAATATTTTTCAAAACATAAGCAATGCCATTACATTCATCGATTATTTAGTTCGAAGAAAATGTATATACTTCGTGTACTTATCAGTGTGAAAATTACATGTTGTTCCCTAATAGAATTTATTTTATTAAACTTAAGATGAAATCTTAAATATTGCCCTTCAGCTATCAATATAATTCATGATGGGTAAATATCTCCATTTCCAAAAGTTACAAAAACAACGATATTTTGTTGTATGTTTCAGTTGTTGTTTTTTAAATATGCATGAAGATTAAAATAACTGACAAATAATGATCAAGAAATTATGCATGGGTGAAACTTTGCATAGGTATTAAGCAATGCATGTATAGTAAAATCCTGACAAAAAGTCAAGAAATTATGCAAAGGTATTTTAAATTACCGTTATGGGGCAAACTGCACTTATAATTTTCACATTCTGTGCAGTCGGTGCAATGTTTTCATTGTTTTATATATGATATTATTCAATAGGAAAGAAATACCATTTGCATTTTGTTTCGTTTGAGAGAAAAACGCTTTTAACATTACTTTAAACTCTGGAAAAGAATTTCAATGGACTTTTTAAGGAGGTACAGTTGACATAACTGTACATGAAGTGACTGGCCAGGGAAGCTTGAAGGAACTCCATAAAGCGAGCGGAGGTGCTTGGGGAAGAACTAAAGTAGACGAAGCATATGAAGTGTTCCTTACAAATATTGTTGGTAAGCTCAAATATTTGATAGATAGAAACTCTAAAGAATTCATTTTGTATCATAACATTCATACAGAAAGAGATGCATTCATATAATTATGTTTTATAGAATTTGTACACTGAATGATCTATAGATATGCATAAATTGATACTTTTGATACAAAATTAAATCTATTATCAGTTGCTACAGGTTCTATTTTACTATATTTGATACTGTTTGTTGTGTAAGACATATTTTATACGTCGGACATGCCACTCTCATAATAGGTACTACATGTATATACAATGAAAAGTCAATGGAGGAAAATTTGCTTCTACATATAATCAGAAACATGTTTTTTCAGGTCCTAGGCTTCAAAATTCAAAACAAAACATTTGAAAGACTACATCGAACTTTGCCGTAACTTTGAAAAAGACAAACGACAAATATCTCCGATCAAACGAGATGGAAAAGTAAAGATGCGCGTAAGACCTTCCCTTTCTACACTTTGTAAAGACATGGCAGGCTTTGACTTCACAGAATTATTTCTACAGTCAAAATGCAGCAGCAGCATCAAAGATGTGGGCGACAAGTTGAAAATTAATGCTGAAGTCTATACAGACTTTTTATACCCCCGAAACAAAGTTTGGGGGGTATAACAGAGTCACCCGGTGGTCGGTCGGTCGGTGCATTTCCCTTGTCCGGAGCATAACTTGAAGACTAATTGTTAGAATTCAATATAACTTCACACAATGGTCAAGCACATTAAGACGAAGTGCAGTGCACGAGAATCATAACTCCATCTTAACTAATTACAGAGTTATTGCCCTTTGTTACTTTTCCATGTCCGGAGCATTACTTGAAAACTACTGGTTGGAATTCAAAACAACTTCATATAATTGTCAAGCACAATACGTGGAAGTGCAGTGTACAAGAACCATAACTCTATCTAAAGTAATTATAGAGTTATTGCCTTTTGTTACTTTTCCATTGCTTTTTTTTGTCCGGACCATAACTTGTAGACTAATGGTTGGAATTCAATTTAACTTCAAACAATAGTCAAGCACATTGAGGGGAAGTGCAGTGCACAAGAACCATTACTTCAGCTTGACAAATTACAGAGTTACTGCCCTTTGTTACTTTTTCTTGTCCGGAGCATAACTTGAAAACTACTGGTTGGAATTTAAAACAACTTCACACAATGGTCAAAGACTGATTACAGAGTTGTTGTCCTTTGTTAATTTTCCATTGCATTTTTTGTCCGGATCATAACTTGAAGACAAATGGTTGGAATTCAATATTATTTTATACAATGGTCAAGCACATTGCGAGGAAGTGCAGTGCACAAGAACCATAACACCATCTTGACTAATTACAGAGTTATTGCCCTTTGTTAATTTTCCTTGTCCGGACCATTACTTGAAAACTACTGGTTGGAATTCAAAACAAATTCATACAATTGTCAAGCAGATTAAGAGAAAGTGCAGTGCACAAAAACCATAACTCTATTTTGACAAATTACAGAGTTATTGCCCTTTGATACTTTTCTTGCCTTGAGCATAACTTAAACGTACTGGTTGGAATTCAAAACAACTTCATACAATGATAAAGCACAATAAGAGGAAGTGCATTGCACAAGAACTATACCTTTGTCCAGAATATTTATAGAGTTATTGCCCTGTGTTACTTTACCATTGCTTTTTGTTATCCAAGGCATGACTTGAAAAGTTGGAAAGCGCAGTGTACAAAAATCATAACTCTTTCTTGACTCATTTAAAAGATTTTGCCCTTTGTTACTTTTTATTATCCAGTGAATAACTTGAAAATTAATGATTGGAATTCAGTGAAACTTTATACAGTAGTCAAGGGCAGTAAAATGAAGTGCAGTACACAAGAACCATAACTTTATTTGGAGTAATAACAGTTATAGCCCTTTGTTACTTTTTTGTCCTGTGCATAACTTGAAAACTTGTAATAAGAATTCAATACAACTTCATACAATTGTCAAGTGCAATGAGAGGAAATGCAGTGAACAATAACCATAACTTCATCTTCAGTATTTATAGAGTTATTGCCCTTTGTCCTTTTCCTTCTTTTTCTGGACTTTATGCAGAGTAATTCAATAAAACTTCATCAATGGCCAACCGCATTGAAAGGAAAGGCAACATACAAGTACCACAACTATCTTTAATTGCCAACAACCATAACTCTATTTCAATTAGTTTACAAGGTCTTTTGTTACTAGTAACATCCTCATTTCTTAAGCAGTCTTGCGGGGGTATTAATCACATTAAGTGATAGTTCTAGTTCAAACCAACCGTTAACAAAATAATCAGTCATGTTGCAGATTTACTGACTAAACCTGCTTTTTAGGGCTGTGCTGCCACCCTAATGGTTGGTGGGTTTTCAGAATCACCGATGTTGCAAGAGAATGTTAAGTTTTCCTTTAAAAATATGAGTGTTATCGTTCCAGACGATGCAGGATAAGCTGTCTTAAAAGAAGCTGTCATCTTTGGTCATGAGCCTACATAATAATAATTGAGAGGATATGCAAGTATACATATGGGTATGGAACAACTTATACGTACAGTGATAGTTGCAGTCATCCTAAGGAAGAGTTGAAAAGGGTGGAAATGGTGAATTACGATGTTATGATATCTTAAGCATTTATGTAAAAACACGACAGTCTGTCAATGTGGATGAGGAACAGCCAGAAAAAATATGCATTCCTGTAAACTATGATCAAACTGCCATTGGTTTCGATGTATATGCATCCTCTTCAAGAAATCCGCAGCTTACTATAGAAGATGAATGCAATTTGGTTGGAACATTAACGGTGCCTATTTCTGACACAAGCTCTGGTAGAACCCATAAATTTGAAATAAGTTTTATTTTTGGAGGGACCAAGATTGTTGTTAAAGTCGTTGACAAGGAGTCAGGTTAAATTATGCTAAAATCTGTCGATTTACTTGGAAAGAATATAATTAAACTAAATCAAACACTAAAACAGACATCACTATTATTTATTGTTCAATTTGTTTGCTAGTATCAGAAAATGCTATTCTTTGACCATATATACTGAATACATGTTACATTATGACAGTTTTCTTAGAGAGACTGTCCATAATACAGCAAAACAGTAATCATGTCCAAAGTTTTGATAAATAACCTTAAAACATTGACATTTTATATGCCTCATTTACAACTAATTGTTAATTATTGAATTTACATATCTCACGTAACATCAGTTTCAATTAATAAGATTGTCCCCTTTCTACATATTTCAATCATATAAACCTATAAAAGCTCCTCAATTATAATTATCTTAACAGGAAAAATCAGAAAATATATAGTTTGTTGGGAAAAAAAAACATTATAAAGTAATATATTCTGAAAAATAAAGGGAGGTAAATACATATATACATATATATTGCCTGGGAGAAAATATATTAATAGATTCATACATTGTTATCTCTTTTTGTAATATATACACTTACATTAGGTTTTCAGTGTAACCTTGACCTGAGGTAGTCCAAAATTGCGCTCTGCACATCATCTCAGAAACAATAATATTTCTGCCAAATAGATTGAAAAGAAACAGAGCGGACACAAACTTTAGAAATTGATACAAAATGACAAAAGTGTGACCTTGACCTGACATGAGGAACGTTAAACCTGCACTCCGCACATCGCCTCATTATGATTAACATTTCTGCAAAGAAGTTTCAATGTCTTAATACCGGTTCAAAAGAGACATACCGGACACGAAAACTCCTATATAGGGCTATATAAATCAATTTATCCCCGTGGCGGGGTCAATTTTGAACTTAATAAGTCCGAGCCTGTGTACTACACACCACTTTAATACATGCGTAAGTAATATTCCTCTCAAAAAATTGATTTATATTTATCGGTTCAAAAGATAAAGAGCGGACACACATTTTTGATATAGAAACAAGTTTGACGTGGACCTTGACCTGACAAAGGTCAAACATGCGCCCTGCACATCTTCTAATTATGGTTTACATTCCTGCCAAGTCGTTTCACTTTCCTTCCAACTGTTCAAAAGATTCATACCGAACACGAAAAAAACTCCTATAAAAGTCTATATAAATCAATATATTAATCCGGGGGGGGGGGGCTAATTTTAATTGTAGGAAGTCTAAACTTGTGTTCTGCGTATCGTCTCAATTTAAGTAATATTTCTGCAATAAAGTTTTAATGTCTTTCTATCAGTTCAAAAGATACAGAGTGGACACCAAATTTTGATATTGAAACAAAATTACGTGTGACGTTGATCTTGACTTGACACGACAATGGTCAAACCTGTACTCTGCACATCTTCCAAGTAGTTTCAATTTTCTTCCAGCGGTTTAAAACAAAATACAGACCTTACAATTAACCTGCTAACAGACGGACGGATGGACGTGCGAGCATTAAATGTACTATGAGCTTCATTCCGTCCACTTTTATAGTTAAAAAAAGAAGGAAATCCTATAAACCGACTGGTTTATGTGGTTATTAAACTTGTTTATGGGGAAAAGTGCCACATAAAGATCACGCCTCAGTAGTGTGGGACGGTTGTACACTAAACGAAAAGCAGTCACTTAAACAATTGCAAAACGAAGGCGCGCGCGTCGTTACTGGGTTAACTAGGTCTGTATTGATGAATTCGTTGATTAAAGAAGTCGGCTTGGTATCTCTTTCAGACAGACGTAAAATTCAAAAGTTAGTCACTGTTTACAAAGTAAATGGCCTTGTCTCTCGTTTCTTGAAGATCTCTCCCCAAGTACTGTTTCAGAAACATCAAACTATCCACTTCGAAATAATAACAATTATGCAACTTTAGCTCGTCGTACTGAAACGTATAGTAGATCTTTCTTACCTTCAGAAACTGAACTTTGGAATTCACTTGATGCTAGTATTCGTAATGCGGAATCACTAAACATATTTAAAACTAGAATGAAAAAATCTTCAAAGCTCCTATTGTACCTAAACATTTTTTGATTATCAGTTTTACACTCACGTATAAGAAACAATTGCAGTGACCTAAATGGTGACCTAGTCAGAAATCATCTTAGTAAAAATCCCAAATGTCATTGCGGAAATGCAGTTGAGAATGCTAAGCATTTCTTCTTTAAGTGCCCGAGTTATCATACGCAATGAATAACACTCTTAACAGAAACTAGGACGTTCCACCCACTGAATACCAGTCTACTGTTACTTGGTAGTGTTAGCCTAGCACCGAAAGAAAATGAAGTTATATTTACTGCTGTCCATAAATTTCTTAAAAATACAAATCGATTCACATATACCTAAACATTAAACCTTTATTGTAATCAGCTATACATGTACTTAGCATATTATATAAGTAGCAATTACAAATACCATGTACCCAATATAATAGTAAATGCACATAACAGCCTTAACGAAACCCGTGACACTTAGGGGTGGGGGGTAGGTGTACTGAATCCTTGGATCATCCATATTTATAAATTTATAAAATACACGAACGTTGATTTCTATCTGTTCGATTACTTTATTGTATATTGTTAAAATCGTTTCTTACGATTCATTCCATCAGCAATTATACATGATATACACTATGTTTATGTTATATGCCATTAAGCATTGAATATAGTTTTTTCGTTTAATTATCTACGGGGAGGGTCGACCGCTAATGTTGTAAGAACTTGGACCCAACCCGTTTGCTTATGCTGTTTAGAATACATGTGAAATTTGTATATGTATTGTATATACATGTATATAGCAATAAAATATGATTAAATAAAAAAACATAAAGATCAAAGAAAAAGCACTTAAACCGCAAATGTTGCCACGGACATACGGACGGACAATCAGGTGCATAACAATATACGCCGAAATTCTTTCGGGCGTATAATACATATTGAGAATATTGATGAAATAAAATACGTGCAGACTTCAGCTTAATTCGACCAATACACAAAATTAAAGTATAGGAAAGTCAAATACGGAAAAAAGTATATACAAAGTTATATAATGACGTCGACTTTGATCTAATAAACTATCAGTAAAATAACAAGTACATTTACAGATCTGACTTTTGAACTTTGAACTTGGCTTGGTAAACACATCAACATCAGTGTTTTCTTTTTGCATCAAGATAGTAATACCAACTGACTGTGGATATGACACGACTGCAAAACATATCTTACATGTTTCTTTTAATTCGTTACCCTCGCGCGACCCGAAGCGTTCCTACGCCCTTTATTTAAGTTCTGATGGGGGACTTTTTGTATTGTTTCTACTTCGACGTTTTAAGCCAATATTTTTACTTACTGAATATACACGCAATTAATAATTGGATGTCCGAATTAATTCAACATATCGCATGTCACGTAATAAAACGAGCTAGCCAGAGAGATCAAACTTGCATATTATTCGTGTTTATTTTTATTGTGAATCGAATCGATATTGTTATATTTCATATCGAGATCGAATCAGTGCCCACAAAAACCGGTTTTCGATGCATCTTTTGCACCTCTTATAATAACGAGGAAGATTTATTTTCATCTTGAGGTATGTAAATTATCATATTATATACCACTCGACGAAAATAAAATGCTGTATTCATAGAAAAAACTTGAATATCCTGTCTTTGTTTCCTTCTTTAATGAATGTTTCTGCTTTGTGTTTACAAACCTAAAAATACAACAGACGTAACAGCAAGTCCACTTGCCAAAGCAACAGTTTCCCATTCTAGACTATCAATTTCGCGGCGTTGAAGCTCATTCTTGTGTTGAAGATATTCAAATTGATGTAAGATTTTATCCCTGTTCTTGGAAATGTCTTTGAACTCTGAGTTTTGTTCATGTATAAGTCTTTTTAAGTTAATTTTTTGGTGTAAAAGGTCTGTAATTTTGGCTTTGATTTTTGCAATTTCTTTTTGCAGTCTATCCATTTGTATACTTCTATTGTCTTGCAATTCACAACATTCTTTTGATTTTTCTTTTAACCGTTCTTCTAGATTTAGAATTTCTTTACCGTTTGCCTTGATATCGTTTTTCAGTTTCTTAATTTCATCATGTTGGCTATCAAAGATCATCGTTTGTTGCTCATCGTTTGTTGCTCAATTCGCAAACTTTGGGATTTAATGTCATCAAAATGGACATTTATAAACTCAAGATCCGATCTTAGTTTTTCCGCAAGTTTTAATAATTCTTGCAGTTGTGCTGGATCATTGTCACAAAGAGATTGTTCAAATTTGTAAAAGATAGCCATTCTTTCAGTTCTCATCGCTTTTTGTGCGTCTTCAAATAGGGTCATTGTAATTTCACTTTCTTTTAACTGTAAAATATTGAGACCAATTTCTTGACATTTTATTTCAAATTTTATATGTAAATCTCTATAAATTTGTGATTTGGAATAGGTTTGAGTTGAAATTACATTCTTGAAATGCCAAATATATGATTGAGCTGAAATACCCGTATGGCTAAATAAAGACCTTATATATAAAGTGCTTTAAATTAAATAAAGATTTATCACTCTTGTAAAATATTTAAGCTTGGAATATTGGTGCTGCAATTGCAGAATAAAGAATATTTCCCACTAGTTATAAAAAACTGCAAGTCATTAAAGCGAATATTCGACACATTACCTGTACAATTTTCCTTTTGCTATTATCTATACTTCGTTTTAAGTCACCATCAATGTCCGGGTCATTAGAAGCATCAGAGAGAAGATTTTCCATATACCTAAAATATTCTTCCATGTCTACCAAATTGTCGGAAGAGTGGAAAAGTGCGTTTCTAGCGTCTATAACCTGAAATCGTTAAATAAAATGCTGAATTTAATTCTATGAAATTAACTTAATTTTTGCAGTTATTGTGCAGTTAAGTTTAATACAGTTATCATGGTAAAAAATATATATCTTATAGTATTATGTATATTTACCAACAATGGATTTTCGATAAAATTTCTAAGCATAGCAAAGTTGTGAGCATTAATTTATATCGTATGTTTATCGTACTGAGAATGTACTGAGAATTTAAAGTGGGTATTTCATGTTTGTGATATATGTGCGATTTCTGTTACTAACCCCGTTAATGTTTCCAGCTCTAATTGGGTTCATAAATAAATCACACATATTCATCACTTTGAAAATTGCACTAGGGTCAGTATTATCTGGTCCCTTGTTATCCTCATTGCCCATTGGCATAAAGATCTTTGCTATAACCCATTCAGGCGACAGGTTTCGCGTGTCGTCGATATTCTTCCAATGGATATCCTTCTGACTTTTGTGTAAACAAAGAAGTTTTTCCAATATACTCGGACATTTACAACTCCCTTTCTGCAAACTCACATTCCATTTCCATTGGCTATTTTCTAGTCTAACATATCTTGACACATTATTTCGCAATCCTGGTTTTAGATCATCCCGAAAATGGGAATATTCGTCTTTGGTCAAGTAAGATTGTTTGCCAGGGTTGTTAAGAGTAGCTTTACCTTCTAAATACATCAAAAGTTTTTTGCTGACGTATTCACATACTGCCTTGCCCGTTTGCGCTATTCCCAAAGTGCATTTAACCCAGTTCTTGTATTTCTCCTCTTTGATAATATCTTTAAAGTCGTCCATTTTTACACTGAAACACGTTAACACAGTACTGTAGAAAAATACATTTATTTACTTATAAATCCGATGCAACTATTGGGCCATCATAAGATTTATATAATGTTGAAAATCATAAGTAGAAGTAGACCGAAAAAGAATCTATGTTACTGTATTTTTATAATCGTATTGTAAAGACGCCTTAACCCTTCAACTTGAATACATTTGTCTTAATATCGTTTTAATCTGTTTTAATAATGGATTAAGACAAGTAGAAAATTGAAATGAAAGTAGCAAATTGTTAAAGTGGTATTTTGATTTCCATGCAACATTTTAAATTCCTTATCTGTACTTAATGCTTACATGCAAAGGAAACAAAAATATGGTTTAGCTATATAAACAATGAATTACTATTTATAAACTATAACAGGACATATGACATAGTTTAATTCCATCTGTTAAAGGCACATAGATCCCATGAAATACTTCTTTTGCTATATCTTAGTGGCTCTATAGTTTTGGTATACTGTTATAGTTTCCAAAAGGTTTCGCATGAGCCTTTAAAAAGAATCAATGACAGGTTAGAAAAGCAATAAAAGACTGCAGTTATACAAAACTGCTAAACTATTTAATTCACACGAAGAGATGAAGCATGTAGTGTACTAAGCATAAGCACCATAGGCAATATATACTGAAGACCCCCCTTACTTTTTGACTGTTCAAATGTTTGTACTTAGTACACAACAATACAGTAGTTATAGATTTGGGCATTTTGTCCAATTCTTTGGTAAAAAGTGAGAAGTAGACATAAAGAGAGAGGTAAGTACTGACACATTATTTACGATAACTCGTAAGATCAGAACATATATGACGTAATACTGGCTTTCTGGTGGGAAAGTTTGTACAAATAAAATTAATAGATAAATGCTACTATGACAAATTGTCAAAGCTTAAGCAAAATAGAGAACAAAATGTATCTAGGATGATAGTAAACACTACAAGAACGAAAGTGAAACAAATAAAATAATATTAATATTAATATAAAAGTATTACACTGAATTTATCGAGCAATATATTTGTTATGGGATATATTTATGATCTTTTGAAATTGAATAGTTACCCTTAGTTATAATTAATTAAGATATTTGCAGATCCATAGTGAAACTACATAATCATCATGATAAAAATAACGAATTCATGTTCACGAAAAGCATAAAGAACAATAACGAAAAGTCACAGGTACAATGACGTAAAATTCATCTACGATGGTGATAAGCCAAAAATAACGAAATTACGATGGTGAAAATTCGAAAATACGATGATGAAAAGTCGAATGTGCATTGGTGAAAATTCGATACAGTAAACTCTTACGCTTATAACGAACTCGAGCTCATTGAAACATTATATCCTTATATCCGGAGTTTCTTGTAAGCATGTAGCGAATTAGTTCCTTGTATCAGACGTTTTTATAGCGAAAAGATTTACAAATAACGAATACCATTGTCCTCTCTTTTGAAGAGCATTCGTTTAAGAAGAAATAGTCATTTATTTCTTTTTAGACACAATACCCGAAAGCGTACTTTTTGGAATTTTAAGATCCTTTGCTATTTCAGTTTTGGTTTTACTTCCTTTCTCAATTTCTCATTAAATTTCATATTTGGTTTCTGAACTCAGTGCTTTTCGTTTTCTTTCCATGATTTAGAATAAACTAGATTTCGATTTTTTGAATATTTTCTATTACATTTTAATGTTGACTTTGACTTATAGAAGATATAGTTTTCTTTCATTTCAATCAAGCGTACTTTGTAGTTTTCGATGCATTAGCAATGAAAAGCATGCGTGATTATATTGGAAACCGATTATAAATTATCATAATTATTTTACTCGTGCAATACTATTAAAGAAAAGAAATTATAGAATAAAAGGAATAACCGTTTTATCTTGATGCTAAAAATATTCTAAATAGAAAACCGTTACGTACTGCTATACAAATTCATTTTTACAGCTGTATTGAGGTACATAAAACAATAAACAGAACATTCGGCCGAGTTTTAATTAATCCATGCCAATAAAAACGAAAGTTGAAAATGCGGGATCTATTTACGGATCGAGTTCGTTATAATAGTGTAATTTTCTGTACTTTCAACTAAATTTGGACTAAGAAATAATTTCCTTATAAGCGATAATTCCTTATAACCGTGATCGCTTGAACCGTATAGTTTTATATTAAATAAAAAGGGCAAAATTCGGGCCAAAAAAATTGTTCCTTATAACCGGAAGTTCGCTATAACTGTGTTTGCTATTAGTGAAGGAAACAACGAAACGATGTGGTAGACAATTCTTGATCTAGTAAAACGTAGAGTTACTTCTCATCAGTTTCAAAAGACATAGAATATCTTAGAAATTGTTATACATGTAGCGCACAAAATGAACGCAATTAAATGAAACACTTGTCATTCTTTACAATCGTAACACTATGTTACATATATGTAACGCTTGTAAAGTCAGTAAAATTTGTAACAGGTTGCTTGCAATTTCGTTTTCTCCGGGATTGCTTATTTTGTGCACTATGATTCATTTTATAAATAACCTTTCAATATAAACCTTCTGCAAAATAGGATGACATCTTTGTATAGATTGTCATTTAGTGAGTCACGAAGGTAAAATTCGAAGGTACAATGGTGAACATATGAAACTTTTATAATGTCAAGTCGAAACCACGATGATAAGAAGTTGAAAGTTCGATGACGCAAAGTCGAAATAACGAAACCACGATGGATAAAAGTCAAGAATACGATGTTGAAAAATCGAAAGTATGATTTTGAAGGGTCGAAATAATGAAACAACGAAACCACGATGGCGACAGGTCGAAAGTAAGATTTGAAAATGAAGGAATAATATCGATTTATTACCATTATTGTGCTTTCAACTTCTCATCATCATACCTTTTCACCATCGTTATTCCGACTTTTTATCATCATAAAATCGTTTTTTCATTTTTTAGAGTTATGTCTGTCAGGCGATGGCTCCAACAGGACAACGTAGTAATCCTTTATGAAACGTATTTTTAAGAAAGAAAAAGAAGATATTTGTTTATATGCATGTAAGATTGAAATATTTCACTGAGTGAACACCAGATCCAATAATTTTAGAGTAGCTGGTATTACGAATGAACTATATTTCAATCTAATACACTGTTGTACAGCGTCCTCATCCCGTACACAACTGTGCTAGACTCTGTACACAAGGCAATGTCGTTTTTCGCAAATTTTGCTAAAAGAAGCTTGAGTTGATGGATGACCACTTAAATACAAGAAGAAGGAAGTCTATATTTTATATTAAATACGGATTTTGATACAACAAATGCATTTTGGACCCGACTTACAGGTAAATATCAACATTGTTCGCAAATGTCAACAAAAACGGTACAATTCATCGCCAATTTAACAAAAAGTATACAATTTGCAGAAAAAAGCAAATACTGCTCTAAACCCTGACATATTTAGCTTCACAAAATTGTTTAGTTTGAAAAATCAGTGAAGTTATGATGGAGAAATAAGTAGAAACTTTACCTTGGGTGAACCCGACGTAAACCTTTTACTTTCGTTTTCGGAGTTTTGAGGGGCTATATCCGGTGGACGCTGTACAACAGTGTTATATGTAAAATAGATAAATTTTCTTTTCATTTCATGCTTTTTTAATGATTTTTAGTATTTGATACTGATTTTGCCGCGTAACGTCGCGCATTCTCATTTATGACGTCACGTCATCAATTTTGAAATATAGCTCTGCTAGATTTTTCTAATTTTGTAACATTTTAAACACGATGTATGATAACATCGACTTCTTTTTTTCTAAAGAACAAAATTTACGTATGAAGACATTTATTTTGGCCTATTATCCAATTTAGTTATAATATTGTTTTCATTCGTATTCACATATAGTCCGGCTACACTGAAAATTATATTTTATAGATTTCACTAGTGGTTCATCTGACATATTACAGTAAAACACTGGAAAGTATGAAATAATAACAATTCAAAAGACATTTTTTTTCGAAATCAAGTTTTAAACAAGTTACTTCTAAATCTATCTATAAAAACGAAACAAAAATGTTACGTACATTACCTTTCGCGCTGTTCTAATTTAACTTTTATCAGTTTGGTTGTTATCAGTGCACCCTATAACTCTTGTTATCAGTGCACCCCATAAATCAATAGCTATAAACCTAAAACGGGATCCGTACACGTTGAAGGAAGCTATGCGCGTATTTTAACGTATCTTCGCAGTTAGCGTTCCATTTAATGCCATAAAAATGAGTATATTGCTAGATTATTTCAGAAAACTATTTAATTTTTAAAATAACAATGGATTTAATCAGGTAAGACAATATTTAAAATTTATTCAGTTACTCAACTAGCTCCTACATTTTTATGCTCCCCGAAGGGTGGGCATATAGTCGCCGCCTTGTCCGTCCGTCCGCTTTTCTTGTCCGGGACATACCTTTGAAATAACAAGAGGTACCAAAATGAAATTTTGTAGGTAGACAGATCTCATTGAGTAGGTGTTCAGTGCACAAGAACCGTAACTCTGCCTTGCTAATTTTTGAAGTATTGCCATTTGTTTATTTTTACACTTTGAACTTTGTCCGAAACATAACTCTCAAACTATAAGATGTATTAATATGAAACTTTGTTGGTAGATATATCTCATTGAGTAGGTATACAGTGTACAAGAACTGTAACTCTGCCTTGCCTAATATTTGAATTATTGCCCTTGGTTTATTTTTTCACTTTTAATTTTGTCCGGAACACAACTCTAAAACTATCAACCTGTATGTAATCGGTTGCTTACGGTGGCACAACGTTGACATGTGTGTGTTTTTATTTATCTCGTACGCACGTGATATTATGTCGTGGCCACAAATTACTTAGTCGTGGCCACGACAAATAAAATAAAAGAAAATAAAGTCGTGAGAACGAGATACTTTGTCTTTGCAACGAGTAACTAAGTCTTGGCCTTGTGGCTACGGGATACTATGTTGTGGCTACAAGATACTATGTCATGTCCACGAGTTAATAAGCCATGGGCACGAGATAAATAAGTCGTGGGAACGAGATACTATGTCGTGGCCACGAGTTATTAAGTCGTTGCCACGAGTTACTAAGTCGTGACCACGAGTTACTATTTCGTGACCACGAGAGTTATGTCTAGGGAACGAGATACCATATCGTGGCCACAAATTTCTTAGTCGTGGACACGAGATACTATGTCGTGGCAATGAGTTACCAAGTCGTGGAACCAAAAATTTAGTCATGCTCACGAGATAAATAACAAATCAGCCTAATTTACTACACATGTGCTATTGAAACAAGGATGCCGCTACTTCACCTGCCTATAAAAGTGCCTTCTATACAAGTTATTGTTTGGTATTTAGCGTCATTGTGACCCTGACTTTTGATAAAAAAAACTTCAAAATTATTACATGTCATCTACTGACCAGATAAGCAATGATCTTTCTAGGTTATATTTGTCGCAGGGTCATATTGATGTATTAATGTTAGATGTTATTTGTAAATGTATGTCCCGTATTGTACACCGTAGATTATGTGAAGTCCTATATTTGTGTCCTTATCCTATATTCCATACATTCATCCTTTTATTCATTTACTCATTCATTTATTTCTTCATTCATTCATTTATTAACAAGTATGTACTAACCATTGGTACGGGCCTCAATCTTAAATATTCTATTTCCGCACTAAGTACCTTCACGCATGCGCACTCCTACTGAAGATTTTCATGGCGCGAGCCAGACTTCGTATTCATCGATAATAAATATTTTCTGAGAGCGTATTTCTGTATTTTTATACGTAAATATGAATGTCTGTATTGATCCCATACTTGTTATTCTACATTTTGCCATTCATGATTTTGTGTCATTTGTCATTATT
The DNA here is from genome assembly GCF_026571515.1 of Ruditapes philippinarum. Lineage (NCBI taxonomy): Eukaryota > Metazoa > Mollusca > Bivalvia > Venerida > Veneridae > Ruditapes > Ruditapes philippinarum. Next base: position 386,887 of record NW_026855611.1, read on the forward strand.
TTGTCTTTGCACTCCTACTGAAGATTTTCATGGCGCGAGCCAGACTTCGTATTCATCGATAATAAATATTTTCTGAGAGCGTATTTCTGTATTTTTATAGCAACCCTCAAGCCCAGAACCTCTTAGCAGCACCTTTCTCATATCGTAATAGTGGACTGCGACAAATGGCGCCCAACGGGGGACCGTGACTGATATAGCTCAGAGTTTAATTTACATTGCTCTGTAACTCTGTGAAATTAGAGGACGAATTTAAATATAGCAGGGGAGTATGTCACGGTTCAGAACTGTTCACTATTTAGGGGAGAAGATGTGTAAGCGGCCGGATAGCTCAGTCGGTAGAGCCGCGGAACGGTATTCCGAGGGTCCCGGGTTCGAGTCCCGGTCAGGCTGCACATTTTTCTCACCCTGTGACATTTTGCGCCCAACGGGGGACCATGACTGATATAGCTCAGAGTTTGATTTACATTGCTCTGTAACTCTGTGAAATTCGAGGACGAATTTAAATATAGCAGGGGAGTATGTCACGGTTTCAGAACTGTTCACTATTTAGGAGAGAAGATGTGTAAGCGGCCGGATAGCTCAGTCGGTAGAGCCCCGGAACGGTATTCCGAGGGTCCCGGGTTCGAGTCCCGGTCAGGCTGCACATTTTTCTCACCCTGTGACATATTAACCAGGGCTTATTCTTTCTAAATTTTTCTGAAGACAAGGATTTTACATGAAGTGTCATGGTTACCTTGACCCTTGACCTCAAATATGCTCATAGGCTATCTACTGTCAATGGGCAATGTCCCTACCAAATAAAATAAACCAGGACTTATTCCTTCTCAAGTTATCGTATACAAAAGGTTAACAGGCCGTTATTCTTTACAAACTGTCTTGTCAAAATTAATGTCTGATTTATGGGACTTGGAAGGTGACTTTCTAATATGATCCTTAAGACATGTATCAAATTTAAAGCAAATATCATTAGTATTTTCAAAAATTAATATTGTATGTAAAACTGTAAACAGAATTTGTTCTAAATGTATATATGTAGTGTAATCTTATTGGTTAATTAGCCCGTGCTAAGAAACTCGTGACCACGACTTAGTAACTCGTGGCCACGACATAGTATCTCGCACTCATCACTTAATCATCTCGTGGCCAATACTTAGTAACACATGGCCATAACATAGTGTCTCATGCTCACGACTTACATTTGTAATTATCTCGTGCCATCGATTTAGTAACTCGTGACACCGACATAGTATCTCGTTCCCACGACTTAGTAATTCGTGGCAACGACAAATTATCTCGTGGCCACGACATAGTATCTTGTGGCAACGACATTATTTAACTCGTGGACACGATTTATTAACTCTAGCTCACAACATAGTTTCTCTTTCCCACGAGTTTATTAACTCGTGTCCACAACTTAGTAACTCATGGTCACGACTCATTAACTCGTGGCCACATTATAGTATCTCGTGCGCACGAGATAAATAAAAACCTACACATTTCACCTTTGTGCCACCGTAGTTGCTAGATTTGTTAATCATTTTTTATTCTAAACTTCTATTATCAATCATTACATTACAAAGTATTATTTTCACGATTACAAAAGATATTGATTAAGAACCTAGAAATTCTATTCAACACCTAAAGTTAAAATTTAATAACAAAACTCACAGGAACAAGCGCTTCGAAGCGATATAATACAATTCATAAGTCTCTAATTATGAATTTTCATTATTTCGAATAATTTCATTGAATGAAACCATCTGAACGATATAATATATACGATATAAAACGAGCGTAATATAAAGGACTGATTGCCCTTCTATATGAATACACTTACAAAACAACAAAACGTGTGATGCGCTATATGTGGAAATTAAGACAATTTCTTAATACCTTCTCATCGCTTATTTCTTTAATATTTTACTCGAAATAGTTATGGATATATAAATGATTTATAAAGGCAGCTGACAAGATATGAAATAATGGCTTTCTGAGATATATGTTTTAATCTGCCAGTGCATTAATTCAAGACTATCTCTTAAGTTCTATAAATTGCTTAAAAAGCAAATTTCAAAAATATAATTACCAGCTCGTTTTCTCGGTTTCAATAAAATATATATTTGAATCTGTTTCGAAGAGTCTCATATCTCATGTTTTTGAAGGACGGAGTCAAAACTGATATTGTGCATTCTTTCTTTTATATTCAAGATGCATGTCTTTAAACGAGTTGTTGTTAAAGCCAGGTTTTCAAAACATAGTGCAAGGAGTTCATGCTCTCAATTCTGCAAGAAACTCTCTTCGCGACTTGATTAAAATACAGTGGAAACAATTCATTGCTGCACTACCTACTACAGAGAAAGAGCAACTGGGTACATTTATCCGATGTGTAAATCAACATGGTATGAAACTAGACTTTGCAAACATTAATAACGAGGACCTTGGTTGTGGTCACAAAAACTGTGAATTGCTTTACACCAGGCTAAGAAAACTTTCTTATGTCACGGGAGATATATCTGCTGAACAAGATAGGGAAAGTTTATTACAAGAAAAGCAACATAATTTTTCTAACACTGACAGCTGCTTTAGTTTTATCTGGGATTTGGCTCATTGTTTCATCGGTGTTAAAACACAGGACGTTAAACTACATGGCCGAGAGATGAATGCTAGAACATTAATAAGACTTATGAAAAATTGCAAGATGTTTGCATTTAAAGATTCTGAGAAAATTTATGGTCAGGTAAGTGCTTTAGTGCCTTTTCTTGCAATGAGAAAAGTAAATTGTACTGACAATAATGAAATAATTAGAGTTGATGAAAATCCAATCATTAAAATCTGACATTAAAAATGCTAAAATAAAGCCGTCGTTTTCTTGCATTTAGTAAAACAGTTTGAAGGTTAGTAAAGTTGAAATTTATGCATCAGAGGCTTATTGTTGAATAATTATGTTTTTTAAGGTTTTAGAAGACATAGATAAATTGATATATGCAAAAGAGCTGCTCTTTTCAAACGAAGATCGGGAAATGTTGTTTGATCATTTGTTGGTACTTTTGAGGCGTTGGCAAAATAATTGCCAGTCGTGTTCAAATGGTGTAGAAGATATAGAGAAGGTGCATTTTTTGTTTTACATATTTCAAAGAAAATAATTATCATACAGTTTATAAATATTTCATCATTTTAATTGAAATGTGTATCTATATTCATTAAAGCTTATATAATTTCAAAAGAGTTTGTGGAATAAAGTAATGCCTGCACTTAATCTATGCATGAAAACAGATAAACAATGTGAAACTTAGATATTTGGCACGCAAATAATTTTTTTATGATTTTTTTATGAATAAACAAATCTTCAGTGCTAGTACATTTTTTTTAGAATTCATAACTAATTTGTTGTAGATGCAGCATAATGATGCTGATTGTGAACCCTTCGAATATCAGTTTCTTGTGAAAAACGTTCTTGAAATTATAAAAAATATGTTGGATGACAGCGAAAGTGAAAGTGACCTGCCTGAACATATCAAAAGCAGTGACGTGTTATCTCTAAAGGAATTTATTTATTCATTACTTTTACAGGTGGAGGTAATAACAATTCGTTAACATTATAGCCAAAATTGAATAGCAAAATGACACCGATATTTTGATAAGAAAATAATTTAACCGGTCATAGTTAAATGAATATAATACTTTCACGTAACGATAAATATCTTGTGTCAAAGTGTAGATGTTGTTTATAAAAACAGCTTGTCATGAAAACAAACTCATCTTTTGTCTGAATTTCCTTAAAATGTCTTACACGACGGATTTGCAGCAGTAACTATGTTCTGTAAAATGTTTATTCTTCGTTCAATTTCAGTTTCAGTTTTAAAACCAGGGCATATACTATGCAACTGGTTATAACAAACAAACGAACAGACAAATAACAGTCAAATATCACTAATAACACAAAAAATAATATAATTATGACTAGCTAAATAAACAAAAAAGGAGATGATATTGTTCATTTTCAACTATTGAATTCAATACAACATGTAATTTTCATTGTAACAAATTGAAACGGAGAATGAGAATTATTTATTATCTAAATTTTAACATATTTATTTTACAAAATAAAGATAATTTTAGTAGATTTTTTTTATCACAACTATTCATTCATCTGTCAAGTTTTTAAATATTGGGATGAATATAAAAACTGGGAAGACGAGATTTACGTCTTATGTCATTAGGGTACGAACATTCAAATAAGTAGTGAAATTCATCACCGATAGCTTAATACGGACAGAAGGAACAAAGCCTATTATTATGATCAATTGCCAAATGTCTGCCTTTTCAATTGAACATTTTTTTCTGAAATTGCAGACTAATATATTCTATTTGTCATAATAGGAAATGATATCCGTACAAGAGTCTAATGAGCTTTTATACTTGAAGCAGCAAGATGATTATTTGGAGGAAGAACACAAATCATTGAAAACGGATAGAGTCATTGAAGTAAGCATATGCATATATTAAGTAAATAATTTTAATAATCAATGCTTTAGAATTTTCGAGATCAATCTATAAAAAAACTACATTTGAGTTAATGACATTTTGCTTTTTATATATTAAGTAAAGTAATTAAAAAATATTACATCAATCAATTGAAATTGATATAATTTATTCAGATATCTAAGGAAGAAGCTAAAATGAACAAAACCAGAGAATTAGAAGATAAATTGAAACAACTCGAAGCGGACAATAAAAGACAAGTGATATTTTTGCAAATATTTCTACATGCCGCATGGACAAACTTGCATTTAAACAATCGTTATAATGAGGAAAATGAAAAACACACAGACCGCCATACACATCCAAATGTGAAAGAAAAATTATCGTTATCCTTAGAGTGCAATGAAATCATGGTTTTACTTGTCCCCCAACCCCTCAAACACAGTCATTATTAAATACTGTCGCTAACAATTTTGCAGCTTGAAACATATATCACGTCATATATAATTAGGAAAGAGATACGATATTGTACTTGCCCCGATCCCTGATGGAGCAAATGCATTACCACCTGATAAAACAGTCTATGTTGGGCGAATGATTGTAAGCACTCAACAATCATAAAGTAGTCCGCTTAAAAAAATATAAGGTAAACAAATAATAAATGCTCGAGGTTGCGTTTTACAAATAAGAAATATTATCAAAAAATCAAAGGTTCGTCAACTGTATTTATACTCGTATATCCGTCGCTAAAGCCATGTACATCATCGACAATAATTCTTGAAAAACATTGCGCAAACAATCTTATTCTGTCACAGCGTAGGGTTGTTGTTTTTGCATAATAAAAATACCGCAATGTTAAATAAGGCATATATGCCCGAATGTTACACTCTAAAACTTTTTGAGGATTGTGTTGTACATTCACTAGAATGAGTTGGTTAGTCATGTCAGGTCAACACAACGATAAACTGAATTGATAAATCAACAAAAATGAGCTCGATTTCTCATTTCAAAAGAAATAAAACAAATTTTGTATTTATTTTATTGGTTTTGTTTCATTGGATTCATTTCTATGACAGAACCAAAATACTTAAGCTGTTTACAGTGAAATCCGGGTATCATTTTTAAAACCTCAATGCGATGTAACATATCATTTTCTTAAACAAGAACTTGTAATAAAGACAAGCTCATTCTGAAAGGGAAAAATAAAAAAAACAAGACCAACACGGAAATGCGATGTTCAATAAAAGCGACCCCTTAAAGACCTAGTAAGGAGGAAAACCGACAAAGAGCCCAACCATACAAAAAAGGACAGGACAAAAAAGACAGAAATCGTCACAAAACTAGATTTATCCTCAAAAATGATAAAAATGGGTTTATCCCTTGGGAAACATCAGAGAACCTATGTACAAAAATGTTTTGCACATATTTACAGAGTTTGACTTTGGGCAGACAAATTTAACTATTGTACACTTGAGCACAACTTGCTCATTTTGAGCTATTGCGATCCTATCCCAGTCGTCCGTCGCCATGCATGTTCGATCGACCGTCGCAAAGCAAACATATTTTAAAATATCTGCTCTAAAACAGATGACTAGAAATTAATCACACTACACGGAAACCTTGGGTGTTCCTCTATCAAAGTTATTCAGATAATTTAGGACAGTTGCATAGGTGAGTAATAGGGGGAAATGGGTTTTAAAATCTCTTCTTGTCTGAAAGTACAAAATATGAAAAACAAGATCAACAAGGAAAGGCGGCGTTCAATGAACGCAACCCCCATATGACCAACCCCATACAAGACACAGTGCTTTGGTATGTATTTTAAAACACCATCCAGAAATCGATAGTTGATTAAATGGTACCTCTAGGATCATTAGTTGGCCCGTCCCGGAATCATTGTTTTTTTCTGTTATGTACTATCTTATTCTTTGAATGCGCAAATGCTAAAGCATGTAGAGCTTTGATGAACCATCATCTAGTGCACCTTTTACAAATTGTTTGAAATAATGGCACTGGTCTCAGCAGTGGCTATATGCCCGGGTGTCATGGGTTGTTCGTACATAAAAAATAATAAATAAAATCCCATGAAACTATGTGTTTGTGATTGCATTAATTACTTTATTAGTACACTTAAATTATTCAAACAATTTTTATGTTATTTGTATAGAAAAAGATATTCTCGATATGTCAAACATTAATTGGGTGTAACCATTTTATTTTAAATTTTTTCCAATTGCAATATTGTGCTATGTCAGGACTTAGTATTATTGAAAATTTAAAATAGTTTGTTTGTGACTAGAACATTCACGTCTCATCCCAGAACAAATACATAAAATAATGACCATATATTTCGTTGACGGGTGGGTCTAATATATGTGAATTAGCAAACTTAATGGAAATGTTACGAGTAGTAACATTCATTACAATTCATTTAACATATGTTCATGCCAAAAATCATATCTTCATCTACGTTTTTTCTCGAGTTTCAAAATAAACTGTAAATACTGTTATTTGATACAAAATACTCGGACAGAAAGTACAAATAAGTTTCGAGATGATAAAAAACACATCTATATGAAAATGCAATTTTAAAGTTAGTCAGTATTAAATTGATCGTCGAAAATCGCCAGGTAGCACAATACTGACGTTCTTCTTAACTGCATATTTTGACGATTTTAGGGATCATTTCAGTCATATAGTGTAATGTTTAGTTATTTGTTTATACCTCAAATCAATTTTCTTTGTGCTCATTTACAGATTTCTTTCTTTGCAACCGTTTATAAAGTACATACACCCTCGCGGCCATGGCTGATTGAGATTCCTCTAAATCAATATGACGATACATTCCTTTTCAAAAAAGTCACAAAGACTTATGTACAGGGAATAAGAAGTTGGTCCAATGTTCCCACATCTACCGCAAAAGCAATTATTTCATTCCAATTGCGCTGTGCGTCATTGAGAAACATTAGACATGCTGTCATAAGATCTGACCAAAAGTTTTGATATTCTCCCCATAGTACTTCCCATTAGCTTTTACCCACTCTGCACATTGTCAATAGTACGAATAAATTATCAAAAGTAATTGTTGTTTAGAATTTTTCTATACTTTGTCAATGCTTTGAATTCGAAAATGAAAATACTTTCAGCCTTGGCGATCTTGTAATGGACTTCTCTGCAAATTTTCCCTTCAATTCTGGTTTTTACCCAAAATTGGTCAAAAGAAATTATAGTGTTTTAATACCATTATGAACTGTATTGTAATGTATGTCCTTCGAAATCAAAATATGTAAGGATATGAGTTGTCACTTCTAAACCACGTTTGCTTTGCCCAGCGCCAATCTATGTTACATTAACCTGTATTATTTTCGAACGGTAATTAACATAGTTTAACCATTTCTTTTAACCATTTAAACCATTTCTTCCCACATTATCAGATTACAAAAGCGTGTTGGCTTTACAGTGGTATCTGATAGTTACCTAGATTTCATCATGCTAACACTATGGATTTCACGTTGCCAATAGTATGGATTCATTGTGTCCATGATATAGTCAATTATTTCTTACATCTATTATTATCTTTTATTACTGTATGCATTAACATCGGTGTTGCTTTCGTATTGTATTAATTATGACAGTTTTAAAATATCAACTTCTCAGGCATTGAATTTAAATTTGAAATATCATTATTGATTGCAAAACAATATATTTAAGGGGCACATGGAAGAATCAACTTAACTCTGTTTCTGTGCTATCCCTAGCATATAATACTGGTTGACACGGCTTGTTCAAAACGTACATATCTGATAACTGTTAAGTGTATTGTTTAAAGTGCCATTTGCCATGTAAATGCACATTTTAAGTTGAAATATATATTTATCTATCGCAAAAAAGTTACTGTAGTTTCTGGTCTTCTTTTAAATAAAAGATAGATTTAACTTCCTGTCTAATCACTTGATAAAATGATTATATATTTTTTGAAGGTCAAAGATAAAGTTTTGATCGTAAGACGAGGTTGTTATTCGTCAACGAATTATATGTAACAAAAAATTAAAATCGATATGGTTGTGCGACTTTAGTTGGTTTGCTAAGCTCTCACTATTGATTTTCGCATTATGACTCACCATGATTAAATTGTCAAATCATACTTGATCCTTAGGAAATTTTCTTTGTAACGAACAAGATTAAATTCGCTTAATTGAGCAATCTACATTTGAGCAGAATACATCTGTTACCTATCAGTTAGCTATCACCATTAAGTTTGTGAAAATTCAAAGATGCCACCAAACGGTACTAAAGAACAGATGGCAAATTGATCTCCATTACTAGTCCAGCCAGTTTTTTCAACAGAAAAAGGACTATGGGAAACATTGTATTTATAATTTGAAAATAGAAAATAGTAAATAAATAAAGTTTAATTTGTCACGTTGTCATCGCTGTCATCTGTAAAAAAAACTCTTTTTTGTAACAGTTAGAAGATCTAAAGCGAAAATAAAATGCATTACCAGTTTTGTTCTTTATATGTCCGCCGCATAATATCATTTTAGGATTCAATCCGTTTATTTGTTTGAAGGATGTCGGGACCTTCCTATTATGCGTTAGATTCATTGTATATACAAGTTCAATCGTAATGAACATCAATCATATCAACAGTAGTGTCATTGTATCACATTGCAGATTAGATTATCACAGGGAAGTAAAAGAGGAAAAGAAAATGTTGTTTAACTTAAACATCTCGTTATACATAAAACTAATACATAGAAAAGGTTTCTGTCACTGTTGGTATTAAATATAACAAAATAATAAATCATCCGTAGGATAATCTCGTATGATTATGAAATGAGATATTGAATACAAGGTCCTAATTAATATCTTAGTGAGTATAATGAACACTGTTACATTATTGTCTAGGACATGAATTCAATAAATTATTTCTTTTCCCATTTGCTTAATTGATAAAATTGTACGATGTTTGACAGAAGCTATAAGTTTGTACATACTTGGTCTATGAGACTTATATTTCTTTAAAGACGACGCTCCAAATTTGTACAAAATCGACTCCGCAACGAAATCGGAAATATAGTTGTAAAGGAGTTGGTCTAAGAATATTGTGTATTGTGTTTTTGAACGAAAAATTATCCAATTTATATACAGAAAGAACAAATCGCCGGTCATAAATAACGACCATGTAATGCGGAAATTTCACATATGTTGTACTCGGGCTAGAGCTTTTAGACTTTTATTTCTGTAAATAAAAGAAAACCCTCCAAATTTGTACAGTCCGCAACAAAATTTGACAAATGATTATTAAGCAGTTAGCCTAAGAAATCTGTGTATCTTTACGAAACTTTATCCAGTTTATAAACAGAAAATACAAATCAGCGGCCATAAATAACACAAATGGCATTAAATTAATCGAATTCTTTAACCACGGTCAGTATTACATATATAAATAAAATGATTTTCATCTTCCAATTCAGAGCAATGATATAATTTGCATTATCTTTCCTGACTTTCATTCCTGTTCCTACCATATCTGCCTGTTTGAATCATTGGATTATGAAAAAAAATCTAAAACGCGAAATACTACTCCTTTGGAATATACAAATAAATCGTTAAATTAATATTTCTATCATTAATATAAAATTTATTTCATAACTATGATTGGTTTAATGTAACAATCTAAAAGGATACAGAACATAAAGTAAGTCATTGAGATACAAATGTTAAGGTTTTGTATGAATCTTTTTGCTGCAAGTTTTTAACTTTGAAGTGGTTAACGTGTAGCTTGTTTTAAGTTACTTTAGTCTTACAATTTACCGTCACGGTGTTGATTATATATGTCAAACCATGATCATATAAATTATGCAGAATTCTCTGCATAATATACCAAATAATTTAAAGACATAATTAAACTAGTTTTCATAATCGTCTAACAATAGTGAGCTATCATCTGCAAATCGTGAACATTTGTATTTGTCACCATTTATAAGTAACTGTAACCTTTAAACACTAGTACATTGTTCTATTTTTATAGCATATATTTCTTCAATTGAAATGAAAATATATGATAAAAATTGAATCATCTTGTCTACAGCCAAGTTTACTTTGAAGAATGTAGATATAAAAACATATTATATAATAAAAGTTTCATGATTGTATCATAGCTCTTCGTAATTTGCTGGATTGCTGGATCATAAATCACTTAACTCTTTCTAAAAATGATAAAGTTTATTGTCAACTTTTTTCTCTGTAAATATACTTTCATTTTAAAATATTTCTTTCTGTGACCTTAAAGGAGGTATAACAAATGTTTTAACTTGTATTTCTAAATATGTTTGTTAAAAAAGGTTGATAAGAAATAATAAGATTAACGTCTTTATTTTTTAACAAATATATAATCAATACTACATACCGGTAAACAATATTGTATTTCTACATTGCTGAATTCTTGTCCTTCCTCGAAACTGTTTATTGAAAGAAACCGCTCTATAAATTTAGTTCTTTCTCAACATGTTGTGAGCGTTGGCGTGTACGATAGGTTATCGCGTGGGACTAGTAATGTTAGCATTGCTGACCGCGTAGGTTCAAACACTGTCAGTGGCAAGCTGTTGTTTCCTTGAGAAAGAAACTTTACATGCATTACATAGTACTGGTTGTTTCCAGGAAAATACTTAAAAGTGTTTTAATAAGCGTATAGCTTCCGGCACAATCAAACTATAAAAATCATGTATAAACTAACATGGCCTTCCTCAGTTCATTTTTCATAAGGCACATGGGCGTTATGCCTATGCCAGATTGTTACACTCTGAAACGTTTTATAAACGTGTTTGATCGGGAGCTAATGTCATTTGTAATCAATCAATCAATCAATCAATCTGAAGAATCTTCCTAATAATCATACGACCAACGGTTTCCCGTGTTGCGTTTTGCAGTCAACATAGAGTGGTATTGACCACAACGTCATTATGCATGGAACTAAAATTAGCCACATTTGTTTGGAAACCAATCGTTTATGTCATAATGGGATATACAAGTAGAAATAATTCACAAAACAATGATGTATATTAAAGATTCATACATATTTTAGAATGGGAGTAATGATCATGGCTCACATGACTTTAAGAATAATTTATAAATTAAATCATAAATTATCTAATAATAAAGTAGAAAAAAGGAAGCCCTGGGAACAGATGCTGACTTTCTTTGTTCCTTTTAAATTACAGTAACAACAAGAAGGGCTGGTGGCGAATACTGAAAAACGCCACACGCAGATAAATAATATTAATAACAGTTAGAAAATAGGGAGAGGAGGGCGGGTGCCCAAAATTTCATAATTAAATAAAACATGAACATGAATATTGTACAAAATCTACACCCTGCCGAAATTGATCCTTCTCCTATACAAAATGGTAAAAGTAAAGGTTGTGCTAAATGCCGGTACGGCCGTCATGAGCTGTACGCAAATACTATAAAGATTTATTCCCCATAAAACTTGTCCAAACCTTTAGTGCTTAAACAATACTGCATTAAATGAAACACCTAGTGAAAGGTACATATTCGAGGAGACTTATTCTTTTCAAAAATCAATGATGAAATAAAATGAACATTCACATGCTTTCGAACGAAATGTAAATGCCAAAACCAAGAACAAAGCAATTGCAATTTTGCTCTGTGACTTTACATATTTACCACAAAAGGATTTTGTTCTAGTCATATAATAAAACAGTTTTTATTGTTCTGTTTTTGACATTTGATATAATTTGTGTTAATATTTTTTATGACAACTATATTATTCATAGTTATTGCTCTTCTGACCACCAGTGAAAAATAGTTTTGTTCAGCTGAGAGTTTTGTAACTTATCATTCGTTTGGTTGCCTTATGCCAACAATACAACAACGGTTTATACGAGATAAAAACAATGTGCACAGGAGAGCTGCAGTCCTATAACATTTAGAACAACCCTCGCATAGGGCCATAGTACTTGTCAAAAAATATAACTAATAATACAACTGCGTTATCTTATTTTCTTAGCAATCACCCCTCCTTAAATTACTTCTATGACGTCATTCCTTTGTTCTGACAGTACTGTATTTTTAATGCAGTGCAGGTAGTTGTCCAATATCAATGTGTAAGATCAATATTAATCGTGTAACACATTGTACCGTGTGATGAAAGACAGGATTTTGTGGAAAATTATTCCAAAATAAAAGCAAACAAAAAAAACCGATTAAGTAAAATGTAACCTCTTTTCTCGGAAGATAACACGAAGAATGCAACATATTTCGCCCATTTCATATTTTACAGTATTTTCGAAAAGAACAATTATAATATTTGTTATCTGCCAATGATTTATTTGCTCATTTAACGAATACTTATTTCAAACCTACTAATTTTCGATTTCCAAGCTCTTAACGTCAGCTTTCCAAGTGAAAGGAACGACAGTAAGGATCTGATTTTAATGGGATTGTTTTATTTCTTGTCTATTGTCCGTTTTTTTAAATACCGTAGTTGATTTGCTTTATTGTATGTACGTAATGTTTCAGTTAGGTCAACTTTTCAAATAAGTGTAATGGTCAGCTTTTCAAAAAAAAACGTAATAGAGAAATAAAATTCATCTATCCAAAACAAAAGCGGTTATGTTTGACTGCCTATATAATGAAACAATTCCAGACTCCTGTGGTATGACAAATATCAGTTCAAAAAATAAGAAAATATCATTTTGTTGCGTAAATATCCAAACGTCATACTAAATGCAATTTTTACACAACATGTACATCCGTGGTAGTTGTAGTAAATTAAAAAAACATTTTAACACTAAATAGTTAGTATAATCCTTCTTAAAAGTCAAATATTGACTCAGTCAATCAAAATATCTGAGGTTTAACACAAATTTGAAAACTTTTTGTTTTTATTATTTCTTGTAAAAATCCACAATGTTCATTTAAGTATATTGTATGCGTGAAATCCAACATTTTGTGTAACTGGTATATTTTGTGTATATAATTGTGTTCATGTGCATAATTGGTCCTATTTCAAAACACAAAAATTTTATGTAACGGACATTTTGTTATTCAAGAGACTACCTATAGCGTTTTGCAAGTAAGAAAAATATATTTGCTAAAACATTAAAATTGTACATTTCTAGCACAAAAATACATTTCTTCTAATTTTTTGATAGATAACATGATATTTCATAGTAAAAGTAGTAATTTAAGTAAGATATAAGCCTCAAACTGACCAATAAGTAAAATTTTGAATTCCCTTCGGCACTACGCGCCTCATGAAATTCAATATTTTACATATTGTACAGCTTTCGGCTTATATCTTTTACATAAACTTTTTTAAAAAGATGATCACCGACAAGAACCAGGACCGGAGTAACATGTCTTCACAAAACTTCTTGTTCTCCCTATAGCTAACAATAAAAACATATTGACAGAAATTTTGTTTATACAGGCAATGAGCTCGTTAGTTGTGGTAGCCATTGATTTTGGGACAACATACTCAGGATGGGCGTTTTCATTCAAGTCTGATTATGAACGAGATCCGCTGAAAATAACAACAATGGTCATTACCAACACAACTATACTATCTAAAGGTACAATACTGTTACCTTCAGTTTATATGTTTTAAATATAGAATGCTAAAATTTGATGACTACTGTCTTAAACAAAATTGTTTAAGATCAAGATTTTCCATTCCTTGTGCAACTAATATATACATAGTTTATTATCTAAACATATGTATCATTTGAAAATACATGCCATTGGGTCTTCTAAAATATACATCGACAATTTGAAAAAGGATATTTGAAATGAAACATTACGTATTTAGTATAGTCATATGACAGTCATTTCGTTATACATGTACATGTACTTATCAAATTACGGTTTCCGTTATGACTTTTATATTTGCCCGCGCGAAGCTTGTCCGGATCATGTCTTAGTATAAATAATTATTTGGTAATATCTCGGACAATCATAAGTGTTATGTGTTTATAACTTACACAAATTATACATTAAGTGATTGGCTAGGGTGGTTGTTATCAACTTTGAACTGATGTTCAATATGATAGTACGATGCATAACATAAATTCAATGGTCATTGCTTAAAGTTAGTTGATGAATTTGTTTTTAAATATTCATTATTTTGACATAGTATGTTGCGCATGAGGAACTTGCAAAATAGGATACCTGTTGTCATACATTATACCGTACATAAATGTGTTACTTCTTTACTTATAAAAGTGTCAGGATTTTAATTTATATATTATTCATGAAAACATGATCTGTCCGACAAGAAAGTATAAAGTGTCCGTCTGAGCTGGTTCTATTAGGATAATGACGGACCCAAAATTTAGCGGCGTGTTCAAAACATGCAATAACAAACGTTCTCAGAGTTTTTTATAGAAATATTGTTAATTCAACAATATGATTTCCTTCTTCGTTGGAATTTTACCATTTTTTTAGTAAAGTGTTGTAATATAAGAGAAGCAGCACACAGTGATTCGGTACTCATTGCATTATGACCTCCCAGTCATACCTAAACATTGTACTGACTTTCAGTTCGCTAAATGTTGCGGGCTGACTGATCTGTCGCAATAATTCTATGAGGTCCTTACTATTGTGTACTATCTCGTTATAAATTGAACATTAATACAAATATCTATTTTGTAGACAAAATATCAACGATGCGACGTTGCTCGTCCAGTCGTTTATTTGCAATTTTGATAAACTTATTAAGTCATTAGGTTATTGAGCTATTGGTATGTCTATTGCCCTATTGGTATCATATGCCCCGTCAAATTTCTAAGAAATGGGTCCTCACAACACTCGGCTTTTAAAGGATTAATGTGTATGCTCATATGTAATTATAAACATAAATTGGAAAAATAACTTAGCAAAATAAGGACTAGTTTAAATTGGCATTCTCAAATTATTCCTAATACTGTAATTATAATGTTTCCTTCTGATACAACGACACTAAGATCACGTCTTCTGTCGGCCTTTACCCTCTCACGTCATTATTTACGCATATGTTCCAGTAGCATTACATTTTCATTATCATTTAACGTCGGATTATTTTCGTTATATATCAAAATCTCTGTAAAATAATTCTAAGTCAAATGTCAAAATATGTCATCAAACAAAAGTCCTTGACAAGTGTTTCTATTTGCAGGATGTATTTTGTTTCTAATGATGCCCAATCAAAACAATTATTTTCAGTTCCAACGTGTATTCTTATAAATTCTGATGGAACAACGCCACATTTGTTCGGTTATGAAGCTGAGGACAGATATGCTGAAATATGCGAAAACGGGGAACAACAACAATGGTTCTTCTTCAAAAGATTTAAAATGATGCTTTTTAGAGAAAAGGTATAATATTATATGAACATGAATGCCACATATGTAATACATGCGTACACATGTACGCGCGCACGCATGCAGAAATCTCTCCATTCATGTCTATCTTCCTTTCCCTGTCTGCACAGACGGGGCAAAATGAAACACTCTCTGAGTTATTAAGGATATTTCCTTTGACGTTATTACTCTTCCCATAAAATTTGAACTGGTCTTTTAGCCATACAACGACTAACTTTCGTGCAAGGTGAAATTTTTTCTGCCTATTTTGTGGTATGCAGCTAAGACTAAATTCTTACAGAATCTGGAATCATTGAAAACAAGAAATTATATATTAAAATCTCTAAGAAAGTGATCACATGTAAACAGAACGTTCGACGTATGAATTAATAAGTGAGTTTTTTTATAAAATAATCGTCATTACTTCATATGACGAAGAATACACTTAACAAATCGTATAACTGTGCACGTATAAAAATCAAATTTTCTCAGATCCTAACAAACATAGGTCTCTGAAATTTATACCAAGTATAGTACAGATATGTGCAATGATGGGTCTCGATTTTTATGTCAGGGTGATTCGTATTTATTGAGAAATAGCGATGTGTGCAAGATTTAGCGAAAGCAAATTTTATAATGTGTTTATAATGGGTGCAAAAAGGTCAAATTCACTAAAATACAAACATAAAACATAGGATCACCGATAGGGTATAATACAACAATGAATTCCAGGGCATTATGTCACTGTGATTTTAATATTTGCTTTATTGAATTTCGGTAAAGACTGGTTTATGTCGATCTCCGTAACGCGTTGTACCCAGTTACTAAAAGCAATGCAAAAACGATATTTTCATAAGTATAAAAGTATCAAGAAAGTTTGTTTTTAGTTTTAAAATAAAATCTTAGTTAATATGTTAATTTAAGAAAATATTATGCAAATTTATTTTCAAAATGGGCGCCCGAAATGCAAATTCCCTTGCATAAAACTTCTAGACGGCCATTTTTCTTTCAATTGCAAAAATTCTGCCATAAATTTATTTTTTTGGATGTCTTAAAGTTTATTTTAATAGAATCCTTGATGGCCAATAATAACTTCATTTAGCGCCAGCCTGTCATCCTCACGTGCACTTTGTTGTTTATGTCATGTCGCAGATGAACGCGCACAACAAAAATAACCGTAATTTCTGAATATAGCATTGTAAAAATAAACCATTAAAACGATGAATTCCAAAATTTGGGTAAAAAATGTCAAGTAATAAAAAAGTTATTTACATTTAAAAACTGCACAGTTATAAGTTTTGTTAAGTGTATATAAGGGCTAAATGAAACAGTATGCGTGGGAAAAATTGAAACAGTGTTATAAATATTAAGAAATGATCTTCATATTAAACATCATAAGGAGTTTCCGCTTTGCAACTTTAACCTCGGCTAAAGGCAGAAAAGAACTAACCCCACATCAAACATAATAAATTCGTTAAAGTGCCTGTGCATGCTTATGAAAATTTGGGTCGAATTATGTTTACTTCCAAACAGAAATAGAATGACATCAATGTTTAGATTTGAGAACTATTAAAGGGGATAATATTTAAGGAATGACCTCAGTCCGTCCATCAGTCCGTCCGTCTGTCCGGAAGTCCATCCGTCTGTCCGTCTGTAACACTCCATAGTCTTCAAACCGCTTTTTTAAAATAACTAGGCACAAGTGATTTCCATAATGAGACGATGGGCAGCGCGCAATAAGTCGGTTGCTACCCCCAAGGTCAATGGTCATACTTAAAGGTCGTGTTAAAGGTCGTGTACGCTCCATAACTTTTTGTTCAATCGCTGAAAGATTATTTAAAATAACATGGCACGAGCGATCACCAATTATTTTCCATTATAAGATGATGTATATAGCTGTTATACCCAAAGTCGTCTTTACAGGTTCAATGTTAGAAAGTCTACATTTCGTGTCATTACACATTACAACATTACACCACTGCAATGTTTTAAGATAACTTGGCAGAAATGATCTCCACCATGACACCATTTGCAGAGCACAATTATCAAATCAATATCCTGAAGGTCAGGGTCACACTCAAAGATCCAATGTAAAATATATATTCTTATGTCCACTCTATAACTTATTGACCATTCAAAGGTTTTAAAATTACAAATGATCACCACCATGACACTATCTGCAGAGCTCAACATCCAGGTTGCTTCCCCAAATGTCAAGGTTATATGTTCTTCATAACTTTTTGACCATGGAAGATTCTAAATAACTTGGCACAAATAATCACCATCATAAGACTATGTGCTTATGATATGCATAGCACAATATCAAGATCATGGTTGGTAAAGGGTCAAGAAGTACAATTTCATTCACTGCGGAAGGGGATTTAGCTATCCTTCAGACTGCCTTGTTCTTTTTTATAGTTGCCATAGCCATGGGCAAAGTTAATGACTCGAGCATTTATTATCGCAGTGATTTATTTAAAATTTTAAAGTGAAATTGGAGTAAAGAGATCAAATGACGTAAGAGAAAAAAGATTCATAATCCAGCTGGTCCTATTGAAAATAACGGTTGGTTTTGTTTTGTTTCGTTTTGTCTCCCCATATCTACCTACGAATTTAGTTAAGCTATAATCTACTTCAGTGCATATAACATGCCAGATATGTCGAAAAATTGTCTTGTTGACATTATGTATGGCTTAATAAAGCCAAAAAATCAATCTGATAACATGGTAATTTTTTTATCTCTCAATACATGCTTCAGTTTTGTTTTGGTGGTTAATGCAGTTAATATAAAAAGTATACATAATTCATTTCGCGGGTTTGTCCGGACAGTGAACTTGAAATTAATTTCATAATTAATGTGTTTCAAATCTTTAAGACATTAATTGTATATTATATCATATGTATTAGGAAGATTTGAAGAAATTAATTTTGTATGTATGTATTATGTATTAGGGCATGACAAGACGTGATACACTAGAAGATGAGACTGGTAAGAAACTTCCGGCAATGACAGTTTTCTCGCTAGCAATTGATTTCTTAATGAAGGATGTTGTTGATACTCTAAGCAACCATGTTGATAACATATTTATTGTGTCTGATATACACTGGGTGCTTACTGTTCCGGCGATATGGAACGATGCAGCTAAACAGTTCATGAGAGAGGCAGCACAACAGGTATATTTCATCAATCATATTTTATAATCGAAACGGATAAAACTATTTAAATAAGTTAAACGCTTTAAGTGTAAATGAACAAAGAATCAAGTCATTAATAATATGTCTATAGATACATACCAATATGTTACATATTTCCAAACTTGTTCATTTAAGTTGAGCTTCTACTAAAGAAGGGAACTATTCATATAACCCTATGCAATCACTGTCCTCTATAGTCGCGAACTGTCGCGGCCTTATCTTAATCAAGAATATATTTACATAGTTATTTCCATTATTTGCATATTTTCTTTTAATACAAATATTTATTTTACGAATCTAAGCTGATTTGAATAATTGACATTACACCGCCTGTCAATCAAACTGGCAGTGGTCTCAGAGATCGTTATCAGTTCCACGCTAAGATGCCTGCAAAGTCCATCATTTTCCTTAGACAAACTACTTGTCTAAGACAATGGTGCAGAAATGATTCAGTTTGAAATTTTTTAATTTTCTGTCAATTTAAAGCTTTTTTATCTAGTTACCAAATATACTGACATATTGACAGTAAGTTAGTTTATTGTACAAAAAAGTCAATAATTTTCTACATATGGAAATGATAAATACGAAACATTTATCCTGACTATAACACAATGCATTGAAAAAGGGAAAGGTTTAAAGAAATCCACTTTTTTATTTCTATTCTATCTAAAGTTCAATAAATTAATATTAAATATTAAAATAGATCTGCTTAATACGAAACTAATACCATCATGACTGATGTATGTGAAGCTTTTTTTAAGAGAATAATGTTGTATTGTCGTGAATGTTAACAATACATAATCACAGATCAGAAAAAGTTAGCAAGGGCATGCAATTTTCTGAATCAATTTTTGCAATTCATGAACAAATTAATTTATTATCAAAACTGAATTTCGCACATAAAAGGTACCCTGCGAAACTCTCCATACTCGAAGAAAAAATCACAAGCTAATACCTTTTTTACAAGATAACTCACGATCTTACACCAAATTATCTTTCGTCTCTAGTCCCGCCATCCGTAGGCAATACTTAAAGATATAACTAGGATCAAACCGTACGCAGAACAACGCTTTAAGATCCCCCTCTTGCCGTCCGTAATACGGGACTGGAATGAAATTCTTCATCATCTTTCAAATATAAATTGAAACATAATCTGAAATGTCCACATTATTTATACATTGGAAATAGGAAACTGCAAGTTCTACACACACGGCTTCGCACCGGATGTAGTTTACTTAAACACCATCTTTTCAGAAAAAAACATTTCTCAGTCAGAACTATGTAGCTGTGGTTTTACTGAAACTACACACCACTTCTTTTTCATTTGTCCACTTTACAATGAAATAAGAGAAAGTTTCATGAACATCTTATCAAACTACTGTACTTTAACGTTGCAAACACTACTATATGGCGACTGTAACATGAGTGATAATACTAACTGTAATATTTTTTCTTGCTGTTCAAGATTATATCAGCAAGAGCAAAATATTTCCGTAATAACGATACCCTTCTTTAATCAATGCCATACTGTTAGTGCCGTCTGGAAATATCTTCTTTTCTCTGCTCTCTTACTTCTTCTTTTCCTCTCCTTTTCAGATAGTTTATTATTTTACAAAACATATTTTTTAAACCTTCTTCTAACAAACTACGAACTCATATGTTTTGTATATGACATAAAATTCATTCTTATTAAACAATTACTCATTGTGCTTTCAAGCATATCCATGTACATGCATAGACACACTGCCAATATATAGCAAATAAAAACTAGGATAAGACCTATATAACCATCAGCTTTCGGTTCTGATCCTTTTTCATTCATTTCATGTGTTGTAAAGTTCTATAGACCCCTGTAAATTGTAAATGTGTATACTTGTTTGAAATAAACTATGTTTAAACTAAAACGTCATTAATACGTGAATGCAGATTTTTTTACTTGAAAATACCTTTAAAATACCATAATATATTTATACATTGAATAATAGATCTTCTATTCAACAAAACCATTAAAAGCATCAAAATTTTAGATAAACAAAATATATATAAGGTAATTTCATTGATTACATTAGTGGCAAAACAGTCTTGTCAAAATATCGGTACCGTATTTTGTCTATGGATTTTACTGACCGGGCCACGTGAATCAGTGGGCGGAGCGATCCCTTTTCTGGCGTAATGTCAATTACTTCATCAAGTCTGATTAACCTTTTGATTTTATAGGCTAAGATTCCAGGAAAGAACCTCAGTTTATGTCTTGAACCTGAAGCCGCATCTATTTATTGTCGTCATCTTCCAGTGTCAAAGTGTACCAAACAAGAAGTTACATCTATTTCTCAGTTTTCACCAGGAACAAAATATCTTGTCCTTGACGCAGGAGGTACTCTTCTTACATGAATTACTAAAACGAAACGCTTAAACCAACTGTTTTCTAATTTGATAAACCTGTCAGACAAAATGTCTTTGTATTTTCTTTTAAATGCGAGTAATATGCCTGATAATTTTCTTTTTTATTTTTAAAGAGTAAAGGATTTTTGAGTGGTTAATTGTTTGTTTCCTTTAACAGGAGGAACGGTTGACATAACTGTACATGAAGTAACTGACAATGGAAATTTGAAAGAACTCCATAAAGCAAGCGGTGGTGATTGGGGAAGTACCAAAGTAGATGAAGCATTTGAAGAGTTTCTATCAAGTATTGTGGGTAGGTAACTCATATTTGACAAAAAGAAATATTTTACCGTAAACCATAATCTTTGAAAAATCATAACGTACACATAAGGAGTAAATATATAACAGTAACTGTCATTTTTACGGCAAGTGTTTTCAAAAAAGCTTTTAAAGCTTCCTACTTAATCCGTAAAATTATTTTATGTCTTCTTTCGTGCAAATGAAAAGAAAACGAATATTCTTTAAACTAACTTTAAATTTGGATATTTTTTCGAAGGTGTTAACTCAGACTTCTTTTAATTATATACTTTTCATCGTTGTATGAACTAATATGTCTCAGATTGTACTTATCAATACCATATTAATATAATAGCAATGATATCAAATTAACCAAAATTTACTTTACTTTATCAATCAATCGTTTTACAGGACCGGTTGTCATCTCAAAGTTCAAAAGTCAATATTTGGAGGATTACATCGACTTTTTTCGTGAATTTGAAAGCAAAAAACGCAAACCTATCCAATCTAATAGATCCGTGACTCTCCGTTTCCCTGCTAGCCTTTCTGACTTATGTCCTGAATTCAAAGGAACGGATTTAAAGGAATTAATACGACAGTCTAGATTTGAAAACAAAGTCCAGGTTTTACGTGATAAATTGAAGATCGATGGTGGTGTTTTCAACGAGATTTTTGAACCAACCGTTCGCAAAATAATAAGTCATGTTGAAAATATATTGACGGAATCTTCAGTTGATGGTTGTGCTGCCATTCTAATGGTTGGGGGATTTTCTGAATCATCGGTGTTGCAAAAGAATGTAAAGTCCACATTCAAAGATCAAAACGTTATCGTTCCAGACGACGCAGGACTAGCAGTCTTAAAAGGAGCTGTCATCTTTGGTCATAAGCCGACAACAATAACTGAGAGGATATGCAAGTATACATATGGGTATGGAACAACTCATACCTACAGTGATAGTTGCAATCATCCTAAAGGAAGAGTTGAAAAGGATGATAATGGTGAATTACGATGTTATAATATCTTTCAAATTTGTGTAAAAGCAGGGCAGTCTGTCAAGGTGGATGAGGAACAACCAGAAAAAATATGCAATCCTCTTACCGATGATCAAACTGCTATTGGTTTTAGTATATATGCATCCTTATCAACAAATCCGCAGCTTACTACAGAAGAAGGATGCGATCTCATTGGAAAATTGAGGGTGCCTATTTCGGACACAAGCACTGGTACAAACCATTTCTTTGGAATAAGTTTTATTTTTGGAGGAACCGAGATTGTTGTTAAAGTCGTTGACAAGGAGTCAGGTGAAATTATGCTAAAATCTGTCGACTTTCTTGGATAGAATGTAAACAAACTGAATCAGAACACTTAAACATACATTACAACTTTTTATTGTTTAATTTGTTCGTATGAAAATATGTTATTTTCTTTAATCATATATACTAAATACATGTACATAATTATAGTTTTGTTTTATCACTTAAAGCACACTGTGGTAACTACACAAGCCTTACATAATATTGGTAAAGATTGCTATTTACATATCATATACCTTAATTTAGTTCATTTTCTGTCGTGGACGATAATCATTTGGATGGCATTTCAATGCACTTGATATAGTAACATCTACATGTATTTGTCTTACTAACTGTAATATAATTACTCTTATAATCATACTTGTAAAGTAGCAAATGCACTGAATGGTTAAAAAAACATGAATGTACTAAACGACTATACTAACTTCAAAAATTATTTTAACTCTCAATTTGCTAATTATGTAGTGAAATGCAATAGATAAGAATTTGTGTCTGAATGATTTTGTCTATTAGTATGCTTCAATTGCATTCAACATTTCCATTTGAGCTACAGCATATGCTTTCATTAAAGAATTATATTATACCTGTATTAATCAGGAGTGTAAACTAACATAAAATATCTACTCATTTATTATAAAATCATGTATAGTGAATAAAAGCAAAATAACACAAAAACAATTGTTTCTGTTGTAATTGCTTTAGAACGATTTTTAACTAAATGTAACTTATTGAATTTGTGTAAAGGATTTGCACTGCTTTGAATTAATAACATAACAGTCAAAGGGAGTGTCATTATTAAAATACCAAACTGGGCTACCAACAGTATAGACTGCACGGATGTGTATCTGGTTTGGCTAAAGGATTTTCATTTTCCGTTCCAGCAGGATATGTGGTTAAAATTATGACCTTTGAAAAAGTAATATTATCTTTAGCCATTAGTCTGGCGAACTCTAAATCAGTACCCGTACGTTTGTATAATTGTATTGTACTCGTTCGATACATAAAACTTAAAGTATCTAGTTATATCAAAATTGGAACGATTTTGTAAATTGAGAGATTAACAATACATTTAGTACAAGCAGTGTTTATTATTCTTAAGACATAAAATCGAAGCTAAATAATCAACATACACACGGGATATTATCGAACAATTAATTGATCGTTGGCTCGTTGGCGGAGAAATTGTAAATACTGGTTCATTATCCAGTTAAGCTATTTAGGCGGATCTACTGCCCAGAAACGGACAAAATATTTGGTACAATCGGCGTTAAATCAACTGACAAAAATCCAAATGGGACCGTCTTATCCGCGGCTCTATACTGTTTGAAGACTTTTTTTATTTAGATATTAAGATCCTATAACTTTTAATTTGATTTTAATTTAATTTCAAACACAACTAAACCGTCTCTGACGCTTCCAAAGGCCCTAAATTCGTTCAACAGTGCTTTTTGCTACTTCATGACAGCGCACTTTGAAATTTGTATCAATGGATTTCTTGCTTCCTTTTGTTAACGAGACGGAGATAATCCCAAGTGTACTTTTATGCGCTAAATTGTGTTTCACTGAAGTTGGATTGAATCACTAACACGATGTCGCGTTTTATAGTTAAATGGTCGTTCTTTTATGGAATACCCCCAATAATATATAACATTATTATGCGCATGACTTTAACAATTAGGCATTTTAAACAGTAACAAATATTTTAGTGGAAAGCCACAATGTTATCTCTTGGAAATCCAAAGTCTATCTGTCCAATTTTTCTATCTTTACAAAATTTCTAAAAATGGTTTCGTTTTACACTGACCAATAGAATGTTTACTTTTTGTTTCATAAATAACAAAATGATAAATCAGGTTTCTATATAAAATAATGTAACATAGCAACATGGAATTTATAACAACAATGATAACCTGCATATTTTATCAGTCATAAGATTTAACAATTTAAGAACAGACAGCTTATTTGACATTATCACCTTCTTAAATTATAAAAAAACTTTTAGCACAATTAATTAGACAAAGAGGAAAAGTTACGTTTATTCTCCCGGTAACATAAGCATTAATTTGACATCTGTTAATATTAAAACATTAGACATTTGTAACTTTAACATATTTGATATTTCACACATTCTTTTGAAAATATGGTCTTTTTAGATAATAATAAAAAAATTCAATTAAAGCGTGCATATTAATTTATTATTTTTGTAAAAGAATTTCGCTGTTTTTTTGCTGCACGAAACTTCTCCCTCAGTAGTTCATAAACACCTGTTCAAAACCTATTGGTCATTATCCATAAAATAGCATAGTTTCAGACTGACAAACAATTGCTTGTAAATTTAAAACAGGCTCAAATAAATAATGATTGTACAAAATAGATGGTTTCAATTTGCATAAAAGTATTAAAAAAAGCATTTACTCTCGATAATTGGGTGGAAACATTGTTTTAATAGTTCACATGAATGATTCTATCAAAATCAAATCATTCAGTTCAATTGTATTTCTAAACTTAGTATGTAGGCAGCCATCTTATTCTGTAGACTGTAATGCTTTAAACAACTTTTTAACACAAGTATCACTCAAAGATAATTTTAAATGAATTTAAACAAAATTTACCCAACGGTCCAGAAAATGTTGATTAAAGTTCATTTCTGTCTAAATTTAAGATCTGGCAGCCATCTTGATCAGCAGTCTTGAATTTATCTTCTTTGTTTTTGTAAAAAAACAACACCAATAAATGATATTACCTATCCATGTATTTTTCAATATTTTTATTAGTCAAAAATCAAAATGCTCGCAACTTCTTGTCTCCCTTTATTTACATTAAAATTGAAGCAAATTTACAAAAAGGTACGGATATATAATTCAAAACTATGATAAGTGGGGTGTGCATTCTTTTGAAACAGTCACAATGAATTTTCATTCCGAATAAGTTTCAGATCAAGTCTTGCATACTATTGGAGAAATGCTTCGGGGACAGACCATTGGAAAAAAGACTTAGTAATAGTAAAACTTTAGTAATAGTTTATGTTATCCTATTGATCATAGTAATTGTTTAAGATAATATTCTCCTATTGGTCATAGTAATTGTTTAAGATTATATTCCTCTATAAATCATATGAATAGTTTAAGTTATAATTGTTCTCCTATTGATCATAGTTATAGTTTATGTTCCCCTATTGATCATATTAATTGTTTAAGATAATATTCTCCTATTGATCATAGTAATTGTTTAAGATTATATTATTCTATAAATCATATGAATAGTTTAAGTTATTGTTCTCCTATTGATCATAGTTATAGTTTATGTTCCCCTATTGATCAAAGTAATTGTTTAACCTTTTACCCTATGAGCATATTGTGCAAAATGGCCGTTTTCATTGGAAGGCCTCCTGTTACAACTTCAAACTGCTATGAAACTATGACAAATGTTTCAATACTAATGAAACTTGGCACAAATGTTGACTGGACCATAGCCTCTGTAACAGCATGCTCAATTTAAATTTTCTATTACCATGGCAACGGGGGTCGTCTCAAAAGTGCAAAAAAATCACTATTTTGCATTGTTTTTTCCATCAAAACTGATTTCAAAGTGCTGCAACTTCTCAATGAATTGAAATAGTGTAAAAGGATTTTCAGCGTCGGTTACAAGTTACCCTTAGATCGACCTGAGGCCATTTTTAGCCTTTCACATGTCCAAAATTTTCTTGACGATGAGGACGACTATCGCCCTCAACCATTCAAGCCCCCAAACTGCACGGGGGGGGGCATCCCCCTTCTGGCAGGCAACCCCTGATGTACCATTTTGATGGGGGTGATGCCGAAAAACAAATCACTTTTTTACACAATTGTTGACACAAAAAACAGTGTTTGGGGTCTACATAGGGTATTTTTTCACTGTTTGAGGCATCAAAAAGGGGGGTCAAAAAGCCGTCAAAACACATCTTTATGAGGTAAAAGGTTAACAATAAATGATGAAAAACCTTGGAATTACCAAAAACTAGTATTTCCATTTTAACACATGCCCTTACACCTAATTTGGCGAAAAATTGTTGTCTTGTAACATGTTTTTATTTAATTAAATAAAACTTTTACCCCATCAGCGTATTGTAAAAATGGCCGTTTTTGAAAAGCCTCCTGTTACAAGTTCAAACTGCTATGAAACTATGAAAAATGCTTCAATAACAATGAAACTGGGCACACATGTTGACTGGACCATAGCCTCTGTAACAGCATGCTCAATTGTAAATTTCCTGTTACCATAGCAACTTCTCAATGAATTGAAATTTTGTAAAAGGCCTTTCAGTGTCGGTTACTAGTTACCCTGAGATCGACCTGAGGCCATTTTTAGCCTTTTACATGTCCAAAATTTTCTTGGCGATGAGGGGGACTACCGCCCCCCCCCCCACTCTAACCCCCAAAACAGAAGGGGACTCATCAAAAAAAGTGTTTAAGATGATATTTTTCTATTGATGGTAGGAATAGTTTAAGATAATATTTCCCTATTGATCATATTAACTGTTTTAAATAATATTCTCATATTGATCATAGGAATAGTTTAAGAAAATATTCCTCTATTTATCATAGTAACTGTTTAAGATAATATTCTCCTGTTGACCATAGGAATAATTTGAGATAATGTTCTCCTATTGATAAAATAATATACTCCTACTGATCATAGGAATAGTTTAAGATAATATTCTTCCAATGACCATTGTACTACTTTAAGTTTATGTCCTCCTCTTGATCAAATAATAGTTTAAGATAATGTTCCTCTGTTGATCATAGTTATTGTATGAACCAATCTGACCCTATGGATTATAGTAATAATTTAAAATAATATCTCATATTAATCATAGTCAATGTTTAAGTTATCGCTCCTCTATTGATCATAGTAATTGTTCAAGATTATGTTCCCCTATTGACCATAGTTAGAGTTTTTGTTAAGTTTCCCTCTTGATCATAGGAATACACGCCCGGCAAACTGTCACTCCACTTCAAAATTGTGGTGTACGGTAAAACGAGCGAACGGCATTTCCGAGATAGAGCGGAAGGTCGATTTAAACGCCTAATTGTAAGTATTGTTTATGTTTTTGTCTTGTTATTCATTTTAGTTGCATTTTTTCGAAAAACGGAAAATGTAGTTACGTGAAGGATTGATTGAGGCTTCCAATGATTCAAGCTGTTACAAAAAGAAAATTATATTAAGCCCGGGACAACTTTTCTCCCTGACGAAGCGAACGATGATTTGTAGAATATTGAACTTCCCAACCATAAAAATACCACACCCTTCATATTTCTTGAAAAAGTTTATTAGTAAATTATAAACACGTAATTAGAACTTGTCCTTTGTGCAACAAAAATTACTCCTGAAGGATTTCTTAAATTTGAAATCGATATTTTTCGAAAGTAGTGGAGCGAAAGGGCAAGAGATGGAGCAAAAGGTTCGATGTTGAGCGCAATGAGATATTAATTTGACGTATTAGGAGGAGCGTAGTCTATGATTTTTTATATATAAAAGCTAGAGAAGTTAAAATAGACATGATCAAGTGTTAAGATCGAGATATATATACCTTTTAAAGACAACTGATAAACTGTGATATCCTTTCAACGACTATAGCGTAATAACTGTAATCGCGAAGGTGTCACCTATGGCTGCCGTGTACATGCCATTATTTATGTTCGAAATTTGGATGAGGCCCGACCATTGAATCATACACGTGTATGCATGGAATAATACAGGATGCCACTTTTTCGAGGTCAATCATGATTTTTCACACGGTAATGTACATTTAAAAACGTGTGTCCGTGCAAATTCGACAAAATCGAATATTTTCAGTTCTACCGCGAACAAATGTTTCCGAGCAGGTACGTGTAACGCGATTGTTTACGACAAAATGTTATGTTTTTCGAAAAGTTAGATATTCAAGGTGCAGAACGGAAACAAAATTATGCTTTGCATGGAACGCATTAAATTAAATGGATCACTTATACCGAGTTCAGTTCACAATGACTTTCTGTCATTAATAGCTCTAACGTACCTGTTCAGAGCAAACACAAGTAAGCCACGTTTTCATGAATTTGTAAGGTGGGAAATCGCTATGAAAATGGTTGACCAAGTGTCAGTCGTTATGAGGGTATAACACGTGTTCCAGTTATGTTTCAAGATACTTCCTTATTTAGCATTGTTGTTTAGTTTATTATTTTCCTCTCAAAGTGTAAATAGAAATGTTTACTTTTATATTCAAACACTGCAGTACAAATCTTGGTTTAAGAAAAAAAATAAGTTAAAATAAATATCTAAGATTTTGATTGTTTATCTATGAACAAAACGAGCGTAATAAAAATGGCAGAGCTCAGTTGGTGTACGGACTAAAATTATCAATAATATAATAGACCTAGTTATAGCAGAAATTTCTATTTACGCTTTGAGAGGAAAATAATAAACTAAACTTATAGTTTAAGTCAAGGTTCTCCCATTGATCATGTTTTCGAGCCAATGATGAATCCCATGAATAGCTTTAGAGTTATACCTTGACCAAGAAAATTCCAGCAAAATTGCTATTATATAATAAAGGATATAATAAAAACCTCCAGATAAGCCTAAATATATTTTTTTAAAAACTTGACAAAATGTAGTACAATTTTAAGAAAAGTAAAATGGTTGTAGTTTTAACTGATAAATTATGTGTTATGTGCAATTAATGACTGACTTTTCAGTATTTGTCACCATATTTATACTGCTTGACTGACCCAGTAAGGGCTAGTTTTGCATATCTTGACCCCTCCAAAAATTTATGGACAAACATTTTTTTATTGAAATATTCTAGATAATTTGCTTATCTTACAAGTTTGAAGCAAAGGTAGTACCTTTAAAAAAGGTTTGATAGAGGGAGGTAATAAATTTACATAATTTGTCTGCATTTGTGCCCCCAAAAAAGATTTTTTCCTTAAAAAAATGTTTTTTTTTTTTTTTTTTTTTTGGTACATTTTAATTAACCATAAAGTGAAGTGTGCGTACAAACAAAGAAGAATGCTGTCACAGTGAAAGAGATTACGCTGTGATATTATGAGGGATCAGGGCGTTCCTGTTGCAGAGATTGCACACCAAGGAGGTCAAGGTATGTCATTCTAAGTTTTTTAATATACGTTTTTGTCTTAAATTAAAGTGTCTGTTATTGTTGCATTGTTGTTGTTTCAGGCAAACAAAAGTAAGAATTTTCCCTTTTTTCAGACTCTCATGGATTTGGTATTTCAGGTCAACAGTCTACGAGACTACAAGAGACCGGTTCCCATGCTCCTAGACCAAAATCTGGACGCTCCGTGGTCTCCAACGTAAGGACTGACAGACTATTGCGCGCACCTACCTCCAGAACCGAAAATTAACTTTCCTGCCCGGAGGCTGGTCCGACAGGAAGCTGGAGTGAATGCTTCAAATTCTACTGTGAGACGCTGAATTAGTGCCGCTGGCCTCGGGTAGACTGGTCATGCGTGTTATTCGCAGATGAGTCGAAATTCAACATGTTTCAAAATGATGGCCGTGTTTACATCCGTTGGCGTAAAGGTAAAAAGTTCAAGGATAATTGTGTGATTCCAACTGTGAAGTTTGGAGGTGGTGGATTGATGGTGTGGGGTGGCATGAAATACATGGGGCCATGCTTACTAGAGTTGATGGACGGTTAAATGGTACAGGATATGTGAACATTCTGGAAAATTTTGTAGTGCCATCAGCCCATCTCCTTGAATATGAGGACAATAACTTGCTACAGCATGACAATGCGGCATGTCATAGAGCTAGATTAGTTCATGACTGGAAGGAGAACAATGGCATAAGGTGTTTTCAATCGTCCTCACAATCACCAGACATCAATCCCATAGAAAACTTGTGGTGGGATGTCAAATGTTGACTTAAGAATCGATTAAGTCGCAACATGGTTGAACTGGAGGCAAAGCAGTGGCATCATGGGAGGCCATACCCAGAGAAAGGTTCTCTCGTCGGCTTGTGAGAGGCATGTCTAACAGAATACAGGATGTCATTGAAACCCACGTAGGGCATACCAAGTATTAAGATGCACAAACTGTAATGTATGAACGATGATGTTTTGGGGACAATTAGACTGCTATATATAATTTTGACTGATTATTACATGTATGGCCTGAAAATGTTGACAAGTGTTGTTTTTTCAGATGTTTTATGATATTGTTAAAGATTAAAGAGGTATATTTAAATAGATAATTTATTCCTTTAACTGTTGATTCATTGATATTTTTTATTTCATATGATTTGTAACTATGTCCAAAAACCTTTGGAGGGGACTGTATTGTAAGTGCTGTTTACAATGTGTGAATTACTTTCTTGGTTTTCTTCATAATATTTTACTTTCAAACACATTTTCAAAATCGCCATGAACATTAGAATGAATTTGGAGGCATGCTGCTTTAAACAAGAGTTGTCACTGTAAAGTGACCATTACTCATGGGATGTTCTTTTGAATTTAGTTGGCATAAATATTTCATTGAATATGCTCTAGAATATTTATATGGAAGAGCTTGCTTTTATTCGTGAAATAACAGCCTCAAAGTGTCCATCCACAAATTCAAGATACGATGAAATAACATTTCATCTGCTGTAAGATTATTTTGCATCAACTCATTTACATTTTACCTTTTAGAAAAATAAACAGTCCACAAATTAAAGTATCCACGAAAATGATATTGTGACAAAATAAACCCACAAAATTTCATATTAATGAAACTAAGTGGATTCACAGTAATTATCTGCACATTCTTCTTAAACAACCATGTTCTTCTCATTGAATTAAGAATAGTTCTTAGCCCTTTGACATACGAAAGAATTATCACTAAAATTGCATATTACTGGAAGTAAAAAAATAGCGCCATGATGGCCCTGGGTCGCTCCCAAGAAACAACTGTTTTTCAGTGTAAATGAACTTACCTAAAGGCAAGTCCAGCTCAACTTTTACTTTCCCCTTATATATACTTTCACAACGCTAACTGTTTTTTATTCTTCTTCTTCATTATGAAAAATAGGGCCAAGATGGCCCTAGATCACTCATCTGACTAGGCATTTCATTTTTCACTATATAAACGTAAATATTGTGTCAAGTTTTGTTAAAATTATCTATGTTGCAAGAGTGTTCCTTTGAGACTACATATATGTAGAATAAATGCAGAATAAATGACATAGAGGGTATTTGTTTGTTTGTGTGTAAGATGAAATTTTATTTCATCGAGTGAGCTTTAAAAACAGTATTCTCACGAGTGGCGTAGCCACGAGTGAGAATACTGTTTTTAAAGTTCACGAGATGAAATAAAATTACATCTTACACAACAAACAGACAAATTTTCTTTTTATTTTATGCTTAAAAACAAGTTAAAACGAAATTTCCATAATTTTAACGTTAATTTTAAAATCTGTTTCCCCCATTGAGAGCCCCATTTAGACGGAATTTCTCATTTAAAACAAGAAGTCTTGAGCTGAAAAATAAGTCCGCCAATCAAGGTTAAATGACGGTGATATTTATTCATTTTATTAAAAAAATATGAATGATCGCTTGTTTTAATCATAAAAACAAACAATTCTTGCAGGAGAAAATTCCAACCATCCATCCATATTTCTGTTACTTACTGAGAATTTATATTAGACCTGGCTTTCTAAAATGTAAACGGCAGCCATTTTTTAAAGTTGTGTATTTCATGGGAGGAAAATAATTGTGTAAGATTCAGAAGGATATAATTTGGATTTGTTAGTCATACACCTTTTTAAAAGAAAGAAAACTTATTTGAGGATTGTAACAGACAAAAAATAAGTGTTGACAGAAGTGAAAACATTCAGAAAAGGAGCTAGGAAAATGGAAAAATTGGAAGCTTGCTGAAGGAACGCTGGGTTGTTTTAACTTATTTTACGAGTGATGGCTGTCAATGCTTTTCAATTTTTCATAAAGCATACGGCAGTTATTGCTCGTAGGATACTTTAATATGCCCAAATGTCATCAAGAGCCCGTTTTGCATGGGGAAGGAATGTATTTTTCAGACTGTAAAAACGAAACAAAAAAAATTTAGAGACAAAATTTGGTGATTGGAATTTGAAGGAATAGAAGTAAGTTTTCTCTCTGTGTTACTTTTGACATTTAAGTTATTTATCTATTTCAGCTTTGCTATTTCTTTTAACAGCCTGACATTGTCAGAATTGTCAGTAAAAATAAAATTGAGGTACCACATGGGGAAAATCTTAAAAAAGTAGTTTCGTCATTGAAAAAAGTGAAATTATATTTTGATAATTTTCACTGTGAAATTATCAAATATAATTTTCACGGATAAATCAGTAATCCACTGAAAAGCATAAAATAACAAGGTATATTTTGATGGTAAGGTGTTAATGTTTTAAACTTTTTATACATTCTATATGGTATCATAACTGTGCCTCAAAATAATTACAATAGGTTAAGCAATGTACAAAATATCAAAAGAAGGCCAGTTGATATAAATATTCAATTCAGTACCAGAAATTACAGCCTTGGTCCGAATATCATGCCTGTATGTCAAAAAGCAAGAAATAAAGTCGTGTGGTATCAAAAGAACTAGAAGTTGGTCCGCTGCTATCAAAAATCAATTTGGCATCACAAATTACACCCATGGTCAAAATTTCATGTATGTATGTCAAAAATCAAAACTGTAGGTCAAGCTATATCAAAAATATCAACAGGAGATCAAATTATATCAAAATTTGATTTGACATTATAAGTTACACCCTAAGTCTAAATTCCGTGTCCGTACGTCAAAAAGCAAGAAAGTAGGTCGACTGATATCAATAATACTAAAAGTAGGTCAGCTGCTATCAAAATTCAATTTGGCATTAGATATTACACCCCTGGTCCAACTTGAAAATCTGTATATCAAAACACAAGAATTACCTCTAAGTGTAACCTTAACCTTTAATCTAGAGATTCATGCATGTGGCACTGCTTCTCAAAAGTGGTGAACATTTCTATGAAGATTCATAAGAATTTACTATGCGTAGAGGATATATGCTCTGGAAAAAAACAATATTTTGTCATCATATTGAGTGACCTTGACCGTGCAAATATTAACATTTAATATTTGTTTCACACCAGTAGTCATGATAATGAACATTTGTGTTCAATCCCTCAATAAATGATCACTAAATGGTGCGAATACACATTTCATATTTTTATCTGACCTTTGACCCTATTTGTGACCTTGATCTTGGCTGCAGGGACCTAAATTTTACATGCATTATTCCGCCTTTCAAAGGTGAACATTTGTGCTAATTATTTTGAAATCCCTTTATGCATATAGAGGTTTTGCTCCTGACAAGCAAGTTTTTTTGGTGACCTCTAAGTTTGACCTTGACCTTTAACCTTAAAATCTAGATTATGCACATGACACTGCTTCTTATAATTGCAAAAATGTCAATGAAGTTTTATATATATCCCTAAAAATTTGTAAGAGATATACGCTGGACAAAATCTCAATAATTTATCATCTTGAGTGACCTTGACTATCATATTTAATGACCTTGATCTTGCATTATATTAACTGAAATCACATGTTTTACACCAGAAGTCATAATGACAATTGTGTTTCAATCTCTCAATAAATGATGACTATATAGTCCAAATACACATTTTCATATTTTATCTGAGCTTTAACCCCATATGTGTGACCTTGACCTTAGCCGCAGGGACCGAAATTTTGCTCGCAACTCTCGGCCTGACAATTGTGAGCATTTTTGCCAAGTTGTATTGAAATCCCTATATGCATGTAGAAGGTTTGCTCCGGACAAGCGTTTTTCAATGACATCTAAGTGTGACCTTAACCATTGACCTGGAGATCTGGCGAGCGTTTCACTAACATTCCGTCAATCTTGCGTATCTTTTTACGTAAATTTGGACTTACGCAAAACGTAAATTTACGTTAGTTGCGTTTCACTTATCAGAACATGCAATTTACGCCAATAATAAGTGAGCACGACTTTACGTTTAATCTTACGCAAATGCGTAGCTAAGAAAGTTCAGTGAAACGCAAATTAATATGTAAGTTTTTCAATGTAGTTATTCAATGTAGTTAATATAACATTATAAAATTTAACATAGTCAATGTAAATGTATTTTTCAGTTATTTAATTAAAAGATGGACATATAGCATTACCTGTTTTCAAATGCCTTTTAATTTGGCATCAGATATTACATATGTGTACATATTTTGTCTTTATAGTAATATTTTGTTCTTTCTTCAAATGTTTTTTTTTTTTTTTGTAATAATAAGATATTTTCATCGATTTGCCGCCATTTACCATTTTACTAGGCTCCTTTCTTATGTAAAACATAATTTTCGTCAAGGGAAAAGTATTGGTTATACAGGGATTTATGCTAGGTATATATAAATATCATTTTGGATTTCACTGTGCTTAAAGTATAAATTTTAAATTGTGTCAATATTAATGCATTTTTAACTTAAGTATATTATAATTTTATCCATGCATGAACGTTCATGATCCTTTCATATTAAACAAATTATGAACAGTCTTAAAATAACAATTTCACGGGTGTTAAAATTCAAACATTATTATTTATGACGAATTATTTTATTTCATACAATGCTAAATTTTAAGGTTCACGTTGAAGAGTCAACTCATTTCTATGTTGTCCGTCGCATAAGATATTGGTTGACACCGAGTTTTGCAAAACGTATATATTAGCTTACTGTTTAGTGTATGCTTTAAAAAGCTAGTATCCTTAAAAATGACAGAGACATAGTTTGTTGAAACATGATTTAAATTATTTAGACAAATTACGATTTGTACGTTTGCCAATGAATTATCTATAACAAAAAACTAAAAATCGATATGGCTGTGGGACTTTTGTTCGTGTATGCTACCTTATGCTGAGTGATAACTATTGAGTACCGTGGTTAAATTGTGGAATATAACTTGATCCTAAGGAAAGTCTCTTAGTTACGAACAAGATTAAATTCGCCTTATTGAGCAATCTACATTGTAGCAGTGCACATCTCGAGGGTTAAACGGAAAACTGTCGTAAGTCACATTTATACAATAGTTGCTTTGCTACCTTTTTGTAAGTTTTAAAGTCACAAACAGGTATCAAATATTCTTTCTTTAATAATTTTATAGCTGACATCCAGAAAAAAAGTGTATTATACAAGTATGGACGCTAACCGAGTTCAATATTGATTTTTTAATATAAATCACATCATATTCACCAAATTATTGCAAATATAGAAACTGCAACAAAGAGTTCCTTATTTTACAGAGGCGAACAGTATTATAGAGTCAAAGTTTAAGTGACCTAAGATAATAATAATCCTGAGGAAATGTTTCCAAAATCTTAAACTCTAGAATACCCTTCGCCTCAGTGAATACATTGTGTTTGAAAAAAAGACCTTGCGCACATAATCATAAACAGGAACATTCAAAGTTCACAAAGTGGTATCATTTGAGTCCGCACTTTAGTTATTGGTTTTAGGGTAGTGAACTGTAATTATGATTCTGACGACCCATTTTAAGTTCAAATGAAAATGCCTATAAATTTCAAAAGTGTATAAGTCAGTAAAAATCCATTCTTTAGTTATGGATGTTGGACATTCACCCGGAACGTATATGTGAAATTTTGAATGACTACCTTCAATGACTGAGGATATATCTAATTCCATAAAAACTACCTCTGATCGCCTTTCAAAATTACACTTTATTTAGTTCTGCTCATTGCTTTCTCGTTCAGGTCACACGCTTTCTATTTAGTGGGGACCATACGCAGCTTTTCGAAAGTGTCGTATTGATAACCGCCGTATGAACACATCTGCAGATGTTTCTATGTTCAAAACTTCACCATTGTCATGTAAAAATGTTCAAATTCTGCTTAAGTTCGTGAAACATTTTCAATTTTGTTGTGTTGGGCATTATTTAGGGATTCTTTATTACTCTCTATTTTAATAGTAACGTTTTCATGTCACAATTTGTATTGTTATCTTAGTACAATAATAGACCTGTCACACCAAACAAGAGATACAAACATATGTCTCCATTATTTTTTTAACAAAACAAATATTTAAAATTTAATATAGACTATATTAGATTATTGATAATTATGTGACGAAATTCTTCATAATACATGTAATAATTTTGCATTAAGTTTTATTGTTTATAAACAATTAACAGGATAACCCCAAGGTATGAGGTACAACAGTTTTCCATTAAAATATACAGTACCTTTATCAAACTTCAGTATTGTAGACTGTATGCAACAAAAATGTGACTTACAACACTTTTCCGTTCAGTCTTCGATCTCTCACTTGTCAGTTAGCTATCACAAATAATTTTGTGAAAATTCAAAGATACCGCCTAAAGTTACTTAATGAAGGAAGGTTAATTACTGTCCATTACCAGCCCATCAAATTTCTTCAATAGAAATTCGAGTTCAAAAATACTACCAGTCAGCAGAATCCAAAACAGCAAAAATAAATTAAAAAAGATAAGGTAGAAAACAATTTAAATGTGAAAAATTAATAAATATATAAAGTTCAACATGTTATGTTGTCATCACTGTCAACCTGTAAGAAAGTTTTGGTTTTAAAAAAGAGAAGATCTCGAGAGAAAATTAAATGC
The DNA here is from genome assembly GCF_026571515.1 of Ruditapes philippinarum. Lineage (NCBI taxonomy): Eukaryota > Metazoa > Mollusca > Bivalvia > Venerida > Veneridae > Ruditapes > Ruditapes philippinarum. The sequence goes on from NW_026855611.1 coordinate 424,581, forward strand.
ATTGTCAGTTTTGGTATTTCTATGTCCGTCGCTAAATTCCATTTTATGATCCAACTGGGATTCCCCGTTTATTTGTATTTAATATGTCGGGATATTTCTATTAGGCCACACATCTATTTAAACAATTTTAATTGTATTGTGCCGCTATGATACTTTGAGAGTGATGTAGCATTTGTTGTGTACACAAAAGTTTACAATCTTTGTCTGAATAGGTAAAGCAGGTTTTTTTAGAAGAGAATATAGTACAAGATTAAAAAAATAGACTTTTAAGTGTCTGGATTGGCAAAGTTGGTAAAGGCAGTGGTATGCAATACAACTTTTATGTTTCCCTATTTTTTCAGTTTTACTAAAGATGCAAATGAATTTGAAAATAAAGGTAGTTTTGTTATAATATCTAATAATGTAAATTTACAAATGTACCACTCCAGTAAAAATATATTTTATCCTGTGTAGTGTGTAGTATGCATTAGTCATAGTTCTTGTGCAGTGCTAGAGTATTTCGTGCCAACTGAAAGATAGTTGAAATAATTTGTGTATATGTAATCATTCCATCTAGTATTCAGTATAAGGTTCGCTAGATTTTACTTTTGAAAACAAAACAAAATGTGAAGTTAGAAGTTAATAGAAATTACAAACTTTATACTTCTTTACGTCAAGGTAATAAAAAATTCGATTTTATTGTTTATAATTATATAAAACTTATTTTAAATTTGCGAAAAAAGTACAATACGAACCAGTCCTGCATTGATATTTAACTACAAGATTATCTGACAAGCTTACCTACTGCATTACACTGACAGTTGATTAATGTATCGATTTTTTAAATTTATATCGCAAGCCTGTGTGCTGGGGGCAGGGGACATATTCGAATGATGGCCCCGGTCAAATTTTTTAATAACTCAGACATGGTGTTTTGAAGGTACTGATAACTTCTGATATTTCTCTGTCATTGTAATTCTTTCTTGTTTGTGTGTAGGAAATGAGAAGTATTTTTGGGTTTTTATCCGAAACTAAGCATATTGGTAGCTTTGTATGTATTTCTGACTCTCCGAATGGAGGTGAAAAAGTTAAAAATCAATCTTTGACAGTTGGCGCCAAGCAAGTAAGAAATTTCAGATAAATTTTGTGAAAAATCTAAACGTATGACAGACACTTTATTTGTCATTTCTGAAAATGCCATAGCTTGCACTGCGTGTTACTGATGTTTTTAAAGGAATCAGGCGGATTCTGGAGTATGCTGCACCTTCATGAAGATTGCCGATATTGGTATATTTTAGGTGTGATTTTGGCTAGGTGGGGGTAAATATAAATTGCTGTCAGTCATTTTTTGAAGGAGCAATGCATGCAAACTATTATTTTCTTCAATGTATGTCATATATCATTGAATAATGCTGTGCAACTGGTTATCTGCCTGTGAAACAGATTTTGAAATATTTGGAATTGTGTTTCTGGTCACACTGAAATACAAATTTTTTCACTTTTAGGTCCCCTGCCCCCTAAAGATAATATACACAATACATATATGATAACACCGTTTTACACCGTAATAGTGGACTTGACCACCGCGTCACGTACTAAAAAATTATCCTAAACGTACAGTAATGTACCTCAATCATAATTATCATCAGTTGTATCATCGCATCACGTTGTTTATTTCATTATCACAAAGAAAAAGAAGAGACTAAGAATATTTTATTTAACTCGTTATACATAAAACTAATATAGAAAAAGTTGTTCTCACAATATAACAAAACTAATAATTATCTGGAGAATTAGCTCTAATGATTATGAAATTAGTGTTGAATACAAGATTCTATGTCATTAATGAAGAATTTAACAGTGAATATATTAAAGACTGTTATAGTCTAGCATATAAATTCAATAAATCTTTTTTTCTTTTTTTTTCACGTGGCGCAATAGATAAAAGTTTACGTTTTTTTATTGATCTATAATTTGACTAAGCATTTCTATAAAATTCCACATACTAGGTTTAAGATAGAAATGACGTTAAAGCTGTCGAATTTTTAAATCACGGTCAGCATTGCATAAAAGAATAAAACTTTTTTTTCTGTCTCAGTGTATTGACAGAGTTCGCATAATATTATTCAAGTAATTAGTTTCATTAATATTTGTACTAATTATAAAATACATTTGACAACTATGATTGGTTCGGTGTAATAACTTATAATAAGAAACTGGGCATAAGTAAGTCATTGTGATAGAAATATTAAGGACGTGGGTACTTTTGCTGCAGGTTTTAAAGTTTTATGCTATTAAAACTAAGCGGCTAACCTGTAACTTGTTCTTATAGTTACTTTTAACTTACAATTCACCGTGTTGATAAAATACGATTTGACAGATTTAAAACCATGATCTCACAAAGTTTGCAGAATTCTCAAGTTTATACATAAAATTTATACAGAAGGAATTAATGATTTTTTTTCATAATCGTTTAATAATAGTGAGTTATCATCTGGAAATCGTGTAATTTCGTTGTCATCACTATTCATAAGTAAGTGTATCCTTTTTACACCATAACATTGTTATCCTTTTTACACCATAACATTTTATCCTTTTTACACCATAACATTGTTATCCTTTTTACACCATAACATTGTTATATTTTCATAGCTAATATTACTGTACAGCAAATTAAATGAAAATGTAACAGTCAAATAGGATCACCTTGTCTACCGTCGTGTTTACTTTGTAGATAGATAAACATTAAAATTTCCATATCATAGATATTTCAGTATTGTATCATAACTCTTCGTAATTCTCATTCGTTATAACTCATTCTGATAATGATGAAGTCTGTTGTCAGATAATGCTTTGTACACAAACTTTCATTTATCATTTGCTTTAAAACAAAACTTGTACATGTATTTCTAAATATGTGTCTTAACAAAGTTCATTATAAATAATAGGTTAATGTGTTTATTTCTAAACAAATACGCAATTAATATTACATCCTGTTTAAATTAACAACCCTCTTTTAGGGTTATAACTTGTCAAAAATATTATTAATATTATATAATAGCTGATTTATCTTTTTCTTAACAAACACCCCTCGATAGTATTTTTAACATACTGGTAACCGGCAAGAACCAAAGCCGGGGCCACACGTCTTTGCAAAACATGTTCTTGTTCTCCCTAACAATAAAAACATATTAACAGAAATTTTCTTCATACAGGCAATGAGCTCGTTAGTTGTTGTAGCCATTGATTTCGGGACAACATATTCAGGATGGGCGTTTTCATACAAGTCTGATTATGACCGAGATCCTCTGAAGATAACAGCAAAGAATATTCCACACTCAACTTTATCACTTAAAGGTACAATATTATCTCCTTCAGTTTACTCATTTGAAAATATGAACATGATAAAAAGGATGACTCTACAGTCTTAAACGAACTTGTTCAATATCAAGATTTTCCATCCCTAGTGAAACTGAAAGTATATATAGTTTATTATCTAAGCATATGTATCATTTGATTCTAAAACATATATCGACAATTTGAGAAAGGATATTTGAAATGAAATATTACGTATTTTAGTCGTTCATTACGTATTTTAGTCGTATTACACTCGTATTACAGTCATTTCGTTATAAATGTACATGTAACTATCAAATTGCTGTTTCCGTTATGACTATTATATTTGCCCGCGCGAAGCTCGTCCGATAATCTAAGTATAGACATAATTATTTCGTAATATCTTGGACAATCATAAGTATAATTTGTATATGTCTTTCACAAATTGTACGATAGGTGATTTGATGGGGGACTTTATCAACTTTGAACTGATGTTCAATGTTTAGAACGATGCATAACATATATTTAATTGTTATGCTTAAAGTTTATTTGATTAGTTTGGTTTCGAATATTTATTATTTTGGCATGGTGTGTTGCCCATGAGAACTTTTCACTGAGGCCGCATTGCGCGATATAAGATACATGTTGTTATATATAATACGTTACATAAATGTGTTCTTCCTTTAGTTTTATAAGTGTCAGCGGGACTTTCAATAATATATTATTCACGATAACACCATCAGTCCGACAAGAAAGTATTTAGTGTCCGTAGCTGGATAATGACGGACCTATAATATAGCGGCATGTACAAAACATGCAATAACAAAAGTTATCAGAATTTTTATAGAAATATTGTTAACTAAACAATATGATTTCCTTCTTTGTTGAATTTTTACCATAATTTTCTGTAAAAGTGCTGTTAAATATGAGTAAGAACACACAGTTCTTCGAGTGTCAAAGCATCATCATGACCTTTACATTGAACTGGCCTTCAGTCCGATAAATGTTCGCGTTCTTACTGATCGGTCACAGTAATTCAATGAGGCCCTTGATCCTGTGTACTATTTTGTTATAAATTGAAAATTATATTTAGTAGACGAAATATCGGCGATGAGACGATACTTATTCTATCGTTAATTTTCAGTTTTCAAAACGCAATTTGATAAACTAATTAAGTCATTAAGTTTTCAAGTTATAAGTATCGTCCTATTCGTATCATATGCACCGTTATATTTCTAAAAAATTGGTCTTTGTTGCAGCATCAAAACACTTAGAATCCATTGTTTTTAAAGGCCCAATGTGTATGCTCATATATGTAATTATGAACATGAATTGGAAAAATAACTTATATAAAAAAAAGAAAGGACAAGGTTAGATAAGACATTTTTGGATACTCCTAATACTGTAATATATCTTTTTGATACAACGGCACTCAGTTTTCGTCTTCTGCCAGCCTTTACCCTTTCACGTCATTATTTATACATATGTTCCAGAAAATATTATTTAATGTTCGGTTATTTTTATTGTAAATATCAATATGATAATAGTTAATGTTATTATTCCAATATCAATCTCACGCAAATGTCCTTGACAACTGTGTGTATTTTGTTTCTACTGATGCAAAATCAAAACTATTGGTTTCAGTTCCGACCTGCATTCTTATAAATTCTGATGGAACAACGCCAGATTCTTTCGGTTATGATGCTGAGGACAGATATGCTGAAATATGCGAGAAAAAAGGGAACAACACAAATGATTCTTCTTCAAAAGATTTAAAATGATGCTTTTTAAAGAAAGTGTATGTATAATATGAATACCACATATTAAGTACATCAATCATAAGTACGCGCATGCATGCAAACCTCTATCTATCCATGTCTTTCTCCCTCCCTGTCTGCAAAGACGAGGGCGAAATGAGACATTCTCAATGATTATTAAGAATTTTTTATGTGACGTAATTACTCGTACCTTACAACTTGAACTGGTATATTGCTAGACAATTAATTTCGTATACACATGCATATTTTGTAGTATGCAGCGAGGTGGAATTTTTTTACAGAATTCAGAATTAATTACATGTACGAGTAATTATGTAGTGAAATATCTAATTAGGAAGTGATCACACGTAAACAAAACGTACATATGAATAAATAAGTGACTTTGTTATAAATTAATCGTACCAAAGGTATATAAGAGCAAAATAAAACAGCATTGTTTATAAGTTAAAATGCCTTGTTTAAAATCATAAGGAGTGTCCGCATCTCAACGAATAAACAAGTATTACCTCAGCAAAATGAAAAGTGCTTGAGCTGACCCCATATTAAAAATAATAAATACATTAAAGTGCCTGTGCATACTTATGATAAGTTGTTTGAAATATATCTGAACTTAATAACAAAAATAGAATGACATCAACGTTTAGTTTTGAGATTTATTCTTTTTATAGTTACTGTTCAACTTCGACCAACGTATTGTTTCATTTTACCCCTCGCCAGGGGCAATGTAAATCACACAAAAATGTTTTGCAGTAATTTATAAACAAAAATAAAGTTAAATTGAAGTAAAATAATACAAAGAGATTAATAATTGGGCTTGTCATATTGAAAAAAAAAACAGTTTCGATTTTCCCCGGTTTCCTCATCAAGCTATAAATTTAGATAAACTATGTTTCGCTTAAGTACATATAAAATAGTATACATTATTCATTTCGCGGGTTTATTCAGACAGGTTTATTTATTTATTTATTTTGGGTTTTACGTCACATCGACTCAGTATAGGTCATATCGCGACGTTCCAGCTTTACTGGTGGAGGAAGACCTCAGGTGCCCTTCCGTGCATTATTTCAGGCACGAACAGGCATCCAGACAGGTAACTTGACATTACTTACAAAAACATGTATCGAATATTTAAGAAACTTATTGTATATTGTATCTTATGTATAAGGGCATGACAAGACGTGATACACTAGAAGATGAGACTGGTAAGAAACTACCGGCAATGAGGGTTTTCTCGCTATCTATTGATTTCTTGAGGAAGGGTATTCTTGATACTCTAAGCAAACATGTTGATGGCACATTTATTGCGTCTGACATACAATGGGTGCTTACTGTTCCAGCAATATGGAACGATGCAGCTAAACAGTTTATGAGGGAGGCAGCACGAAAGGTATATTGCATTAATCAAAACGGATAAAACGGATAAAATTATTTAAATAAGTTAAACGCTTTTAGTGTAAATGAACAAAGAATCAAGTCATTAATAACATGTCTAAAGATACATACAAGTGTGTTACATATTTCAAAATCTGTTTATCAACGAACCTCTACTAAAGAAGGGAATTATTCATATAACCCTACGACAACGCTGTTCGTCTATAGTCACGAACTGTCGTGGCCTTATCTTGATTAAAAATATATTTACATAGTTATTTCCATTATTTGCATATATTCTTTTATACGATAATTATTTTACGAATTTAAGCTGATTTGAATATTTACTTCATCCAGTCGAATTAACCCTTTGATTTCATAGGCTACGATTCCAGAAAGCCTAACGTTATGTCTTGAACCAGAAGCGGCATTTATTTATTGTCGTCATCTTCCAATGTCAAAGTGTACCAAACAAGAAGTTACATCGATTTCCCAGTTTTCACCAGGAACAAAATATATTGTTCTTGATGCAGGAGGTATTCTTGTTAAATGTTTTACTAAAACGAAACGCTAAAACAAACTGTTTTCTAATTTGATAAACTTTTGTATACAAGTATTATCTTGTCTAAACCTGTCAGAAAAAAAAAATCCTTTGTATTTTCTTTTGTAGGCGAGTAATATGCATGTTCATTTTTTTTTTAATTTCTAAAGAGTAAAGGATTTTTGAGTGGTTAATTGTTTGTTTCCTTTAACAGGAGGAACAGTTGACATAACTGTACATGAAGTAACTGACGATGGAAACTTGAAGGAACTCCATAAAGCAAGTGGTGGTGCATGGGGTGGAACCAAAGTGGATGAGGCATTTGAAGAGTTTCTATCAAGTATTGTTGGTAGGTAACTCATATTTGACACAAAGAAATATTTTACAGTGAACCATTTTTTAAATCATAACGTATACATAAGAAGTGAATATGTAACAGCAATTGTTACCTTTACGGAAAAAAAGTTTTCTAAAAAGCTTTTAAAGCTTCCTACGTAATCAGTAAAATTATTTTATGTCTTCTTTCGTGCAAAGAAAATAAATATTCTTTAAACAGACTGTAAATTTGGATAAATTTTTGTTAACCCAGACTTCTTATGATTAAGACTAATTATCGTTGTATGAACTTAGATATGTTTCAGTTTGTATTTATCAATACCATATCAATATAATAGCAATGATATCAGATGAACAAGGGTTTACTTTAGATTATCAATCAATCTTATTTCAGGACCGGTTGTCATCTCAAAATTCAAAAGTCACTATTTAGAGGATTTCATTGACTTTTTTCGTGAATTTGAAAGCAAAAAACGCAAACTTATTCAATCTACAACATTCGTGACTATGCGTTTCCCAGCTAGTCTTTCTGACTTATGTCCAGAAGTCAAAGAAACGGAATTTAGGGAATTAATACGACAGTCTAGATTTGAAAGCAAGGTCCAGGTTTTACGAGATAAGTTGAAGATTGATGGTGACGTCATCAATGAGTTTTTTGAACCAACCGTTCGCAAAATAATTAGTCATGTAGAAAATATATTGACGGAATCTTCCGTTGATGGTTGTGCTGCCATTCTAATGGTTGGTGGATTTTCTGAATCATCGGTGTTGCAAAGGAATGTAAAGTCCACATTCAAACACCTGAAAGTTATCGTTCCAGACGACGCAGGATTAGCAGTCTTAAAAGGAGCTGTCATCTTCGGGCACAAACCTACAACAATAACTGAAAGAATATGCAAATTTACATACGGGCATGGGTTTTCTCATAGGTACAATGAGAGCTGCAAACATCGGAAGGGAATAGTTGAAAAGGATGAAAATGGAGATATGAGATGTTATGACTTATTCGACATTCGTGTTAAAGCAGGACAGTCTGTCAAGGTGGATGAAGAACAACCAGAGAGAATATGCACACCTGTTACTGATGATCAGACTGCTCTTGCCATCAATGTTTATGCATCCACTTCAAGTAATCCGCAGCTTACTACAGAAGATGGATGCAATCTCATTTGAAAATTGAGGGTGCCTATTTCTGACACAAGCTCTGGAAGAAACCATGAATTTGGAATAAGTTTCATTTTTGGAGGGACCGAGATTGTTGTAAAAGTCGTTGACAAGGAGTCCGGCGAAATTATGGTACAATCTGTCGATTTTCTTGGTTAGAATATAACTAAACTAAATCAGAACACTAAAACAGACATATATACTTGTTATTGTTTAATTTGTTTGGGAGTAAGAGTAATCATATATACTGGATACATATATATTTTATATTTTTTACTGTTTAATTTGTTTGGGAGTAAGAGTAATCATATATACTGGATACATATATATTTTATATTTTTTACTGTTTAATTTGTTTGGGAGTAAGAGTAATCATATATACTGGATACATGTAGCAATATTATTGTTTTATTTTATTGCTTGAAGCACATTGCGTTCATAGCCAATCCTTTCATAATACATGTTGTATTGCTAAATATTGCTTTTTGTATATTATATATCTTAATTTTGTAAAGCATTGCGTTCATTTTCTGTCGTGGACGATAATTATATTGATGGCATTTCAATGCACTTGATATAGTAACATCTATTTGTCTTACTAACTATAATATAGTAACTCGTATAATCATTCTTGTAAAGTAGCAAATGCAATAAATGGTTAAAAAACATGAACTAATTGATTATACAAACTTCTGTGATCATTTTAACTCTTAAATTGCTTATCATTTAGTGAAATGCAATCGATAAGAAATTGTGTTAGAATGATTTTTTCCCATTAGTATCCAACATTTCCATTTGTGCTACAGCATATGCTGTCATTAAAGACTCATATACTCATATACATGTATTTAACTAACACATAATGTGTATTCATTTATTATAAAATTAAGTATAGTGAATAAAAGCAAAATAATTCACACATAAAAACCATTGTTTCTGTTGTACTTGCTTTAAAATGAATTTAATTAAATTATCCTTTTGAATTTGTGAAAAGGATTTGCCCTGCTTTTAATTAATAACAGTCCAATTGTATGGAGCCCCTAAGGTGATATTTTCGACATTTTTTCCCGGTATTTAATTTTTTTACGAAATATTAATTCGTTTCTACGAAATATTAATTCATTTTTTACGAAATATTTATTCGTTTTACGAAATATTAATTCGTTTACACGAAATATTAATTCGTTTTACGAAATATCTATTCGTAATCACGAAATATTAATTCGTAATTACGAAATATTAATTAGTATCTACGAAATAATAATTCGTTTTTTACGAAAAAAAATGTAATTACGAAATTAATTCATTTTTACGAAATAATAACTCGTTGTACGAAATAATAGCACGTCTTAACGAAATATTAGTTCGTATTAATTTTACGAAATATTTATTCGTTTATATGAAATATTAATTCGTAATTAAATCGTATTTAAGGTCTACTAATCTTACAAAGGGGTCATTTACAAGTCTGGATCAACCTTGCTATTATAAGCCGAATGGATTTCAAGTTCTTATATTTAAGTGAACAGGGTTAATGAGTGGGTGTATGAGTGAGAAGTCATTCTCAATCCAAAATATCATCTTTTTCACCACATGTTCCCATCATTTATGTTTTAACTTTTGAGGCAATTAATCTTTTCTGACATGATTCTCTAAAATAGCTATATAATTACTTTCTTTTATCATATACATTAGTAAAACTAAACGCTTGCGGAGAAATAAGTAAAATAGAGAAATACAGAATCCTTAAAGATAGCCCAACACGACAAAATTGAAAATGTTGCAGACTCGGTTTGATTGAGCCTGTTCATGGACGGAAATGGAAGGTGCAAGTTACCGTCCACGCCCCCTAGCTCCGGTTTAGGCAGAATTCAACATTTAAACGTGAAATGGTGATATTTTGAATTTAGAAACATCCGCAGATGTGTTTATACGGCGGTTATCATGTAACCTTCAACGTGACATTTATGTGCCATTCCATGAAAAGCGTTGTATGGTCCCCAAGTAAAAGAACGCTTGTGCCCCAAACGAAAAAGCAATGGGCGGAACTAAATAAACTGGAATTTTGAAAGGGGATCTGAGGTTATGAAGCTTGCATAACATAGATATGACGTCAAAAGACAATTTTAAAGCAGGCAACATATCTTAAGGTTGATTAAACAGTATTCCAGAAGGAATAATGGAACCGCTTATGTTGCAAAATACAAAATAGAAGAAACAAAAAGTACCAAATGACATGTATACACAACAATAATGTCGTGTTGAACGATCTTCACGGATCGGAAATATAACATATTAATTGATTAAATGTACAAGGAGACTTTTTACAGCCGCCACACGGCACAAATAACACGGATGTGACACTGAAATAGAGAAATACAGAATCCCTAAAGAAAGCTGTTTCATTATCCAAGAGAGCTGGTTAATTAGGTGGATTGAGTGCCTAGATACGACCAAAAATTGTGTTTCAATCGGCGTAAAAAACAAATTTGGAAAAAATGGATCTATTTTTCGACGGGTTGAAGGTCTTTTCGTATTAAAATCTTTTAATTCTTGATGGACCATTCCGAACACAACTAAACTGTATCTAACGCAAAGGCCCCAGCATTGTTCAACGATGTTAATTGCTACTTCATCCCTGCGCCCTTTGATGTTTGTTTCAATGATGTTCTTGCTTCCCTTCTTAAAGGGGTCGGGGATTATCCTCGGTGTACTAAGTATATGTAGTTTTCTAAAATATAATTTGTGTTAGTTGTTTAAACAGTTAGATAAAGCCTTCATAAACAACATTTTATTAAGTTCATAAACACCTGTTGAAAGGTTCCTTTTGATAATTTATCCATAAAACAGCATGCCTTTGGACTAACAAAAAATGTCTTGGAAATTTTAAGTAAATATTCAAACAGTTGTTGATTGTGCAAAATAGAGTGGTTCACACAATTTGTTTAAAGGTATGAAAACAAGCAAACACTCCCAAAATGGTTGTGATAGTTCACTCAGTTGGTTTCAAGCTGAATGCAACTCCAAGGTTAAAAAATGGAATGCTGATAATCGGAAGACGTTTTGAAATTAGTTGCATGATTGTATAATGTCATAGGAAGTTTATTATTGACCAAGTGAACATAAATTTTTTGGAATGTACCGCCCGCAGGATCGTTTCTTCCAAATTGGGCCTGGAACAAAGCTGAATAGAGTAGATATTTCTGAATCACTGTCAAATTAACCTGTCATATTCCAACTGTAAATGGTTTTGTGACAGGGCTGCTGACATTTGAATAAATCATTCTTGAAAACCAATAAAAACACCTGGATCTTACAAAAGTTTACTATGCGATGTCTGCTGTATTTCTTGGTCTGTAAAAAAAAGATAAGTAAACGATAAATTTCTTGTTACAAAATCAGACCATATTGTTAGATATATATTTTGTGGTGAACAAAAGACAGCTAAAAGATTCGATTTAGCAATCTATGATCAATTACACACTGCACAAGTGACAGTAGTAGGGATTGACGGATGTGATACTTAAGAAGTATAAATTGTGACTCTTATTTGCGCTCTCCATGCGAGGCTTTCATTTTGAAGCGCCCTCAATGGACAGTTGATCAAGTTAAATTTCGTTTAAATTTGCTAAATGCTGCATGATTGTTGACGTTGAAATCTTATATAAATGACACACAACACATACTTAGAATTTAAGAAAACCGTAAATGGCTGACCGTCGCTCAGCCATTTGCAATTATCTAAAAGTTCACAAGAAATTTAATCATGGAAACTTCGCAGCTTACTTTTTATAGGTTTCGGTACATAGTCTGTCTTGGTTAGTTTTAAAATTTTTCAGTACAAAATGTTTTTTTTTTATTTCCGACATAGGCAGTAACTTTGCCCAAAAGGCCTTCATCAAGTTGATTTAATTTCAGACTTCAGAATCAAACTTAGACGCGCCCTAGGGAACACTTGATATTACAAAACTCTTTGAATACTTTGAAAACTATCACTTTAGGTGCCGCTCAATACTGCCGAGCAACACTTTATTTTTAACAAATATGTTTATACTTTTCAAACAAGCCATTTCAGAGATTGGCAAGATATGCATCAAACAAAATACTGTCGCTTAAATTTATTTGATTTTTCCTATATTGTAGCTGCCATTTTTTTATTACTGGCAGTTAAGTTTAAAATCAATTTATTTCATAATCTACACTATAAGTACACATAATAGTTAAATTCAAAACAAGAAAGTTGTGATGGCTTTTGATCGCTCACCTGTGTTGTGGTTTATATGGTGAACAATTTTATTATTTGCCCAATCACATAAAGTTGCATCGAAATTATTAACTAAAGTCAATCACTTAAATCTTATTTCTATATTGAGTTTTGCAGGCGGTCTTGCTAATAATGATTTAATCAACTTTAATTTAAAGTGTATCACTAAATGATATTTTTATTGAATTTATTTAATAATCATAATTTTAGCCCAGCGGTCCAGAAGATATTTATTAAAATTAATTTCTGCTTTTAGATCTGGCAGCCATCTTGATCAACCAACTTGAGTCTATCCTTTTTTTGGAAAATACCATTTTATGATATTTTCTATAGTTTTATTGGTTAAAATGGATAGTGTAGAATAATTGCTCCTTGATACGCAACGTATTGCCTCTCTCTATTCTAAATTATAATTGAAGCAAATTTACAAAAACCGGTAGATAATTCAAAACTATGACCAAACTGGCTTCTTCACCTTTAGTAGTCACAATGTATCATCATTCCGAATAAGTTTGGGGTCAGTCTCTAGCAAACTACTGGAGGTAATGGCTGGGAAAATTGCGTTAAGAATAGACAATTGAAAAAAAGACTAGTAATGTTTTAAGATAATGTTCCCCTGTTGATCATAGTAATTGTTTAAGTTAATGTTCTCCTAATGACATGATTGATCATAGTTATAGTTTTAAATAATGTTCTCCCATTGATCTTAGTAATAGTTTAAGATATCATTGTCCTATTGATCATAGTTATAGTTTAAGTTAATGTTCCCCTATTGATCTAAGTAAAAGCTTTAGTTAATGTTCTCCTATTGATCATAGGAATAGTTTAAGATAATGTTTTCCTATTTATTATAGTAATATTTTGGGACAATGTTTTTTATTATTTGTAGTAACAGTTTCGGAAATTGTTCTCAGAGAACTGTTCCTATTGATCGAAATAATAATTAAGTTAATGTTCGTCCATTGATCATGTATTCAAGTCTATGATGAATCCCTTAAAAAGCTTTTAGAGTTATGCCTTCAACAAGAAACAATGCAGCCAAATTGCTAAAAGGGATATAATTAAAAATGCATGCCTCCTAATGAGCCAAGATAATTCAAGAAAACCAAACTTAAGAAAACTGTACCATGCTTTTAACCCATTACTTCATGAGCATTTTGTGAAAAATGGCTGTTTTCATTGAAAAGTCTCCCGTTACAAGTTCAAATTGCTATAATACTATAAAAACTGCTTCAACACTAATCAAACTTGGCACAAATGTTGACTGGACCATTGCCCTTGCAACAACATGCTCAGGCTTAAATTTTCTGTTACCATGGCAACGAGGGGACATCTCAAAATTGCCAAAAATCACTATTTTGCGTTGATTTTTTCCATCAAAATTGATATCAAAGTGCTGCAACTTCTCAATGGATTGAGATAGAGTCAAATGCTTTTCAGCGTTGGTTGCACGTTACCTTATAATCAATCTGGGGTCATTTACAGCCTCTCACAAGTCCAAAATTTTCTTGGCGATAAGGGGGACTCCGCCTCCCTTCTAACCCCCCAAACAGAAGGCAGCACATCCCCCTTCTGGCAACCCCCTGATGTATCTTTTTGTTGGGGGCCGCGCCGAAAAAGAGGTCACTTTTTTTAACAACATTTCTCAAACAAAAACGAGTGTTCGGGGCCTAAATAAGGCATTTTTTCATCATTTGAGACAACAAAAAGGGGGGGGTGAAAAAGGCGTTAAAAGGCGTGTATATGAAGTAATGGGTTAACAGAAAATGATGAAAATACTTGAAATTAGCCTAAATCGCGTTTTTTTTCATGTTGAAACATGGCCTGTCATATAAATTTGAAGAAAAATTGTTGTTTTGTAGATTTTTTGATTTTTTTCATTAACAGAAAATGATGAAAATACTATAAATTTGAAGAAAAATTGTTGTTTTGTAGTTTTTTTTTGTTTTTTTTTCATTAACCCATTACTTCACGAGTATTTTGTGAAAAAATGGCTGTTTTCATTGAAAAGTCTCCCGTTACAAGTTCAAATTGCTATAATACTATAAAAAACTGCTTCAACACTAATCAAACTTGGCACAAATGTTGACTGGACCATTGCCCTTGCAACAACATGCTCAGGCTTAAATTTTCTGTTACCATGGCAACGAGGGAACATCTCAAAATTGCCAAAAATCACTATTTTGCGTTGATTTTTTCCATCAAAATTGATTTCAAAGTGCTGCAACTTCTCAATGGATTGAGATAGAGTCAAATGCTTTTCAGCGTTGGTTACACGTTACCTTATGATCAATCTGGGGTCATTTACAGCCTCTCACAAGTCCAAAATTTTCTTGGCGATGAGGGGGACTCCCCCCCCCCTTCAAACCCAAACAGAAGGGGGCACATCCCCCTCCTGGCAACCCCCTGATGTATCAATTGGATGGGGAGCCGCGCCGAAAAAGAGGTCACTTTTTTTAACAACATTTCTCAAACAAAAACAAGTGTTTGGGGCCTAAATAAGGCATTTTTTCATCATTTGAGACAACAAAAAGGGGGGGGGGTGAAAAAGGCGTTAAAAGACGTGTATATGAAGTAATGGGTTAAGAACAAAAAATGATTATGTGCAAATTATGACTTACTTTGTAGTATTTAGCATTATGTTTCTATTGCGTGAATATCGCAGTAATAATTTTACCTCGTCCTTAGGTAATTTACATGAATCCCGACATGAACTTGAGGAAGCTATCCAGCTAGCTGACAGAAGGTCGGTGCCCGTTCGTACCTGAAATTATGCACGGAAGGATGCCTGAGGTCTTCCTCCACCAGTGTAGTTGAAATGCCTCCATATGACCTATACTTGTCGGTGTGACGTAAAATCCAAACATACTTTCTGGTTATTTTTTATTTTTAGAAAATGGTGGCGTATTATCGGGGCATACATGTTATCGGAATTTTAGGGTATATTGAGGCTTGCATACATTGTTGAGTACAATACTAATTTAATTTGACGCAGCTGTCAAACCTTTGATTGGACCTGTGCACGAATTTACGTCGAGAGACATATGATAGAATATGACAATTAAAAGATGGGACAAATGGTCGAATACGACTAAGTATAGAATTAAAATTTAAAAGAAAAGGAATATAATGTCTAATATTGTCGAACAGATTCCTAAATAACTTCAAAACACAGGAATATAATAAAACGAAAGTAGGCGGAAGTAAATGGGTGCAGTTGATTCATAATGTGTTCTAATTCATTCTGATTTATATAATCCATACAATAGTAGGAGACACCTCTGCAACACTATGTCGAAGTATAATGCGCTTCATTATTCGGTCAATTGCCGCAGATTTAGATATTTTTCGACCGTCTGTCGCTCTCTATCATTTGTCAATTCTCTAATATGTCTCTTCAATTGTCGTATTCTTAAATAAAGAAGTTAATATTCACATCGTCTGTAATCAATATGATTTATCATCATCTACTATTGGTTTGCAGATAAAGGTATTTCTATAAAAGAATTAATTATACGTTGGTCACATAAGTTATTGTCCCTTGCATTTCATCTTCTGTCTATTCTTAAAGATAACTAACAACAAAAATCGTTCTGGACATTATAATATAAATTTATTTCAACCAAATATCAACAACCTGAAAGCAGATAATCAGAATTCAGGTTATTAGATTAAATATATATTCACTAGGTTTTCCAAATGCGGGTCAATATCATTCTAACAGCGCGTTCATGTCATGGTATATTATTACCCCTCACTTTATTTTGATAAGAAATTTGTAGTGTTACATAAGTAACAGTACTTTTTAATAGTATGAAATCTGGTAACTTGTGGGGTTTTTTTTTTTTTTTGGTTGTTTATGTTTTTTTTTCTTTTTATTGTTGTTGTGTTGTTTTTGGGGGGGTCCTAAAGATAAATTGGCCGCCATTTTTTTTTTCGATTCAGCTTATTTTTTCAAAGTTAACCACGAAGGGGTTTGGGGGCTCGTGGAGCAACATCAGCGTGATTATGACACCCTGAAGATTTGGTTGTTTGTATCCTACAGAATGCTTTTCGCGTCTTAGATGCCTGTTGGTTGAAAAGTCAAATAGTAAACATCCGTTTTCAGCAGAAGGTATTGCGTCGGTATAATTACATGTCATGCATGTATGTGTCAAAATGGACGATTAAATACAAGCAGGAAAGACTTTTTAACGAATGCTATCCGTGAAACATGACAGAGGTGGTATACAGAATGGTGTAGGAAATGTAAATGCACAACGTCAAAAACCATGTAATTAATATTCTGGATAGGATCATATTTCACAGATCATAAACGTATAAATGGGTTTGTGTTTCGATTCTTAAAGGAATTTTGATACACGGCTTATTGTAAGTTTATGACAGGTAGATTTAAACTTTAATTTGCTTTAAGAAAAAAAAGTAAACTTACAGCTTATAAGAGAATGTTGGTTGGGTTATTGTTAATCTTAGTTAATTGTTGTTACAGTTAGATTTAGTTGACATTTTCGGGGTAATAAAATAACGCCTCGGGTAATAGTATTTTACTCGGAATGATATTTTTACTATTACCCGCACGCCTATGTGTTATATATATACAGTATTGATGGATTCAGACGTTCTTAAATGTATGATTTTTTATACACTAATTATTCAAGATACATTTTTGTATATCAATTCGTCATATATAATTTATTTGCTTTCCTTACATGTTTAACTCATACTCATATATTTTGTGATAAATCAAATGTAAAAGGCTAAATATGTTCTGTAACAATTTCCACTGTACATAAATGGAATGTTGTTTTCAGCCGGGCTAGATAAGCCAATTTGATAATAAACGACCAAGTCGCCTTCTTCCTGCATATTGAGTCAATTTATCGTTTGATGATTATTGAAAGGCATGTTGACTGCTAATAAAACTTTTTTAGTATGTCCACGAACGTACGGAAAAACAATCGGTCTACATGATGGGTTCCCTAGAAGTTTAGCCAGGGGCTAGACTAGATATTTCTAGCACGATTTCAGGTATATCCGTCTAAGTCCATTTAATAAAGCCACCCGTGAAAAATCAACAACGGTTTAAATAAATGATACTAGATCCCCAATTAAAGAGAAAACATCCATGACCATTCAAAAGATTAAAGCTTGAGATGGGACGTTTTGATTTAATGAGCCTTTGAATCAGGTTGTATACAGTTGTTTTAAATTAAGTAGTATTTAGTCAAAAGCAAAAAATGAAAATTATTAATTTAATATTCAAACACTTTTCCAATAAAAGATAAGAGAAATATAAATGTTAAAATAAAAAAACAGGAGAAAAAGTGACACTACTGAGGTTTTAACCCTAAGTTGCAGTAAAATTGACAATATTCTATACTCTTCAATGTGTAGGAGGGTTCTGCTGAATTATTATTTGGGGGAATTAGATTTGCCTTTGTCCGTACACTCCGTGCGTTCATGCGCCTGCCCGTTTCAAAAAGTTTGTATTACATTTCGCTCCAAAAAATATAGGATAGAGTCAACAAATTCGACACAATGATGATCAGCGTGTTATGTTAAGGATCTGGGCTTTCGCAAGTTGATTTATTCAGGTAAGAGCTTTATTTCCTTGACTTAGTTTTTGACATAAAAACAGGAAACTTTACAGAAATGTTGATAGGCATGTGTAGTTGTGCACTTGGGGTTTCGCTTGTATAATTATTTATTTTTTATTGCAGTAATTGTATACTTATTTCTTAGACTAAGTCGAAACCGTTTAAAATGTTGTGTCACAGCTAGAGCCTACCAACGTTAAAGGAATATTGATCAGCTTTCGCGTGTTGATTAATTCAGTTAAATGAACACATGTATATGATTTTTAGGGATAAATATATTGTTATTCAAATAAAAGGTCAGATCTATCAAGCGTTTTTGTTTCTCTCACCTATTCTGGGACATTCTGGTTATATCTCGACAAAAAAAAACATTTGATATAATTTAAAAGCAAACAAAAAAAACTTAAGGTGAACGTATTAAAATTTACTTTATGTAAGCAATCATATGCTCCAATATCAAAAATAAATTTTGTATACAGAAAGGTTATTTGGAACTCACAAAATAAACTTGAAATTATTTTAAGTGAAGGTAAAGTCGTTCATTGATATAAGAAAAACATTACACAATGCATACATTAATTGATATAACATATTTTTCGAACTTCATTATGAGAAGGAAAATAACTTTGTCAAGGTTTGTTTGGTGTATTTAACAGATTTGCTCCCCTTATATGAGCAAAATATTAACTTAACTATTAATATTTGTCTCAAATTTTACACCATTTTAAAATTCTATTCCTTAAATTTACACGTCAGTCATGCAAAACCTTATAAGGTATTTAATTTGCACTTAATAACTGATTTGGTAAAAAGAATTTTACTTAGATTTCTAGACAAGCGAGAAAATCATGAGGTTTTATAAGAATTTTGAATTGTTTTTGATTTTGTATTCCGTTTTTGTATATAAAATGTATGTTGGTGATAATTTAAAAACAAAATGTTAATGAACTTTATCACTTAATGTTCACAGTTGTTATATGTGAAGGAAAACGGCATAACAATAACTTTGCCTTCCTTATATACCTTATATAAAGACTCCTTATTTTAATAAGATTCAATTTTTAAAAGTTTATGTACATATCTTACTTCAATTATAGACGGCTAATACACCTTTTCCGTGCATTTACATCTACAAAAGCACAAGGACACATTTAATGAATGGGATTTAAAGTGAGGAATTTTATAATTTCAGTCGGGGAGCTTCTGTAAATATTAATGTAAGACAAAAGGATACATTATATAAACCCGATCCTGTAAAACTTGGAAAAGATTAGCCTGCGTACGTACAGAAAAAAAGAAACAAAAAGGTAAACAAAATAGCAATGATTTTCATAATATTTCTTTTATAAAAAAAAATAAAGATAAATTGTAAACGCAATCAAGATTTTTCAAAGCATTTATCAATATTCTAAAGTCCCTTTATAAAATCTGTCAATAAAATAATGGACAAAGCTTTGTCACGTCTTCTTGATTTTACACTATGCAACGTCAATTCAAATCGGAGCCACTTCTTACAATTAATAGGGTCGACATCAGGAAATCCCTGGAAATTTTTCGCCTGAGTGATCAATTAGACTGTTACATACATTTCTTTTTTCTTTTAGTTAGGTTTTACACACAACAAAGTCAGAATACCAAATGTCAAAACAGTGAGTGAACTCATAGCTGATTTTCAGCTACAATTCATCATCTCGGCCCTTTCCGTCAAACTTCCGATAAGGACCTCGGTCACAATAGTAAGATTACACCGAACGAATGAGGTTCTTCTGTTTAAACTACATTATGAAACTAAACATATTAACAAATAGTGATTTATTGCCGGGAGTTGTTGACATAGTTTATTTCTAAATATCGAGTAAAGGTTCACCTAAATCAAGTAAATTTATAGACATAAAAGTAAACAATGCATTATTCATAACTTATATTTATGGCTGTTATTTCACATTTCAATATGTTGACGTTAAGCGAGTTTTGTTTATGATTGTACACCAGTGGCTTTTGTTAAATTGACTATGATTGTTTGTCATATTTTCCATTAAAATTAATCTAAACAAATTATTTACCATATACATTTGATATAAATTGTCAAAGAGTACACTCTCTGTTTCTTTTCACATCTTAAACCATATAATAGAAATACTTGCAATCTTTTTAAGTCCGATGTTATTATGACTAATAGCCGAGGTGTAACGATTGTCTTAGCTGAGAATTTGTTGTTATTTGCCATTTTCGTCGGAATCATCAGCAGTTGCTTAAGCCAAAAGTATGACGTGTGTAAGTTGAATATGCGTCTTGTTTAGGAAAAGAAAAGGCTCATCACGAATTTCATATAATTCATCGTTATTTATTTCAGTCAAATGAAATGTGTCTTTCCTGAAAAGAAAGATGTCGTACTCAGTCGAAATCCTATACTTGCATAAATGGTGAGTCAATGGTGAGAAAAGTCGATATTTCTTCATATAATGTTATAATGGTAATATTATTATACAGGTGTTTGGTTGAATTATGCATCCATGTATTTGACATCTAATTCATAATAATATTCGAAAAGTTTATTTGCACTTACATTTAAACTTAATGCATTATGTTTTATCATGTGAAACTTTCAGATTTGACAGTATTATTAATTGGAAAAAACGAATATGTTTAAACAAAAAAAATAGATATTCCTACAACAACAACCAGAAAGAAAGAAAAAACTACTAAAGTCAAAGTCAAACAGCAGAAACTACATGCATTTTAATGAAGAAAGTTCAAACGACTTTAAGCCGCCAGACACTAGAAACACAAATGCAGAGGCCACAAAACAGGGGATATGCAGTAAAGATCTACAACACATCGTACAAAATCTAATTTAAATGGTTCAAGATTTGGTAAAAATAGACGTTTTATCCTTGCAAGGAATAGAAACATATGGGCGAAACAGAAGAGAAAAATACAACTTTCGAACGGTAAGAGACAGTCTTCAATTTGTAATCAATGAAACTAACGGAAACTGATTATTTAGTGTCGAGTTAAGTTTTATCATATCCTAAATCGCGAAGTCATGACAAAAAAAAGTAAGCTTAAATATATGAAATTTTCTAGACGACTTAAGACTTAAAGAATTTTTCGAAAGTGAAAGTATTGATTCAAAAGAAAATGAAAATAAACAAGAACCTAAATTCAATAAGAAACATTCTACTTTCATACCACCTGCCGGTAGAGATATACTAAATATGCTTTAATTTTTTTTATATTGAATATGTGAATTAAGATATTTAAAGGCTTAACCAAAACGGAGAATACGAATGTTTTGATTCCTGAACTCGAATCATGTACTTTAGTGATAATCAACAAGGAAGATTACATTGCTGAGGTCAACAGACAATTAAGTAACAATTATGAAGATAATTTGACAATTTGACATGCACGTACTCATGGCTTTTATATTATTCCTAAAATTCATTAACAGTAAAGTAAACTTTAATACGCACATTATCCTGGTCGTTCAATCGTTTCCAGTTGTAATTCAAGAACAATAAAACATATTTATTAGTACATGTACTGTACTAATATAACATCTTAAAGCTATTATCACGTAATCTGTCTTTATATATCATGAAGACTTCGGAGTTGATTGCCAAACTAAAAAAAAGCTTGTGTCGGGAGAACAGTTCTTTGTTACTTTAGATGTTATAGCTTTATATACAAACAATTCACATACAGACACAAACAGCGTAGAACCTTTTAGACATTTTCTACAGTGAAATTACTCCAAAAAGCGTTCATATAATGCAATATGTGAACTTCTTTCCTAAGTCCTAGAATAATTTTCATTTTAACCGTGTTCGTAATCTACAAGAAAGGGAACAGCAATGGGAAGTTCTATGGCATCATCACATGCTTCGCTGTTTATGTGTAAATTTGAAAATGAGCGGCGTACATGGTTCAAAATTACGTATCCATATATATCAAACACTTAAATTCTAAAATGCCATAATGCTCATTTTGCAAATAACAATTTTTTAGAAACATAATACATGGAAATAAGAAAACAATAACAAAGTAATGCAGATGCAATATAATACCTTTGAAAATAGTCGATTAATAGCTTAAACTCGTTGGATGGAACGATACTGGCAGTGTTTTCTAAAAATATACATTTGCACGTTCTTTTAGTATTGCTGTCAACATAAAACACATCTAACGACAAACTATGTTTACGTAGTGTATTCTCTTAACATGAATAACTTAAAAACAATGTTGTCAAATTAAAAAAATTAATGAATTTATCGCCATTTCCTTCGAATCCGAAATTTCATTAATAAGTACCCGAGAGATAGATAGAATCTATGGGTATGACAGAGGATCGGCATCCATACCCAGGGGATGATTCGTTCCGTCGATCGTGAGATTTGGCGAGCAATTCAGTCCATAGTTCCATAGTTGATAAGAAACCATTCGTTTTTCATGATCAAGTACTAGTTCATTTATTTGACCAAATATTCCATCAAAATAAAAGCAAAGGATTTTCTTTCACCAGGAAGCAACGTTTTCATTATAATACTTGAATGGTTACCATGCATACTGCAACAACATAAATGTGTACGAAGAATTCAATAGAAACTCAAATTGTAATCTTAACAACCGGTAATAATAATAATATATTTAAGCCCCTAGCTGTCACTATAGTATTTCGATAAAACTGTATTGTTGTTTACTGGGTTAACGTCTATAGATGTTTCAAAATTTCAAATTCAACCATTTCATATTAAATGTTCAATACTGCTTAAACCGGTGCTTAGGGGCTGGGGTAGACGGTAACTAGCACTTTCTATTACCGTTCATTAACAGGCTCAATCAAACAGAGCCTGCAACATTTTCATTTTTAACGTTTTGTGCGTTCTTAAAATGATTATTTATTAATCCTATTTTCAATATCGGACAGGTATGGATAAAAGGTGTAACAAAAAAGTGAAAGATAAGCCCATGTCAGGTCAGATTTTTCGGTGAGTAATTGAAAAATGTAACATATGTTTAAGTCCGACCAATCCCAGCAACGGCTTAAACAAGAAGTATAAAATCTCCAACACCAATATATTACGTAAGGTATAGAAATGTCATTTCTCAATATATTGTTATATATTGTTTAGTATTTATCTTGTTCACGTTCTTTATCATCAATGTGTGTTAAATCAAACTTTGGTTCTAAGCCAATTTTTATTTCGTCGAAACTAAAGGAGAATTAACTTCCTTTCCGAGTATTGCCTGAGAAAAAAAGGGATTTATATAGATCGGATGATTGTAGACACTCAACAATCATGAAGTGGTCTACGTTAAAGCTAAGCAAATAAGATAACGAAATAATTAATGATCGAGGTTTCGTTTTACTGGTTGGAAATATAATCTAAAAATCAAAGGTTCGTTAAGTAGGTTCTATAAATACTCGTTTATCCATCGGAAAATCCGTGTTCTTAACCGACCTTTGTTCTTACTTTATAAAAAATTGTTTAGTTTAATTGTGCGGGAAGCTATAAGCATATTGAAAGACTCTCGAATCCGTTCCTGGAACCAACCTGTACTCTGCAATGAATGTAAAGTTTCTTGCTGAAGGAAACAAGGGCTTGCCCTAACAGGGTTTGAACCCACGCGGTCAGCAATCCTTAAATTACTAGTCTGGACTGTTAACCACTCTGCCACGCCCCCACTTTGCTCTGACCTTGGTTTTTAAAAAACATTGCACAAACAATCTTATTATGTCGGAACGTAGGGTTTTTTAAATAAACAAATCGTAATGTTAACTTATGCAAATGCCCAAATGTTACGCTAAAAACGTTTTGAGAATTATATATTACATTTACACAAATGAGTTGTAGAGAATGAAGTAATGTAATGAAAACAAAACTCTAGAAATGAGAAATCAATCATTTTGATTGGTTTGAAAATATGCTCAGTTTATTATTTTACGGGACGTCATTGTAATAAAAGATTCAAAATGCTTTAGATGTTGATTGTGACATTTTGATTATTTTTCTTTCACTTTTCTATTAAATCTTCGTTCGTAAATGTGGTTGTATGTACACTCAGAGCCACTGATAACCGACATTTACATGTTTTGGTATAAATTAGTTATTTGTGGACGGATTTTGTTCAAATTTGGACAATACAAAAAATCATTGTATCATACAATTTACATAGAATTTTATTTACAATTCATTGACAAGAAAATAGAAAAAAAACAAATAGGATACTGTAAAATGAAAAATCACAGAATGGTTGTAAAATCACAGATCTTTATCTTACCACAAGAAACCCACAAATCAATTCAACACCCGATGAAAAAATATTATAGGTACATAATTATAAATTTTAAGTAGGTCGTGGCAAAATTAAATAAGATAACACGTTAATGTTGCCTATAATCAATACAAAGCGAGTCCTATTCAGGGATCTACACTTGTTCAGACGACACTAATTATCCTTGAAACTGCTTTCTCTCAAGTTTTGAAAAATCTTTAAGAATTCTATTTAAGGGGATCTGAATTGCAATAAAAAAAGTATCGGTGGTCCAAATGTAGATCTCCAAGAGTTTACACAGTCTTGCAGCAATAGATGGGTTGCAACCAAATTTTCATTCCGAAACTTGATTTATTTTGAATATATTTTAGCTCTGTCCACTGTTACCAGCAAAACTGTTAAGGTTACATTGTGTCTGAAGATGTAAATGACGATCGGGTTGCATAAATGCCAATCTCTACATATTTTTATAAGTTTGTGTCCGCAATATTATTTATTTGCACACGGCGTGCCGTTAAAAGTTAACTTATCGTACAATTTATGAGGGACGTATCTTATAGTAACAAGCATAAACATTTAGTTGATCGTGTCTGACTGAACTCGATAAGAACAGTAATATTATAATCTGCTATACTATAGCCTTCTTTAGATCGCAAGAGGTCGACTCGTTTGAAATATCGCGTCCAAACGCTATATACCGTTTTATAAGGATCGCTTAACTTTAAAACAAAGTCAAATTTGAAAGATGATCAAATAGGTTAATCTTGTCCTCAAAATATTAAATAAAAGTGTTTTTAGTTGTATTGAGGTGCATCTAAATTGTATGTTACAGAATGTTCAATTTAATAATGAATTGACATCCAAAATTCCTTCCTGAAAAAGTGTGCTATAAAACTCTATGATTTAATTTCGCTTTTCTTTCATTTTCAAGTTCAATTAACCTTCTCTATACATGTTGATATTGTTGCTGGTGATTTTATTATCTCTCAAAATATATGTAATTCTACTACATTTGTCGATTATTTTGTTCGGATAAATTTTATTTACTTCGTGTCAGAAAACTAAACGTTGTATATATTTTATCAATCTTAGATATTACCCTTTAGCCAACTATATATTTTCTGATGGGTAAATATCTCTATTTCCGCCGAAAGTTACAAAAACAATGATTTTTGTGGTAAAAATACAGTTGTTGTTTTTAAATAATATGCATGTAGAGTGAAAACTGAAAAATAGTCAAGAAATTATGCATACGTATTTTAGTTTACCGTGCTGGTGCAAAATTCACTAAAAACATGCACATTCTGTGCAGTCGGTTTTATATTCTATAACAATAAGACTGCATTGTTTTACAAAAACATTCTGACATTTCTCCTGTAGATACTGACATTTAGTGACAAATAGCCAGCCTATCTGCACTTATATTCTTTGATTGCGTCAAGTTGTTCGACCTTTGAATTATCGACAGCCCAATATAAAATACCAAGAAAGGAAGTTAAATCTACTTTTGACATTCTTTAAGGTTATATACTCGTACAAGTACTGACAAAAGTTTTTAAACTGCGCCACTTGATATTTTTGGCATAAGCAGTGCGGATCGTTCGGTAAGTAAAATTTAATGACTTTAAAACTTTTTATTATTTTAAAACAATATTATTAATTGAACAACGTTATCCTTAAAACTGTTTATACAAAATGATAAATATTCCTACTACATTGAATGATACATGTACAAAGGATCAGAATGAAAGACAAAACGGCTTAAGTAAAAGGCTCATTAAAAAGCTTATTAAAAATCGTTCTGGATCTATAAGCTTTTTACCTTTATCTCCTTATGGTATGATGAAAAACATTTTGTACAATGTATAACTTTTTCATCTTTCAAACATATCATTTGGCCGGTATACATATATTTTCTTGTTGTTGTTTTGTCATATCAATTTTTTTATAGTTAATTATAAGAATTTTTGTATCACATAACTTGTGTTGATCTATATTCATGTAGCAATATTTAAATTGAAACATTCTGTTTTTATTTGACAAAGCTTTTGTTTCGGCTTTAATACCACGTTCCGTTAAATGTATTAATAACAGATGTTTCGTTATTTGTTTATCATAAACGTCAATCTTTTGCCTGGGGCAGATAAATCTCGAAAGCTAAGAAAAGCGCTTGTATTAGCATGATAGTAAAGTATTATGTTTTATAATTCATATTTATATCTATGTCATAATTTTCTAACTGTCAATAAATAATTATTTAAAGAATAATCACAATCACAATTCACAATCGAACATGCAAGTAATTATGGAATCGCTGTTACAGTATTAAATTTATATATGTGTGTGTGTGTGCGTGCGTGTGTGCGTGCGTACGTGCGTACTTGCGTGCGTGGCTAAAAACGTTTAAATTTTGTACTTACGATAATTATATTGTTAACTTTCTTAACGTATAATGATTAACCGCCCGGTGTAAAAATAGTTTCATGATCATTTATAAGAAAGCAATGATATCTAGTTTCGATTCGGTTTCAAAAAACATTTAACTTGTACAAGCCACATTTTCAAAATGTGGCCATAAAATAATGTTGATGTTATTTATATTGCTAACATTACAAAATAAACAAGAGCGGGTTGAACCGGGTGATGCTCCCCGAATAGGTTTTGGACACAGGAAGGTTTACCTTCTGTAGTGTCAGATTTTTGTCACAGACAAAGTTCAAAGTCTTAAAACAACCCAAATATTGTGCACGACACATTGTCTCAATATGGTGATCATTTGTGTGAAATAGTTTAAAATCTGACTTCAAATAACGAAGTTATGGACCGGACACGATTTTGCTGCAGGGTTATGCTGTGACCTTGACATTTAAGGTAGCGGTCTAAATGTTGCATGTGACACGACGATTTAATATGGTGATCATCTCTGTGAAATAGTTGTTAAAAGCGACTGCAAGTAACGAAGTTATCGGCCGGACACGATTTTGCTGTAAGGTCACGTTTTGACCTTGACCTTCAAGGTAACGACCCAAATGTTGCGCGCGACACATTGTCTCATTATGGTGATCATTTCTGTGAAATAGTATTAAAATCCGACTTCAAATAACGAAGTTATGGACCGTACACGATTTTTCTGCAAGGTCATGCTGTGACCCTGACCTTCAAGGTAGCAACCCAAATTTTGTGCACGACACGTCATCTCAAAATGGTGATCATTTCTGTGGTATAGTTTTAAAATCTGACTTCAAATAACGAAGTTTTGGGCCGGACACGAGTTTGCTGCAAGGTCATGCTGTGACCTTGACCTTCAAGGTAGCGACCCAAATGTTACGCGCGACACGTCGTCCCAATAAGGTGATCATTTCTGTGAAACAGTTTTAAAATCTGACTTCAAATAACAAAGTTATGGGCCGTACACGATTTAGCTGCAAGGCCATGCTGTGACCTTGACCTTCAAGGTAGCGATCCAAATGTTGCTTGCGACACGTCGTCTTGTTATGGTGATCATTTCCGTGAAATAGTTTTAAAATCCGACTTCAAGAAACGAAGTTATGGACCGGAAACATACAGCTTGTTTCAATTTGGCAAATGAAGCAATTATAACTAGTAGTAGTAGAAGCAGTAGCAGCAGCTGCAGCTGCAGCAGCAGTTGCAAGTAGAAGTAGTAGTAAATTTTTAGTAAGTTTTGACGTCACCTCCTATGACGTTATAACAACACCCAGACTGCGATTACGTTTGTGTTTGCTTACATATGCATGTGATGGCCATAATGTTTAAATTATTTCAAAACTTGTCAGTCGTCCAACAGTCAAAAAGATAAGGGAAAGATAATTGAACTTCCTGGTGAGGTTGTAGCGGCACATTACATAATTTGAAATTACATTTCTTAATAAAACAAACACTTAAATTCCAAAACTGCAACAAATATTTTTAGAATAGTACTACTTGGAAATGGAGTTGTTTTCAAAAAAAACAATTTGCATGTCAATGCAGCTGCAATTTAACACCTACGATAAATATTCAGTTGATAGGTAAAGCTCGTTTGATGGGACGATACTGACAGAGTTGTTTACAAATATATTTGTGCACGTCCTTACAATATTGCTGTAAACTCAAACACAAATAACAACAAACTGTGTTAACGGAGAGTTTTCACTTAACATGGGTAATTAAATAAATCAAATACAATGTTGTCAAACTAAAGAACTTAATAATATTTTGAAATGAATTTATCCCCATTTGCTACATATCCGAAATTTTAGTTAGCTGTTCCTGAGAGATAAATTAAATATAAAACTGGGTAAGAAAGGGGATGGGATTGGAAGTGATAGATTCCGTCGATCACGTTTCTTGGCAAGCAAGTATATGACCTGATAAAAAATTATGTAGGGCGAATGATTGTAGGCACCCAACAATCATAAAGTGATCCGAGTTATAAAAAGCAAATAAGTTAAACAAATAATAAATGCTCGAGATTGCAATTTACCGATAAGAAATATAATCTAAAAATCAATGTTTTTTCAAGTAGTTTCTATATATGCTCGTATATCTGTCGATAAAACCATGTACATCATCTACTTGAAAACATTGCGCAAACAATCTAATCCTGTCGTAATGTAGGGTTGTTTTTTCATATGCATATCGTAAAAGCGCATGTATGCCCGAATTTTACACTCGAAACACTTTTTGAATGAGTTGCAGAGAACATAGTCATGTTAGGACAACACAACTATAGACTTTAATAAAAAATCAACAAAAAAGTGCTCGATAAGTTATTTCAAAATTAATGAATTAAATGTTCACGAATTTGAATTTTGTTAGGTGTTTCCTAGGCAATCTCTTCACGTAAGTTCTAAAATGTGAGTGATGATTTAAATTTCGTGAAGCATTTATGTTTTCCTACTTAAATCTGTTAAATAAAAAATACATGAAAAGGAATACTAAGGTTTTTTTTTCAAGATTGGTAGTTGTAAGTGTAAACAACTGTGAAAATGTTTTATCTGTATATTTAGACTAAAGTGGAATCTGCTCGTGTAGTTAGTAATGCTTTTGTCCTTTTATCGATGTTTATTTTATTGGTTTGTTTCATGCGGGAGGTCACTGAAGTGATATAATCAAACTGCTTTAGCTGTTTACAGTAGAATTCGGGTGGGTTTTTTTTCCAAAACTCCATTGCGGTGTAACATATCATTTTCTTAAACAAGAACAATTAATAACGACAAGCTCATGCTGAAAGGAAAATAGAAAAAAACAAGATTTATGAGGTAATGCAGTGTTCACGTATCCAGCACACGACCAAGCAAAGAGGTCTGGCGTCCGTCGCCGTCCATGTCCGATCGTCCGTCGCAAACATTTTATAAACCACAACTCCTCTTGAACCAAACTTCACTGAAATGAGTCTTGCGTGGTCACGTATAAAGTTATTCAAATTGTTCTGCACAGTTGCATAAGTAGGCCTGCACAGTTGCATAAGTAGGTAAAATGGATAAAAATTTGTTTTAGGAAAATGTTAATTTCAAAATGCTTCTTTTTTTTAAATTACAATGCACAGTTTTTAACATCATCTAGAAATCCTAAAGCAAAGTTGATTAAATGGTATCTCTAGGATCAAACGTTGTCCCGTCCTTGAGCCATTGGATTTCCTGTTACGTTCTTATCCTATTCTCTCAACGCTCAAAAGCTAAAACTTAAATGTTTGGCATGAACCATTATCTAGTGAACCTTCTACACAATTTTTGAAATAATAGCCCTGCACTTAACATTGGCTGTGCCGCGAGGGTCATGTGTTTTCCTTACATAAATCATTATAGTTTGGGATTAGAATTAATATATAATTCAAATCACTAAATCATACATAACAAATAATCTATTCATCAACTTTGCCTCAGGAAGCATCTATATCAATCTGACCTCGAGTTGAGTTTATAAAAAGAACTAAACCGACAGTATGACAAAATATCCTCCATGCATAAGAAAATTAAGAAAATAAATAACATAAACTCGTATTTCATGACAAAGAAGTGTGTGTTTAGTTAAAAACAGGTATTTTGTTAACAATTTATGACGTATTAAGGCATTACATTCAGTATTTAAGTCACCTCCCTCTCATGTAATGATTTCTAAAATTATACATGTACAAATGTATTATTGACCTCGATAAATTAAAGTGAAAATTGAACAATAACTATTGGTTATTATCCATGATTATAGTAATACTTCAATACTTTTATCGTTTTATCAACAAAGCAAGAGGCTTATGTAATTTGAAATTGCCTAACGTCATATTATCCTCTCTCCTGAACTATTTCGTCCTCGAAATTGAAAAGCACCATGCTAATTAAACTTTAACAATAATATTGAAAAAATATGTACTTAAAATGTTTAACGATAAATTTAACAATAACAACAGGTATCCGAAATAATGTTCCCAGAAAGTTTATGTCAGAAACTTGACAGTTGTAAAAAAATCGTTACCGATACTGAACTTCCGGTAACCAGTTTAAAGTAATAAATTTCAAGATACCTTTTCAAAAAGTAATTTATTAATGAATGAAACTTTTTTAATTGAATTTCATCAAAGATTTTAAGAGTCTTTTCTTTCCAATCCTCACAGTACGAGCTAAGTGTCTCTCTGTAACTTACCAGGCATTACAGTATCATGAATTTTATAAATCATGCTGGGGTTGCAACATAATAGGTCTTCCTGGACGGTCGTCATTCTAATTCCCTGTCTGCTAAGCTTAAATTCGAAACCTTACTTTTCTCTGTATCATATGGAAATGCATTATTCCTTAGTGATGATTCTATATTAGTATGGATAGTCTTAGTTGTTTAACTATCCTTACCTATAAATGAACGCAAATGCACAGTCTGTAATGTGTTAGAAGATGAATTCCATTTTTAAATTGTATTACAATGTAGAATGTACTCTCAATTAAGAACACAATATATTCCAATTTGTTACTGGAGAGCTCCAAATATGTTTAAATTTATAGAATTAATGAATACTATACTGAAAATCAATTGTTAATTAGAAAACTGAGTATACATATTTCAAAAGCATTCGTGATGCGCTTTGATATTTTATATGGAGCTGATAAGCATGTTATTGATTTTATAACTTTATACTATACTTTTGTTAAAGCTAGAGTTATATTACTACAGCGTATGTTTCTCTTATTATAGCATTGTTCAAATTGACAGGTTGGTAAATATATGTTAGTCATATGAATATGTGATATTTCTTCTATGTCAGTCATGTAAATCGGTGATACATCCCTATATAATATAATTTTTACATCTCAAATATATGTAAATCTAGATGTTTATTTTACAAGCGAAACTGCTGTTATCTAATTGTTCCTCCTCATATCTTGTCATTGATGGCAAGATCTGGGAAAGAGGAAATACATAAGTAACATCTTTAGATTTACCGGGTGGCTAATCTTGTATTTCGCTTTTGACAAGATTATGCCCCTTAAGTTTTCAATCTATTCTTCATATAAAGTAGTTCAGTAACGCCATATACATTTGTTTGGACAATGCACATAAATATAGCAGTTTAATCCATTTCATTAGGATATCACAGTTAATCAAGTTAAGAAATATATTATATTCCATCATATCGGTATAGCGGTGTCTATTTCTATACTGTACATTAAACGTTCCACAACTCGATATATAGGTCAGTCGATATGACCATATTGATTATCTCCCAAAAATCGCACAATATGTAAAGTTCGCTATCAGTAACCCAAATTGTTTGAACAATACACATTTATATACAAATTTGTTCCATTTTATTAGATAACTGCAGTTAATTATGTCAAGAAATTATATTGTATGTCAATATATTGTTAAAGCTATAGTGCGGCGGATGTTACATAACTCGTTATACAGGTCGAGCAATAAGACATAACAATTATCTCCCGTTCTAAATCAAATTTGTTAAATAAATGCTTTAAATATAACTGTTGTCAAAAATGGTGTATGCAATATGTAAAATGTATGTAAAGTTCACACTTTCGTTATCAATATGATTTAAATTCAATATTCAATTGAGAAAGATTTTAATCAGTCAAATTATCTACTTCATTAGTGATAGATCTAATCTAATATGTAAATTCAGTATAATTGGATTTTTGTCACATACGACGAAAATGTGAATCATTATAAACATGTACATCATGTAAAAGTTGAATATATGTTTTCATTTCCTATGTAAAATGTGCTACTGTAGTGCATGTATGAGATCATGTCAACTTAATATTGATGCACGTTTGCCATATTATATATTTTGCAAATTGTACCACATGGGTCTATGACCTTCTGGGAAAAGATAAATAAACTTGTCGTATAAACATGTCGTATGAAAATAATGAGTCACTGCTTTTTAACGATTTTGTCCTTTTTGAAAAAGTCACTTTCTTTGTACATTTTAGGGTACTATAAGACTTTTGTCTTTAATTGATTATTAACATATTTAAGTCATTGTTGACTTGACAATGCAATAACTGTAAGAATCGGCTTTGAAATATTAAGCAGTTCGGGCCGAGAACAGGTACGAAATGACACTTAAAGGGAGAAGGTTCGTATGGATACGTGTCCTTTCATACTAAAGTATTGATTTCTAAGCAAAACACAGCTATATGATAGAAAACATAGCTGTTGAAACATTTGTTCAAGAAAAGTTGTTATCAAAAGCCGAAATGGCGACGCATGGAAGTGGCTTGAAGACAGATAAAGCTCAAAAATAGATAGAGAAATTTCATAATACGTAAATCGTTGTCACAATGATGCAACGCTTTGATTTCTTTCAATGTCCTACTAAGCCCTCGGACATATAGTATCATCCCGCCTGTCAGTCTGTATGTATGTCTGTTTGTCCAAACGTGTTAAGCGTTAATGCTTGTATATATCTTAAACTTTACATGGAAATTCTAAATAGGCATTAAAAGGTTAAATTTAGTTTGCAAATGAAGTTTATTTCTTTACCTAATTGTTTATATTTTATCCGATGTCCTTCATAAATCTTTGACAATCTTCTAACTTTGGGTGAGGTAATGGTTACTGGCTTTAACGGAAAGCTCATATAAAATGCTAAAATAGGTTCTTACACTTTTATAACGTGATATATGTTTTACATATTTATTACGAGCAAACCATTTTGTTAAATGCCAACCATTAGTGTATATATTTAATTAACCTGCTTTGGAAAAATTTAATGTTTTTCATCAAATAGAAATGACATACCAATTTATATTTTTCTGACAATAGCTTAAGGTCATGACTATGCCTAGTTATACAATATACCCCCTTCTATAACTTAGTGAATGGATAAACCTTTTTAACAAATTGGTAACCTCAGCAATAATTGACAGAGTCACATTTCTTTACTAAACTCGTGTCATTGTTCTACCTTATTATAGAAACATATTAACAGCAAGTTTGTTATTACAGGCAATGAGCTCGATAGTTGTGGTTGCCATTGATTTTGGGACAACATACTCAGGATGGGCGTTTTCATACAAGTCTGACTACGAACGAGATCCTCTGCACATAACAGCAAAGGCTGTTCGTAACTCATGTATATCGCATAAAGGTACAATACTGTCACCTTCAGTTTATATGTTTTAAATATAAAACGCTAAATAAGGAGGACTTAAAGTCATAAACAACATTTTTCCGCATCAAGATTTTCCATCCCTAGATATATTATATATTATCTAAACATATGCATCATTATACTTTCGAAAAAAGAAGTTTGTGGGGATATACTGGAGTAAGCTGATGGTCGGTCCGAAAGTTGCGCTGTCCGTTGCAGATTTCTTGTCCGGAACATAACTCAGAATGTATCAAATATTTAAATATCAACTTTAAATTTTGTAGGTAGATAGATATCATAAAGCAAAAATGCAGTGCAAAGGAACAGTAACTCTGCTAGCCAAATTTTAGAGTTACTGCCTGTGTTAATTTTTACTCTTTGAACTTTTTTCGGGACATAACTCAGAAACTACAAGAGATACCAACAAGAAACTTTGAAGGTAGATAGATAACATCGGGTACATATGTGGCGCTAAAGAACGTTAACTTTACCTAATTTTGGAGTTATTGTCCTTTTTGTATGTTTTACACTTTGAAATTTACAAGAAACGTGTGCATAAAAATCGTTACTCTGCTTTTCTTATGTTGGAGTAAGTGCACTTTATTCAAGTTTACACTTTGAACTTTGTCCGGGACATAACTCTGAATAAACAAGAAGTATCAACAAGAATCTTATTTTAAGCAGAATGATCTCATTTGGGTAGAATTGTAGTGCATAAGAAGCGTAACTCTGCCTTGCCTAATTTTGTAGTTATTGTCATTTGTTAATTTTCAGACTTGAACTTCTGCGGGACATAACTCTGAAAATTTAAGACAAAAGTATCAACAATAAATTTATTATGTAGCTAAATCTCATTTAGAAGAAGGGAGGTGTAAAAGAAACGCAACTCTGCCTTTCCTCATTTTGGAGTGATTGCCCTTTGTTCATTTTTACACTTTGAACTTTGTCCGGGACATAACCTGTGAACTATAAAAGATATGAACTTTAAACTTTGAAGGTATAGATCTTACTTAGTAGAAGTTCAGTGAATAAGAAACGTAACCCTCTTATCCCAAATATTGGAGTTTTTGCCCTTCGCATTTTTTACACTTTAAACTTTGTCCGGGACATAACTTAAAACTAAAAGTACAAATGTTGCTTCAATGCAGCAATTGAGAAGCTCCGCGCAACAAAAATGCGCTAATTACAGATACTTGACCAAATCATTCCTACACACAGGTCATTTTTCTATTTAGTTTTAGTACTATTGTACATTATTCTGGATGTTTTGTAAATCATTTAAATTTGCCTAATTATACTTATCGTATGCACTGTTCATTAGATGGGGGCCAGATATTAATTTTTTTTAAAAAAAATATGCTTTCACTGAAGCCTACCTTGTAAGGAAATTAATTCCAATACAAAAAAAAACACTTACAAGACTTGTAATGTGGCATGACTGTAGTGCAACATTGTTCTGTTTGTGTCACTACTGCAGTCAGTTATATTAGATGATAAAAAATATCAAAGCATGTACATTTTCTTTTTCACCTATAATGCTACTCATTTTCTACATATCAACACCTTATCATGGTAAGAAATAACAGCCACCGGAAAATATTTGCCCCAAAGTGGTAAACATTTCTACCATTTATACTTGCCCTAAACACTTGAAAATCATTTCATCTGATAGATTTAAGGTTAATTAGAAATAATTGACTTCATTTAATGCATTTTACCTTATCAAAAATCTTATTCTAAAAATGTGTCCGGGTGGAATTTTATGTATCCGGGCGGAATTACTTAAATTCCAATTGGAATTTTTTCCAACATTTTTATATATTCCAACGGGATTTTCAATATCATTAACGTATCCTTAATGATTTTTCTGACAATTTTGAGGAACTTATTCGATGAAGTTTAAGAAAAAAAAACATTTAAAAAGCGGGAAAAAAATCCGACTGGATTTTTACAGAAAATTTTTAATAATTATAAAAGTGATTATAATTAAAGGCAAATGATAGTTTTCCATTAAAATTAACATAATTATACACGCTGAATTACCAACAAGGTGTTTTGAAAATATATGAAAATCCAATTGGACTTATTTCTAATTATTTTTGTTGGAAAAAAATCCAACTGGAACTTTTTCAAATAAAAAGTAATTGGAAAAAAATCCAATTGGATTTTCCTCAATTGATTCCTCGAATGAATCGAAAGGTATCCATTTAATTTTCTTTTAATAAGAGATAACGAATTATTAATAATTATGATGATAAAATAAACTAATTATGATGATAATAATAATAATAATAATAATAATAATAATAATAATAATAATAATAAAATAATATAATAATAATAAAAATAATAAAATAAGAAAAATACATGATGCAATTATAATTTAAATAATTATTACTTTTATTCATCATTATTATCATTATTATTATAATTATTATTATTATTATTATTATTATTATTATTACTATTTTTATCATTATTACTTGTATTAATGTTGGTAGTGGGGTGATAGTGATAGGGATGATGATGATTGATGATGATTGATGATGATGTTGATGATTATTATTATTATTATTATTATTATTATTATATTGTTATAATTATTATTATTATTATTATTATTATTATTATTAGTAGTAGTAGTAGTAGTATCATTATTATCATTATCATCATCATCATCATCATCACCATCATCATCATCATCATCATCATCATCATTATTATTTTATTATTATTATTATTATTATTATTATTATTATTATTATAATCCTCATCATCATCATCATTATTATTATTATTGTTATGCAGCAAGTGACGATGAACTAAGAGACATCTGATGACCATATTTTCTTTTCAATGTTTTCTTTGGTTTAACCAGAATTGTATATCATAGATGAATGGGTGGACGAAAGACATTGTTTATCATGAATTTTGGAAGGCTTGCTAGGGATTAGAATAATTAAATGTATTTTCTTTGAAACATACAAAACAGTAGTCAAAATAAACAAAGTATGTTTTATTTTATTATTATTCTTGTAACAAATCAACAAACAGTATATAAGAATAGTAACAAAAGGGACTAATATAGTTATATTACAAACATATTTTTCATGTCAAATTTAAAAAAGGTTTCTATTAATACCTGGGGTGCGTTTCATAAAGAATCCTAAGTCTAAAACATAAGACTGAAGTTAGGACTGGAATAAGATTGCACTTAGGAGCGTTTCAAGAAACTGTC
This sequence comes from Ruditapes philippinarum, assembly GCF_026571515.1. NCBI lineage: Eukaryota > Metazoa > Mollusca > Bivalvia > Venerida > Veneridae > Ruditapes > Ruditapes philippinarum. Next base: position 462,065 of record NW_026855611.1, read on the forward strand.
TTAACTCCTGTACTTAGGATTAGTCCTAACTTTTTACTTAAGACAAAAACTTCCTAATGGAGATAAAAATATTCACTTGTTCCATATCCTGTAATATGTCATTGTCATGTGAAAAAGTGTAGAATGGCAGATGATTAAATATAAAAATGCTGTAAAATTGACATTTTGTAAAAATATACAGTAATATTTCTTATACATATATTTACTTACTTCTAATCTCCTTCATATCATTAATGTTCTAATTGTAACCTTGAGCACGAAAAATTTTTTTCCTTTCCTTTAACATCATTCTTAAATTGCATACTTTCTTGAAAAAATATTCCTTATTTTACTCAAATGTAAAATATCCTCTTAATATTTATGAGACATTTGAGTGAAGTATTGTAGAATAATGCTTCTAGTATAAATGTACTAAAAAACGCCGATAGCGGAGTTATTTATTACGAAGCTTTTGAACGATTAACCGTATATTATTTTACTGTAACGTAAGAAAAGATAATATCTATTTCCATTCTAACATTGTAATAAAAAAGATAATCAATAAAAACATGTTGAACATTATTAAGCATAGTTCTAAGTAATTTATCTTACGTCATTTGGTTTATATGACGTCATATCTGACTTTATATTATGTGTTATCTTTCCTTTTTCATGCAATGCATAATTATTTATGACTAATGCACTTGACTGCTTTATCTGTTTATATAGGGGAATAATGTGAAGCGTGTTTGAATTTTATATATATATAAGTATTAAAAATTCCTGAATCTTGAAAATAAAACATACGCCAAACTAAGTCCGGCAAAACCATATCAGTCACAATGTCAGTCATAGGCCTAAATACTATGAGTAGAATCTAGATTTACTAATTAATAAAACATATCAATACACTGGTTAGCAAAAATGAACATGTTTATTTTAACAAAATTTTTATTTACCTTAAAAATATTTAATTAAGTCATATACACGTAACCAATACTTATTATAATTCATATTGAATCAGTGTAATTATAACAAAAAAATATTTAATATTACAGGTATTAAAATCCTTTTCTTCACTTATGACCTTTATTTTAACATATAGAGAATAAAACAGGAGCTGCAATGTTTTTTCAGCACTTGTTTTTGTTTTTATGACTTAAGACAAAAGTTAGGAGTGCCCTGAGGCACCTATAGGAATAGTCCTAAGTTTAGTCTTAAGATTGTACTTAGGACTTTTCTTGAAACGCAGTTTTATCACAGTTTTGCACTTACGACTAAAATCGGTCCTAAGATTCTTTATGAAACGCACCCCTGGGACTTAAGATACAGTAGTTATATTTCAAGTCCCAGAAGATACAGTAGTTATATTTCAAGTCCCAGATAAAAACTGAAAGTAGAACACACACTGGAATGAAAAAAATGGATGAATTTAAATAAACAAAATAAATCAGTTTATTTTTTGTTATACCCGTTAAAGATCCTGTATCATGTCATCAAAGTGGTTTATCACACTAAGAGAAAATATATATATGTACATAATTATAAAAATAAAACAATATTCAAACATCGAAGAATATGTAAAATATGTACTGCAAATATTTGTGCATATCATATGTAATCATCAAAATATAGGCATTCATTTTTTTTATTGTAAAATTCGACTTAAACTTTATAGAAAATAAATTTCTAATTACCTCCCTTTATTTACATGAAATGTTAAATTCGGTAATATCTTTATGAATAATGCTTTTGGAACCTAAAATATTGATAAATCTTAATTTGAGCATCATATTTATGATTTGAAACCATAAAAAATGTGTTACAGGATCCTTAACAAAAAAAATGGTACATTAAAATCATGAATAAACTTGAATGGCATGCTGATATGGTGAAACATTATTTATCAATATATGGGAAGACTGTCACCTAAATTTTTAGACAGCTATGAAGAAAGGTATTGTTAATTGATTTATTGGGAGATCAATCTATCAAAACTTCGGGAAATCATTTTCGATTTAAATATCCACGGTAGGAAAATGTCAGAAGTATTATCAGGGGAGTTATTATTTTAACGGAAAGTACCTACGGAAAAGATATAATACTATGATATATCAATTCGTAAAAATGGCCTGCTTAATTTTGTTTCGATAAATTTATAAAGATTTATTTTTTAATATGTTTGCATTTCATTTCCTGCAAAATTCTCCATTCTCCAGTTAGTTATTTAATACCATAGCGCGACACGAATGACCGTTTCGTTTAGTTTCAGACGCGCTAAACAAAAACTTCTTCTATAAATAGATTTTCGTGAAATTTGATCCCGTTCCCATTCATTAATATGACATGCTGCAAATCACCGAAGATGAAACCAATATATGACTTTAGAAGGAATTCTTCTTTCCGAATTTACTTTTAGCTGTAAATCGAAGGGATTAATTGATAAAAATCGGATCTATGAACAAAAAATAGTAAACACAAATATCTCCGTGCCTGTTAGGTTACTTTTTTCAATTATTTTTAATCGGAGGCTACGTCCCAATATTTTTAACGATTTATTTTTAAATTTAAATACATTCATAGAGAATGTTTAAAGTAACACTTGATTATTTATCAAATTTTTGGTGTCACGTGAGAAATTGATAAAGGATAAAAGTCATATATTATGTAGACAAACAACGTTCGCTTCGACGTTACTCAGTCTGTTGTTTATTTGCAATTTTCAAAACATAATTTGATAAACTTATTAAGTCACTAAGTTATTAGTAGGTCTATTGTCCTATTGATATGTACCGGCAAATTTCTTTCTCGCAGCTAGTAAAAACACGTGGAATCTATTGCTTTAAAAAAAGTCTAATGTGTATGCTCATATATGTTATTATCAACATAAAATGGAAGATGAAAATAAGGGCAAGTTTAAATTTGACAACTTTGGATTATTCCTAATACTTTAATTATAATGCTTCCTTCTGATAAAACCATACGCAGGTCAAGTCTTTTTCCATCTTTTATCCTTTTACGTAGCTATTTATACATCTGCTCCAGTACAGTAGAATAATTATTATTATTGTTGTTGTTGTTCTTGTCATCGTTGGCGGCGGCGGCGTCACTATCATCATCATTTTTGATGTTTTTTTTTCATTATCCAGTTCGTATAAATATACATTGCATACATTATACAAATTTAACAAACATTTTACAAATTGTTTTAATTGCAAGAATAAACAATGGTACATCAGGAAAAAAAACATTTATAGAAAATAAGTAGATTTAAACTTATTTACAATTATGTTAAATGTTACATTATTTAACATTAAAAATACGCCCGTCACAAAAGCTTTTGACAGAGATGTGGGCATTATAAATATGCATATAGGAGATATATGCTCTGGGCAATATCTGGACAATATCTGGATATTTTATCATCTCTAGTGACCTTGACCTTGCAAATATTAACCTCAATTGCATGTGCCACACTTGTATTCATGATAGTTATCATTTGTGTTACAATCCATCACTAAATGATAACTAAATGGTACGAATACACATTTTCGATACTTTTATCTGAACTTTGACCCTATGTTTGACCTTGACCACAGGCACTTGAATTTCGCACGCCACACTCAATGCATGTCTATCAATGGTGAACATTTGTGCTAAGTTATATTGAAATCCCTCTATGCATGTAGAAGTTTTGCTCCGGACAAGCGTTTTTCAATGACCTCGACCTTGACCTTTGAACTAGGGACCTGGTTTATGTGCGCGACACAGCTTCTCATAGAAGTGGACATTTCTGTGAAGTTTCGTTAGAATTCCTCCTTGTGTGTAGGAGATATGCTCCGAACGAAATTGGACGCCGTCCGCTAGACCGCCCGCCCGCCAGGGGGGAACTATAAAACGACTTGTTTTTGAAACGGGCGTATAAAAAAGAAACGTTTCATAGTGTGTTAATAATATTTAATTGACTCCAGTTAGTAGAGTGTGTTTCATGATGTGAATATGCTCCACTTGTTGTTGTTATGGACATCGGCCTTGTTTTTCATTTATGTGATTAGTCTTTCTAAACGAAGTTTAAATCTAGGGTAATTTAAAAATTTAAAATTTAAAAATTCATTGACGTAAAAATTTAAAATTCATTGACGTTTGGTATAGTTTTCTGGTATTTATTTTTAAAAATGAATTATTTACCTAGGAATAAGATATAGTTAATGCAGTTTGATTTCATAATATTTTGAATATCAACATGATACCAAATTTTGACTGTAGAATCAAACCGAGCCTGCAACATTTTCAATTTTGCGGTGTTGGGCTTTCTTTAGGGATTCTGTATTTATCTATTTTGTTAAAAAATTCATGATTTGACACCAAAATGGTTGAAATTGTTGAAATTAAGAGCATTCCTAAAATAAAATGTACATTAGATTATGATGCTGTGATGCAAAACTCGGATAATAAGCACTGAGAACGCCTTTTAAAATCTAGATCTAATATTAAATTTTTCAATATCTTATATATATTTAGATTACATTTAAATATAAGTTGTTTTTATATCAATTTAACATATTTTCATGTGCTTTAACCCATTTTCAGTGTCGCTCCAATTTAATGCGTTTAACCAAAGAGCATTTTAGGAGCTTTCAATGACAAACATTTGAAGCCCCCCACCCTCCCCGATGATTGTAATATTGAATAATTTTATCTCTTGATATTTTTTCTGGTTTGTTGTCCCACAGAAAGTTACACATGAGCTTCTTTATTTAATTTATGATATCTTGGTCTGGATTATGTAAAACTGTAAGAGGATAAATGAGCCGTGTCATGACAAAACCAACATAATGGGTTTGCGACCTGCATGGATCCAGACCAGCCTGCGCATCCGCGCAGTCTGATCAGGATCCATGCTGTTCGCTGTCAGTTTTTCGACTTGTAAAAGGGTTGGTAAGCGAACAGCATGGATCCTGATCAGACTGCGCGGATTCGCAGGCTGGTCTGGATCCATGCTAGTCGCAAACCCATTTTGTTGGTTTTGTCATGGTGCGGCTCAAATAAGTTTGGGCACTGCAAAATGTTTAAGAACGGTTATTTTCAAACAGGGCCTAGTTTCCATCGTTTTCATTATGCAAACGGTGATCGTAAGCATTTCGTTATGTTATTGGTGAATGAATCATTATTATAATTATTATTATTATTATTTTTATTTTTATTGTTATTATTATTATTATTATTATTATCATTATTATTATTATCATTATTATTATTATTATTATTGTTATTATTATTATTATTATTATTGTTATTATTATTATTATTATTATTATTATTATTATTATTATTATTATTATTATTATTATTATTATTATTATTATTATTATTATTATTATTATTATTATTATTATTATTATTATTATTATTATTATTATTATTATTATTATATTATTATATTATTATTATTATTATTATTATTATTATTATTATTATTATTATTATTATTGTTATTATTATTATTATTATTATTATTATTTATTATTATTATTATCATTTAATAAATGTCAGTCTATTATCATTATAAATCAAAATCTCAATATACGACGGGTGTTCAAGATTTGATGTTACTCGGATTCTATCTCGTTGAAATCGTGCTATATGAACTCAAATCCAATACATGTCGATAGCGTGATACCTGGAGAGTAGTATAGGTCAATATCTCGCTCACAATTTTACTAATCTTGGTACTGTGTACATTGTTTTGCAGCGTACTCGTTACACTCAGAAAAAATATGATTGGAAAGAGAGCTGAAAACATGATTAAAATTAGGGCCTATATCAAAGGTAGGTCTCTGCTTGGCCGAAGGATATTCATCGCGAGGTGTGTGTGTGTGTGTGTGCGTGCGTGCGTGTGCGTGCGTGCGTGCGTGCGTTGGTGCGTGTGTGTGTGTGTGTGTGTGTGTGTGTTATAGCAACGACAAAAAAAATACATTGAAAGCATTCGACAAAGCCTGAAGAAATACGCAAGGGACACTGTCAGGCAGTTAGCTAGAATGACAAATTTGCCTTGAGCACGTGTTCATTCATTTTAAAGAAACATTTTTGGGTTTAGTAAGATTAATGCTAGGTGGATACAACATTCACTAACTGACAACCAAAAGAGGTCCCGAGTTGAAAAAGATAAACTTTTGCTGAAAAAATACCAGAAATACATTTAAAAGGCTTTCGGCAATTTGGTCACAGGTGAAGAAACATGGGTGTATTTTTTCGAACCCAATCGAAAATGCTCTTATAAAATCTGGGCCACCAAAGGCGCAAGGAACCCTAGCGTTGCTAAAAGAATACGAACCATGAAAAAGGTTTTGTATGTAATATTCTTTGATAACAGGGGTCCAGTCGTGCAAATTAGGTAGAACTGTCACATGCAAGTACTATAGAGACGTTGTACTTCGCAAACATAAGAAACACTATAAACGCCGCCCCTCACAAACAGGTTTGAAGTACCTCATACTCTTGCATGACAATGCGCTTGCTCATAAGGCACGAATTGTAACGGAGTTTAAGAAGGCATAAACGGTTGCTGTCCTCCCCCAACCCGCTTTTTTCCATACCTAGACCCCTGTAACTATTTCTTGTTCCCCAAACTAAAATTTTACCTGTCTGAAAAAATAATACAAATCAAGAAATGCTCTGGACTCTGTCATTTACAAGTATCTAATGAGCTTACCCATTGAAGAGTACGAAAACTGTTTCAAAAAGTGGATTGATCGGGTGAAAACGTGCTTTTGCTTAGAGGGGGAGTACTTTGAGGGTCGGGGCAAGTTAAAATGATCTTAACGAATTATATCAAAGAGAAAACACAAAAGTAACATTAATTTTGGAACACTCCTCGAAATTATTCTATGTCAAATGTCAAACAGTATTCTCAAATAAAAGACTTTGATAATTGTTTCTATTTGTAGAGTTTAATTTATTTAATAATGCCCAATCAAAACTATTGGTTTCAGTTCCAACGTGCATTCTTATAAATGCTGATGGAACAACGCCACATTCTTTCGGTTATGATGCTGAGGACAAATATGTTGAAATATGCGAGAAGAGGGAGCAACACCAATGGTTCTTCTTCAAAAGATTTAAAATGATGCTTTTTAAAGAAAAGGTATACTATTTTATATAAATTAATGCCACATATAAACTACAAACGTACATATGTACGCGAGTACGCATCTATGTATCCATCTGTACAGACTGAGACAAAACAAAACACTTTCTCAAATTTATAAAGGATATTTCTTGTGACGTAATTACTTCCCATAAAAATTGCTATCTAATTACTTTCGCAAACGGGTGAAATCTTTTACTGTAAACAAATGTATTTGTAATATGCATCTAAGAATAAGCTTTTACAGAATTAGGAATCATTGATAAGAAGGAGTTATATAGAAAAATCTTTTAAAAGATATTGAATTCACATACAAAACGTGAACATGAATTTATAAGTAAACTGTCATAACTTCATATGATACGTGGTCTTTAGCGGAAAAAGAAATAACATAGGCGAGGACAATTTAAGGGGTGATATTAATATAAAGAATTTTCTTAAAGTTTTTCTTAAAGTTAAAAATGCCTAAATTAATGCTCGCTTCAATACACGTTTTTTCCCGGCAAAAGGCAGGGCTAACCCAGATTTTTTTCTGAAAATCGTTGCAAGCGATTGAGGGAAACAGTTCAGACGAAAAAGACAAATACCGTTTAATTTCCGTTAATATTTTCCTTTATAGTAAAGACGATGAAGGCCATAAAGCTTTTAGTTGCCAAAATTATGACATAAATTGTTTGTAATGCTTTTGTTTGACATAAGGAGTCCGTCTGAGAAAGGTCTGACTTCCTATAAAATATACAGGGAAGAACTGAATATAGATAGGATGTTCTTTTGTCATTTTAAAATTACAGACTAAAATCACGGCCTCTCATTGGCCACTCTTAAATTAGTAAGATAATCTAAAGAATCTCTCTGAAACGCATTTCTTTACAATCTAAAGAAGATTCGGAAACAAACAAAGTTTCTCGGACCTGTGACCGTGATTACCCAATAAAACATCAAACAGCAGTTAACACGGCTTTCAAATTTCATAAAATTAAATTCTCAAGTGCTAAGATTAATAAACATCAGAATGATATGTAATATAAATGACAATTTTGTCTAGGATATCGAAATCACCAGATAATCTCACGATCAATTATACTCAAATGCATAAAAATACCAAAAGACACCACATAACACCACTGAACTTTTCTAGTCGCTCAGAAGATTATGTTAATGTTCGTGATATTATACATGTTTGATTATCTATGTGTTCAATTGATTTGAATTTCATGATGCCCATACATATATCCTCGCATATTAATGAAGCACATGTACAAGTACGTCAATATAATAATAAGTTGAAAATACCGAAACAAGACAGTTTTATTTAGAAACATTTGGACACGTACTTTCTGTAATTATTAATTATGCATTCAAAAACACCGAATAATCTATGCAAGTAAAAGCAGGTTTACTTTGGCCAAGTATCTTTTCAAAAATACCTCTTGTTTTAAGATAATAATTAATTGTGATATTTATACGCAGTTTTGATTTGAATTACTGTTCTTAGAAGAATTTAACAGATTTATGGACACAAACATAGTCAGTGACTACTTCAAGGCGGTATAAACATACACTTCGATACAGTGCCTGTGCATGCTAATAAACATTTGTATTAATAACATGTAACAATAACATGGTATGACCATCATCATGCATTACCTCTGTTTTGGAGAGTATTCAGATAATTATATAAGTACTTTAGGTATTTATTGGCAAACCATTTCTAAATTATGACGGATATGGTACCTGATAATTTCAATGTCTAATAAAATTAAAACTGCACGGTAAAAATGTTTAGCATTTAACAAGATCAACCATTAAACTTTTGAGAAATTACGGGTTACTTGAAAACAGTCCCTAATTTGGGTAAATTTTAAAGAAATTCTTAATTAGGCTGTTTAAGTAGGAAAATGGCCTAACACGTGTGAAAATGGGTGGGGTAAGAAAACATTAAAAAATGTAAGTTGTTTCCGTTATCTAAAAATGGATATCTCTACTGCTAAAACAAACAATACAAATTTAGCCGTTTTTAAACCGCTAGTTTGTTGCCATTTAATGTCCGACTTTAAATGTTTTACACCAATGAAAAGCTTGTGATCTTAGCTTTGTCCCATTATTTATTTCAACACATCGTTAAATATAGCAATCACACCATTTCATATACAGTGAGATACGCAAGCGGTTATCTTTACAGATAAGAATAGTCTGCCGTCTACTTGTTCGGAAACTGTCAATGGGTGTATAAAAATAAATTATCGAGAAAAATCAGAAATATATTTCAAATTTTTAAAAAAAAATAATTGTCTTATTCTATCTAATGTATTAGGGCATGACCAGACGTGATACACTAGAAGATGAGACTGGTAAAAAACTTCCGGCAATGACGGTTTTTTCGCTATCTATTGAGTACTTAAGGAAGGAAATTGTTGATACTCTAAGCAATCAGATTGTTGGCATATTTAATGCGTCTGAAATTGGCTGGGTTCTTACTGTTCCAGCAATATGGAACGATGCAGCTAAACAGTTTATGAGGGAGGCAGCACAACAGGTATGGAGTTGGCCCACTGGTTTTTCACCCTACTTATCTTATAGTAAATCCATCACATTTAAACCAGCATATACGGTACAGGGAATTGATGGCTATAACTTTTAACAACAATACTATCAAACTTAATTTAGCACAACAAAATAGTACATTGGTCCCTGGAATTTTTCGGCAGATTTCAATTGTGTTATCACTATAAAATCATCCAAATAACAATTTCGGTAAATTCTGGTGCATAGCACTGAACACTTTCACCCAAAATTGAGGTCCTGCAAAGATACACAAAAACAGCCCTTAAAGCACTCAGAAATGACACTTCATGTACACAATTACAAAATTTATACTTAAAATATAAACAGTCACACAAGAGATTACTTGAAATGGGCTACTTAAAAATTTAAAAGAACTACTTAAGACTACAGAGGATTGGGTCTTATTCCGTACCGTGGAGACACCGTATATGAATGTGAAAGGATATTGCACATCAACGTTAATTGTTTAAAACTACACTAACGGACTTTGAAAACGCATCAGTTGGGCTTTTGCTTTTTATAGGGAATAGCACATTCGATTTTTAAAATATTTTGTATACTGGAGGAAACATGTGTATACCATTTTCATGTAAAAGATTGTTACTGTCACTGCCTCTGTTGTTGAGTTATAGTAGAATATGCAATATTAACAGGCGTTCACAAAATCACAAGCGACCTGTTTTAATTATTAGACATCATTTCAAAAATGGTTAATATGAATTTCAACAGGAAAATGCTCCCGCTCACATAGCTGTCAGAACAGCTGCATTTCTTCAGAAAATCAAATAAACGTGCTAGACTGACCAGCGATGAACCAGACATTAGGAAAGTATACATTAAACGATTTTGGGGGTAGAGTCATCACGTGTACCCTCTCCCAAAATTTAGCATAATTCCCAAGCCTTTGTGCAAAAAATTGGGAAAACTTTTCAAACATTCAATTGTGGGAACAAAAATTTTAAAAGAGACAAAAGGGGTTTTTGCTTGATTTGGCTAAATTGGTTTTTAAAAACGAGATACCCCGGGAAACTTTACTAAATACATTAAAAAAAAAATATTTAAAAAAAAAATTTTTTAAAAAAAAAAACCCCCTCCCAACGTCCCGGAAAAGTCCTTTCCCGGAAAAGGGGTTGAAACTTAAAAAATCCCAGTAGACTTTTGGGTTTCAGAGGTAGGGGCTATGCTATAAAACAGGGTTGGTTTTTCATTTTTTTTTATTTTCTGATTTGCAAAAAGGAAAATACAATCGAAAATTTAATTCTTAAAAAGAAAATTTACGAAAAAAACATAAAACAAATAGTTTTAAAAACACTTATAAAATGAGAAATTAAAAAAAAGAATATTTTTATTTTTTTACAAGTATAAAAAATTCAATGCATTCAAAGTTTTAAAAATAGCCCTTGGGTTAAATTTTCAATTTAAAAGCACAATCACAAATTTGCGGGTGAAAATCAAAATTTTTAAAAATGAAAAATGCTATTTTGGGGTGTGATTAACCCAATACTTTTGAGCGTATTAACAAATAAATTTAAATGTCGGTATGGAATAATTTCATGTCGGGCCTTTTTTTTGGGGAGAAAAGGTTTTTGCTAAAATAAAATTAACATGTTTAAAAATAGGTTTTTCGGAACAAAAAAAATCGAAAATTTTAAAAAGGATTACAATTCCCAAATGGAAAATTCCCAATTTTGGGAAATTTTTTTGATTTTGATTTAGGCTTTCTTCATATAACTTCCCCGTGGTGCAGGGTTAACGCGCTCGTTTAAGGTGTGAGATGTCTGTAGTTCAAATCACAGTCGAGGCAACTATTTTTTAAGTGTCTTTTTTTAAAGAAGCAGCCACTATATGCAAGGATAAAGTATGGCTGTCATAAAACATGAACATAAATGATTTTTTGATGCAACTCTAGTCACGCAAAATTCCGTATGTATCAAACTCAAACTCAAATCTAAACGCAGTCGCTGCATCTCGTTGCCCTGTAAGATGAATTATAGTATATAAAAAATAATTCTTATACAGGAAAATACATACAGATATACAGTACGATTTAGATTGCAAAGATTAGAAAATACCACAGAGCTGGCAGCCCTTTGATTTTTTTTTCACGCAGTATATCATGTGTTTTTGACTATGACACGACAAAAGAGTCAATGACAGTAACATTTTTAACCTAGAATTATAGATACATGTGTTCTTAACTAAGCAAAGTCCTTAAGTGTATTATAATAAGCTAAATGCTTTTATTGTAAATGACAATAGAATAAAGTAATTAAAATTTGTCTATAGATTATTACTACTATGTTACAAAATTCAAACACTTTGAATCCGTTCATTGAATTCGAACCTCTACTTCCGAATGGAACTATTCATATAGCTATATGCAATCACTGTCCCTATGGAGTTGCGATCTGTCACATCATAATCTTGCTTAAAATATATTTATATACATTCAGTTTTTTCCATTATTTGCATATTTTCTTTTCATACGATAATAATGTAACGGATCTAAGCTGATTCGAATAATGATCAAGTCTATTTAAACTCTTGATTTTATAGGCTGGGATTCCAGGAAAGAACCTTAGGTTATGTCTTGAGCCAGAAGCCGCGTCTATTTATTGTCGTAATCTTCCGGTGAAAAAGAATACCAAGCAAGAAGTTGAATCCATTTTCTCAGTTTTCATCAGGAACAAAGTATCTTGTCCTTGACGCAGGAGGTATTCTTCTTAAATGTATTTCTAACAAAGAAAACGCTTAAACCAACAGTTTTCTAGTTTTATAAACATTTGCATACATGTATTACCTTCTCTAGACCTGTAAGAAAAATCATTTATATTTTTCTTAGAATGATAGTAATATGCCTGTTAATTTTTTTTTTTAAGAGTAAAGGATTTTTTAGTTTTCCTTTAACAGAGGAACAGTTGATATAACTGTGGCATGAAGTTTCTGACAGTGGAAACTTGAAAGAACTCCATAATAGCAAGCGGTGGTGCATGGGGAGGAACTAAAGTAGATTGAAGCATTTGAAGCGTTTCCTATCAAGTATTGTGGGGTAGGTAACTTTTCTTAAATTATAACGTTCATATAAGAAGTGAATATGGGAAAGTTACTGTAAATTTAGTTTAAAAAAGTTTTTCCCCAAAAGGGGTGTTAAAACTTTCCCCAAAACAATCCCTAAAATGTGTTTATGCTCTTATCGTGCCCAAAAAAAATTTAAAAATTTTTTGAAACTAAAATTTAAATTTGGAAAAATTTTTACGGTGTTTAAAATCAGACTTTTTTTCATTTAAAATTAAACTTGTATGAACTAAGAAAAACGTTTAGTTGTATTATCAAAACCAATTTCAATATAATAAATGAAATGTCAATTTTCAGTGTTTTAAATATCAATGTATTAAGGACCGGGTTTTCATCTAAAATTTAAAAGTCAACATTTTTGGGGGAAATAATTGACATTTTTTTGGAATTTTTAAAACAAAAACGCAAACCCATTTTTTTACGGGTTTGTTTTTATCCGTTTGTCTACTAGCCTCTCTGAGTTTATGTAAAGAATTCAGAGAAACCGATTTAAGGGAATTATTATCAAAGTCCAGATATGAAAAGCAAAGTCAAGGTTTTTACAAGATAAGTTGAGACTCGATAGTGACATCTTCAACGAGTTTTTTGAACCAACCGTTCGCGAAATAAACAGTCATGTAGAAAATATATTGAAGGAATCTTCCGTTGATGGTTGTGCTGCCATTCTCATGGTTGGTGGATTTTCTGAATCATCGGTGTTGCAAAAGAATGTAAAGTCCACATTTAAACAACTTAAAGTTATCATTCCGAACGAAGCAAACTTAGCAGTCTTAAAAGGAGCTGTCATTTTCGGGCACAAGCCTACAACAATAACTGAGAGGATATGCAAGTTATACACATGGGTATAGAACAGTACAATACGTACAGTGATAGTTGCAATCATCCTACAGGAAGAGTTGAAAAGGATAATAATGGTGAATTACGATGTTATGATATATTTACCATTTATGTAAAAGCAGGACAGTCTGTCAAGGTGGATGAGGAACAACCAGAAAGAATATGCAATCCTCAAACCGATGATCAAACTAATCTTTGTTTCAGTATATATGCATCCTTATCAAGATATCCGCAGCCTTACTACGAAGATGGATGCAATCTTCATTGGAAAATTAACGGTGCCTATTTCTGACACAAGCTCTGAATAACCATCAATTTGGAATAAGTTTCATTTTTGGAGGCACTGGAGATTGTTTTTAAAAGTCGTTGACAAGGAGTCCGGCGAAATGATGTTAAAATCTGTCGATTTTTTGGTTAGAATATAACCAAACTAAATCAGAACACAAAACAGACATATATACTTTTTTTATTTTTTAATTTGTTTGGGAGTTAGAGTAATCATATATACAGAATGCATGTAACATAATTATTGTTTTTGTTTTATTGCTTGAAGCTCATTGCGTTAATATCTACAATCCTTTCATAATATTGCTAAAGATTGCTTTTTTGTATATTTTATATTTCAATTTTGTAAAGCATTGCGTTCATTTTCGGTCGTGAACGATCAAAACATTTTGACGGCATTTGAATGCACTTTATATAATAACATCTTCTTGTATTACTAACTACAATATAAGAACTCTTATTTTCATACTTGTAAGTTAGAAAATGCAATGAAATAGTTATTAAACATGTTCTAAAATTATTATACAACTTCTATGATCATTTTAACTCTTAAATTGCTAATCATTTTAGAGAAATGCAAACAGACAGAAATTTGTGTCTGAATGATTTTTCCCATTAGTATGATTGAATTGTATTCAACATTTTCATTCTGGCTACAACATATACTGTCATTAAAGACATATATACATGTATTAATCAGGAGTGTAACCTAACACATAATTTACTCAATTATTATAAAATCATGTAAAGTGAATAAAATCAAAATAACACAAAAACAAATGTTTTGTTGTAATTGCTTTAAATAATTTTTAGCTAAATGTAACCTGTTGAACTTTTGTAAAGGATTTGCACCGCTTTGAAGTAAGAACAGTCCAACGGAGTGTCATTATCAAAATACAAAATTTAGCTACCAACAGTATAGAATCTGTTCAAACTGCACGGATGTGTAGCTGGTTTGCTATAAAGAAGTAACAGGAAAAATAGTATTTTTAAGGAAATTCTAAATTCAAGCAGAGATAAATATGTAAATATTGGTGCCTGAGTTATGAACCCTTGTCACAAAGATTGGTTGATGATAAAGAACATACATTTGAAGTTTTGAAAGTTGATACCTAAGAAATTACAAAGTTTATGTGAAAATATTTTACTGCACCAAAACTTTAATCTGAAATCTGGACGCGGACGCCGACGCCGGGGCGAGCAGGACAGCTCTCCATATACTTCGTATAATCGAGCTAAAAATCCAAATGGGACCTTCTTATCGACGGCTCTATACTGTTTGAAGATTTTTTTGTATCTAGATATCAAAACTTATAACTTTAATTTGATTTCAATTTAATTCCAAACACAACTAAACTGCATCTAACGCTTAGGCCACAGTGCTTTTTGTTACTTCATCGCGGCGCATTTTGAAATTTGTATCAATGGTTTTCTTGCTTCCTTTTGTAAAGAGCACGGGGATAATCATCCAAAGTGAACTTTTATGCGCTAAAGTTGTTTCACATGAAGTTGACTGAATCACGATCACAATAATCACGTTTAATTAGTTTTAATTTGGTTTTCCTTAATGGAATTCCACAATATATATAACATATGCGCAGGTTAATACGACGTTTAACAAAAAAATTATAAACATAAACAAATATTTTAAGTGGAAAGGGCCAAAAGTTACTCTTGACATCCAAAGTCTAACACGTCCATTTTTTTTCTTCTTTACAAATTGTCTAAAAATGGTTCTTTGACATGGCCAAAGAAGTTAACTTTTGTTTCTTAATGAGACAAAATGAAACCAATACGCAGGTTGTATACAAAGATAATTCACGCAACATGGGGAATTTAAAAACAATCTCACCTGGAATTTTATCCATAAAGTTTTTTCAATTTAGTAAGCACAACGCTTATTTTAAAAATTAACCTAAATTTTAAAAAAAACTTTTTGACAAATTTAAATTTGGGCAAAAAGGGGGAAAACCAATTAAATTTTCCCTTAAAAATTTTTGTTAATAATTTGAGACATGTTAATAAGACATTTGTAACTCTAACATTTGTGATATTTTACACATTATTTTCAAAAATATGATATTTTTAGATAATAATAAGAATTTTAAAAGTAAATACCATGTATATTTATTCTTTTTTAAAAGAATTTTGCTGTTTTTCTGCTGTTTTTCCTATTGATCATTATGTTTTATCGATAATTCAGCATGGTTTCAGAATGACAGAAAATTGCTTGCAAATTTAAAACAGGCTCTTGATATTCAAATTGATGTTCATTGTAAGTCGTTTTGAAGAAGTTCACACAATTTGCATAAAAGTATGAAAACAAGCAAACACTCGAAATTTGGTCGGAAACATTGTTGTAATAGTTCACTCAGTTGGTTGCAAGGTGAACGCAACTCCACTGTCAACAAATGGAATGCTGGTGATAATCAGAATATGTTTTGAGATATATTGCATAATTGTACAATGTCCTTGAAAGTTAATTCTTTCCAATATTTTGAAATTAACCGCGAGCAGGATTATTTCTTAAAAATTTAACCTGGAACAAAGCTGGTTAGTTTATGTTTCTGAATCACTGTAATATCAGCCTGTCTTATTCCAACTGTTAATGGGATTGTGATAAGGCTGCTGTGATTTTAATATATCATTCTTTGTCTCAAAGATAACCAATGAAAACCCCTGGATCTTGCAAAAGTCTACTATGCGATGCCATTTATATTTCATTGTCTGTAACGAAACGATAACAGTGGATTTCCTGATACAAAATCAGACTGTAATTTCTATATATTATGTGTAAAAGGAAAACAGCTTACAGCTTCGACAGTGTATTCTATGATCCACTGCACACGGCAAAAGTGACAGTAGTAGATATTGACATGTCGTCACCTTCGTTCACTAAGTCCTTCTAAATATAATAGGAGTAAACCAATTATTGCACTAAGGTGATGATATAAGGTATAAACTACGACTCACTATTTCCAGTTATGTTTGGAAAGAAATTATCCGACATTTAAGGAAATGTGAAACATTTTAATAACTTAAAAGGCTACGTTATACATGATTTTTATGTTTTTTTAAACTATGATTATATAAAAAATTGACTCTTTTGGATTGAAGGTCATTTTCAAAAATCGTGCGATTCTTTTCAAGATTTCTTCTTCAAGTTTAATTAATTTATTACATTATCTGCGCAATAAGTACACATCATATTCAAATTCTAAACAAGAAGGCCCTAATGGCTCTTGATCACTTACCTGAAGAGGTGGTATACATGGGAAAGATTTCATCATTTGCCCATTCAAATAAAGTTGCATCAAAATCAAATCAACCAGTTAAATCTTATTTCTATATTTAGCATGCAGTCAATCATCTTGTTTTTCTGACTTATTGACTCATTTTAAAAGTATCACTCAATAATATTTATTATTGAATTGAATCAAAATTTTGACCCAGCGCTCCCGACAATGTTGATTCAAGTTCATTTCATTTTTAGATCTGGCAGCCATCTTGACCATCAGACTTGAATTTATCAGGGTTATTTTGTAAAAGACTATTAAATGATATATAGTTTTATCAGTCAAAATTCAAAATGGATAATGTAGAATAATAGCTCATTTACATGCAACTTATAAGAAAATTGTGGAAATGTCATTGAAAAAAGGCTCAATTTAGTAATAGTTTATGTTCCCATGTTGGTCATAGTAATAGTTTAAGATAATGTTCCCCAATTGATCATAGTAGTAGTTTAAGATAATGTCCCCCTATTGGTCATAGTAATAGTTTAAGATAATGTCCCCCTATTGGTCATGGTAATAGTTTAAGATAATGTCCCCCTATTGGTCATAGTAGTAGTTTAAGATAATGTCCCCCTATTGGTCATAGTAGTAGTTTAAGATAATGTCCCCCTATTGGTCATAGTAATAGTTTAAGATAATGTTCCCCTATTGATCATATAATGTTCCCCTATTGATCATAGTAATTGTTAAAGCTAATGCCCCTCCTATTGGTCATAATAAATGTTTACGATTATGTTTTCCTATTGATCATAGAGAAAGTTAAGGGTATCGTTCTCCTAATGATCATAGTAATTGATTAAGATAATGCTCTCCTGTAAATCATATGAATAGTTTAAAATAGTGTTCTCCTATTTATTATAGTAATAGTTTAAGATAATTTTCTCCTAATGATTATAGTAATATTTTAAGATAATGTTCTACTATTGATCATAAGAATAGTTTAGGATATTGGTTTCCTATTGATTATTATAGTATTTGTTTAAGAATATGTTCTCCTTTTAATCATATGAATAGTTTAAGATAATGTTCTCCCATTGATTATAGAAAAGTTTAAGATAATGTTCTCTTTTTGATTATAGTAATAGTTTAAGTTAATGTTCTCCTTTAATCATATGAATAGTTTAAGATAATGTTATCCTATTAATTATATGGATAGTTTAAATTGAATCGGTCATGAATGATGAATTCATTTCAATCAGATATTAACAACTCTCCTGGAAGCAGATAATCAAAATTCAGATTTATTATATTAAATATTTGACCAGAATAGTTCAGACATGACATTCACTATTGGATATATGAATATTCGCTTGGTTTTCCAAATGTCGGTCAATATCTGCTGGTTCATGTCATGGTATATTATTACCCCTTTCACATAGGCCGCTGGGAGTTATGTTTTACTGTTAATGCAAATGGACAACCTGGGTAAGAAAATTTTACTGTTTCATAAGTAACAGTCCTTTTTAACAGTATGAAATCTAGTCTTGACACCCAAGAAATTGTTTTCACCCTGCAGTGTGTTTTTGCGTCCGTTTTCAGCGGAAGTTATTGCATGAGAATAATTACATGCCATGCAGGTATGTGTCATAAAAAGAAAAAGCATGCAATAAAAGACATTTTAACGAATGTAATCGGTGATAGATGACAGATGTAGTAGACAGATGTAGCATATTATCGTAAATATCGTGAATAGGATCAGATTTCACAGATCATAACCGTACAAATGGGTTTGCGTTTTGATTCTAAAATAAATTATGAAACACAGATTATTGTATTTTTATGACTTGTAGATATAATCATTTACTTAAAGTAACACTTGTGGATTCAGACGTTCTTAAATAAATAATTTACAATGTTTTATGCACTTATTACTCGACAAGATATTGTTATCCAGTTCGTCAAATATGATATATTTGCTTTCCTTACGTGGTCAACTAATACTCCTAATAAAACTTTACCACTTTTCCACCAGAATATGAGAGATACAATAATTTTATAAGAAAAAAAATGTTGACCAAACTGTGGGTATTCTTCAAAGTAGGAAATGCATTTAGAGTGTTTTGCTTTAAATTTTTGACGATAGTTTTTTTGGGCTAAATTGCCATGATTTGTCGAGTTCAGGCATATACAGGTACTGAAATTATGCACGGAAGAGTACCTTAGTTCTTCCTCCACCGGTATAATTGAAAAGTCGCCAGGTGCCTACCACAAATGCCGATAAACATTTTATAGGTTTTAAAAAAATAAATAGAACCTAAGGTTAACGTGTAAAGATCAACTTTATATAAATGTATTTACACACGTTGCCAGGCAACTTACCGCGTACATGGTTGAGCGGGGTTATGATTGTCGCCTGTGTTTATTTTTGGCGGGGATGTGCACGTGAAAAGTGTGATACATGTATATGGTATACTATAGGTGTGTAAAATAATCATTCGAGGATTTGCTTTTCGGCTGTTCAGAGGAGTTTAATCTTAACTTCTCACTTAAATTCAAGTATGAACTCGGACAGTTTAGACGAGATAAAATCTTATTTTGATGCAAAGTTTGCAGATTTTAAGAAAAGATTGAAAAGGGAATGTTGAAAAAACCCCAAAAATCCCTGTTTTGAAAAACAAAGGGAATAAATTTCGTTGGAATAACTGTGAGCTTTGGGATTTCATTTTAAAAATTAGGGGCGATTGATAGGAGAACACAGTGGGCGCTCGTTTTGTGTAGATGCTAAAAAAAAGTTTGAACGCGCAATAAACTGATAAAACGGCAGACAGTCACCAGGGTTTTTTGCTGTACACAACGAGCAGACATTTACCCAGCATATGAAGATTAAAAGAGTTTAAAAGGGAAAGCACTGCTCCATTATCAAAAGCGCAATGAACAAAAAAGGAAACAGAAGGTTCCAAAGGGAAACCCGGGTTTCTCCTTTACACCTTTTCCCCCCAAAAGCGTTGGTGTAACTTTCCCAAAAACCAACCCCAAATTTTTCGTCCCCAAACCATCCAGGGCCTCTATTCTGACAACAGGGTGTCTCCGGAGCTCGACCAACAATCGATGTTTTGCCTGCGGGAAATTCGGGCACTTCAGAGCCAACTGTCCCCACGATTTCTACAACCAGCAAGTGCACGATGACGTCACCAGAGCCGTGTCAGATACAATCAACGCCAAGAAGCAATAAAACAAGATCCCGCCGATATCACGTGTTTACAAGTTAAGTGTGACTTTTCATATTTATCAGTACGTACTATGAGCACAAGAACTATTTTGATTATATTGAGTCTACTTTCATGCCCAAATATTACTAAAAGGTCGTTTAAAATCACATGCGACGTTTTGGAATGATATAGGTTGTAATAAAACAATCAAAGTTATTTTGAACGGATATGATATTCCTTTCATACATACTCCTGAGTCTGTGCATTTAAAAAACAATAAGTCCGCTTTAGATAACATGCCTTTCGTTTTTGAGGCTGTAACAGAACTTGTCATGTCTGGTCGGGTTTTAGAGTGCCCTTTAACCTTTGGTATTTAACCTTTATGTGTCAACAATAAGTAGGAAAGAAAAAATTAAATTTTTGATCTAAGACACAAAAAGAATATGGAAAAAAAAGTGCGATTTGATGAATAAAAAGGGCTTAGACTTTTTCGAAAAAATTTATTTTAAATTTTACTTAACTTTGGGTACCCCCAAAGATATAGCTTCCAAAAGTCATTTTCTTTTTTGGGGTTTTCCCTTTCCCTTTAGTAACGGGAAAGTTTTAGATACTTTTTCTTTTCTTTTTTTTACCTTTTGGTTTAGCGACTGGGGGTTTTTATTTTTTACCAAGGTTCTGAGAGAGTTAGTTAAATTTGGCGTTCGAAAAAAATTAAAATCTTTGAAATTTTTAAGATGAGGGTTTGGGTTTCTGTAGGGGGATTTTAAAACAAACCCTATGGAAAACTCAGATTTTGTAAAGTTAACATTAAGAAAGTCGGGATTTTTAGAAAATTCTGAAAAAAGTATATGGATTCCAGTTCAAATAATATCTTGGCTAGGTCACATTTTTAACCTCAAGTCTGGCCTTCTGTCTGTAACAGAAACTAGAGTTACTGCATTAAAAGGGGAAATAACCGATCTCATAAATAAACAAGCAAAAGTTACCGCCCGTAAGGTTGTTAAGGTCACAGGTATGATAGCATCAATGCACTACGTTCTTGGCGATTTAGCACGTTTAATGACAAGGGGGCTTCACGCACAGATAAATAGGTGTATTAAATGGGACCCAGTTTTCAAAATGTCTTTTGAAACTGCCGAATTTAGAGATTTTATGTTTTGGTTACGGAACATAGACGCTTTGAATAAGCGTAATATGTTTCAGTGCAATCAGCTTAGCTTGTATCCGGTTCACGTGTATTCTGACGCAAGTGACGTCGCATGCGCAGCTTATTCCCCGAATTTAGATCAGTCTAAAGTATATAGGGCTTGGACTGACATGGAATTCTACATGGCGGGAGCTTAAGTGTATAGAATGGGGCTTAAAATCTCTTTCCAAATTCTTACGTAATAAAACAGTACAGTGGTTCACAGACTGTAAAAATTGCGAATCAATCGTTTGCGTAGGTAAGCGGGAACTTGCAGTTACAGTCCCTTGCTCTTTCCATATTCAACTTAAGTAGGAAGAGTTCCATACGTTTGTCTGTAGTATGGATACCACGTGACCAAAATGTAACTGCTGATAGGGTATCCAGGTTAATAGATGCAGATGATTGGGGTGTTTCGTTAGACTTTTTCAACTTTATTAGTGGTTTGTGGGGTCCCTATACAATAGACAGATTTGCTGATTGTGAGAACAAAAAGACAATGAGATTTAATTCTAAATTTTGGAACCCCGAATGTGAGGCGTTCGACGCTTTTACTTAAAACTGGGCGGGGGGAAATAATTGGTTAGTGCCGCCCATCAGTTTAGTCTGCAAAACAATTAAACACGTGATAGAGTGTAAAGCTATGGGTGTCCTGATTGTACCAAGGTGGCAGTCTGCTGCTTACTGGCCTTTATTATTTGAAGATAACATTTTTACATAAGGATGTTTTAGAATTTCGTGACAGAAAAATATATGTTCATGGTAAAAACAAAAGATCTCTTTTTGGTTCTAGAAAGTTTAAGGGATCTGTTTTGGCAGTTAAACTTGATGCCAGATCATAAAAATAATTATATCACCTTAATTTGTAATCAAGTACTACCGGAAAGACTATATAGTTTCTTGGGTAAACGGTCGGAAGGACCAAAGTGGCCGGAAGGGTCTAAATATTGCCGGAAGGGCCCAAATATGACCGAAAGGGTCAATAGTTTTATTGTTTTTCTATATTTTGCTATCATTGTATTTATGTTATTATGTTATTATTGTTTTTGCTGTACGTAATTTTCACGTGTATCTATTTTTCGATTTTATGAACAGCGTTTGATCTGTTTGATTAGCCTAAAGTCCTGGTAATTTCCTAATTTAGATCTCTATCCGTTACAGATGTTTTCAGTCTGGGTGTTTGGAAACGTATGGAAAGAAGTGTTGCTAACAATGATGTACTTTGTCATTTAGCAAGAAAATTGCCAAACATTATTTGTAAAGTAGATCTTTTAATACAAGGAAATCATATGATGTACAGTTTAAAAAGTGGATAAAATGGTGTAAAGATAACGATATTCGTTCTATATTTCCAGCAAATGATTTTCATGTAGCTTTATTCTTGACCAATTTAATACAAAACGGTACTTCGGCATCTGTTATAGAGGCTGCGTTTTACAGTTTGAAATGGTCTCACAATATAGTTGGTGTGAACAGTACGTGTGATTCAAAAACTGTCCGTTTTATTTTAGATGCCGCCAAGAAAATTTGTAGCGTCCCAGTTCAAAAGAAAAAAACCTATTTCTGCAGAAATTATTGGAGATATGTTTTTATTACATGACAAAGATAATTGTTCTTTATATCATTTAAGATCGCTTGCAATTATTATCATAGGGTATTCGGGATTTTTGAGGATCGGAGAAATGTTAAATTTACGATGTACTGATGTTACATTCAATGATGATTACTTTATTAAGTTTGTACATACGGTCTAGTAAAACTGATCAGTTAAGTCGTGGTTCTTCAGTTGTTATTTCAAAATCAACTGGTGTTACATGTCCATATACAACATTACAGCTTTATTTTCAAAGGCTGATTTATCAAACGATAGTGAAGAGCATGTTTTTCGGGCTTTATCTTCATGTAAGAAATCTAACTCTTTTAGATTAAAGAAAGGCGGTTGCTTATCTTATACTCGAGTTAGGGAACTGTTACGTGAGATGCTTGTCGAAGTAGGCTTAAACCCTAATGATTATGGGACTCACAGTTTAAGACGCGGTGGCGCCACCGCCAGCGCTGTTAACAATGTATGTGATAGACTTTTTAAAAAGCACGGGAGATGGAAAAGTGAGCATGCGAAGGACGGTTATGTGTCTGAGGATATTAATTCGATCCTCAGCGTTTCTCAAAATCTAGGATTGTAATTCAGTTCTGTTATAGTTAATAGCGTTAGTTGTCCCGTACTTTAAAATTCGACGCTGGAACAATCGCTCTTAGCCAATTGCATATAAATTGTTTACTTGTTTTGTTGTAGTGTAGAATATGTAAGTTGAAGGGCCTAAGCTTGTAAATGATTTATGCTCGGTTGAAAGAATTGAATTAGAGCATTAATGTATTTACACACGTTGTCAGGCAACTTACCGCGTACATGGTTGAGCGGGGTTATGGTTGTCGCCTGTGTTTATTTTTGGCGGGGATGTGCACGTGAAAAGTGTGATACATGTATATGGTATACTATAGGTGTGTAAAATAATCATTCGAGGATTTGCTTTTCGGCTGTTCAGACGAGTTTAATCTTAATTTTACATTATATTTAGAAAATTGCGGTAGTTTATGTAGATTACAAACGTAAGATACACGGTTTTGTTTTTTCAATCAATGTGAATAAATTTAGTATTTAAAAATCAATGCATATAAACAATTTTGTTGTTCTAGTTTCAGATTCTGATGTATGATATGCCAGAAATGCTTTTTTTTTAAAAAAAAAGATGTTTTGGGGGACGAGAAGACGTCCATGCTGGTCTTATGCCACAGGATCTTCCCACCTCCCCCTCCTAAAAATAAGTAAAAGGAGTTAGGGTTGGGTGGCCTGCTCGCAGCATCCCGATTTAAGAGTTCATGAATATATTATATGATTGTATTTTTGTATGTGTATACTTTATTGTAATTTAAAACATTGAATATAGGAGTGATTATAATTTAAATTTAAGAGGCATTTTTCTTTTCAATTTATCTCGTATTCGTTTTTGTAGAACAATTTAAGTAACACGGTCATTTTATCAAATTACTAATTATTTTTAATAATGTGTCGAAAACATGTGTCTAACAGTCAAGTTTTCATTGTGAATAAGATTTTTTCATTTAAAGATGTTATGTTTTTTGTTGTATGAGTCTTTTTTCGTTGAATGATACGAAATCAGTTTAAGTTTAACCTGTCGTTTGTTAATCTTTTGTGTATAATGTCATAGTAGTTTTGATATGAATAAGTTATGTTTTTTTCTATGTATAAACTCGTCAAATAAACGGCTGGAACAATCGCTCTTAGCCAATTGCATATACATTGTTTACTTGTTTTGTTGTAGTGTAGTATATGTAAGTTGAAGGGCTTAAGCTTGTACATGATTTATACTCGGTTGAAAGAATTGAATTAGAGCATAAGCAATCATATCTGTTTATTCTCCAATATTAAACCTTTCGAATGCTGTACAGAGAGGTTATTTGCAATTGAAATTAATTTAAAGAATAGTAGTCCATTGACAAACGAAATAATTGAAAACATTATGCTATGCATATATCTAAAAACATTTTGAATGTCATAACGAAGGGGAAATATTGTGTTAAAATATTGTTTCACGTATTGAACAGATTTGTCTTCCTTACTTGAGCAAAATCTTAACTTAAATACTGATATTTGTCAAACACTTTACATCATATTTCATTTAAAAATTCTATTCCTTAAATTTATACGTCAGTCATGCAAGACCCAATAGGTATTTAATTTGCACTTTTGTACTGATTTGGTAAAAATATATGAATTGTATTTCTAGGCAAGCGAAAAAACCTCAAGTTTTTTTGTAAGTATTATGAAGTGTTTTTGATTGTTTTCTTTTTTGTGTAAAAGTTGGTGATAGGTTAAAAACAATATGTATACTTCTTTATCAGAGAATTTTCATCATTGCTATATGTCAAGGAAAAACATTATCACACTTATATTCCTTATATCGCGTATATAAAGGCTCCTAGTTTTAAACAAATTTAATTTGAAAAAAATATCTATTTACATTTAGATGTCTAATATATACATTTGTAGTACATTACCAAAGACTATACTCTCTTGTTCTGTTTACATCTTAAAGTACGTGGCAGAACAACTTCAATCCGAGATCATTATGATTAATAGCCCAGGTGTTACGATTGTCTTTGCTAAGAATCTGTTTTAGCATCAGTCGGTATCATCAGTCATTGCTTAATAAGCAAATAGTATTACGGTGTGTAAATTTAATATAGTCCTCGAGTTTAGGAAAAATTTGATCACGAACTTCATACAATTCATCGAACGTCATCTGCTGTCGATGCCAATGAAATTTGTGCTGAATCGAAATACTTCATACTCAGTCAATATCCTATTCTTGCATAAATGGTGAGAGTTATGGTTAAAGGATATATATCTTTTCATATTGTCATAAATGTAATATTACTATTCAAGTGTTTAGCCGGTGCTAGGGGGCGTGAGGGATGTTGCACTCTACATTATCCCTCATGTACGGACTCAATCAAACCGAGTCTGCAATTCTCTTGTAATTTTGTTGTGATTAATGCTTCCGAGGGATCACTTTGTTTCCAGATTTTTGGTTTAATTATGTATCCATGTTTTTGAAATTTGATGCAGAATATCGGTAATTTTAAATTCACTTGCACTTAAACTGAAATTCAAGACTTTATGTTTTATCATGTAATACTGCCTTATGTATATTTTTTGTTAGACTTGACATTGAATAATACGAAGGACCAAATTGAAAGACAAAACGGCAAAAGTCATGCTATAACAGCAGATTTTCTGCCTTTAAATGACGAAAATTTATGAAAAAAATCATCAAGACCCCAGGCACAAAAAAGACATATGAAGAGGCCACAAAACAGGAGATATGCAGCAAAGATCTCCTCACAACGTACAAAATCTATCTAATAAAAAATACTTCAGGAATAGGTAAAAAGAACGTTTTTATCCGAGCAACGAACAGAAATAAATGATAAATTTGAAAGAGAGGAAAAACAATTTCGAACGGTTAGGAAACAGGCTTAATTTGGCATCAGACAAAAACAGCAAAAAACAACAGAAACTGATAATTTGCTGTTACGTAAACTTGAAAGGTTCATCCTGTCCTAAATTGCAAAGTCATGACAAACTTAAGTTAGCTTCGACATAAAGAGTTTTTCAAAATTGAGAGTATTGAATCAACAGAAAATGAATATAAACAAGAATCATAATTAAGGAAGTAATAATCTTTTTTCACTCAATCTGCCGGAAGAGAAACATGCTTAGATGTATAAATAGAAGACGTGAATCAAAATATTCTTAGAGCTGTACCAAAACGGAGAAATTCTAGGAATGTACTATAATAGTGATAATCGACAAGAAAGATTACATTTGAGAGGTTGATAGATAACTGAATAATCCGCAGTATTATATTTTATTTAATTAAATTATGACCCTTCCTCTTCAATTCATAGCAATATCTTAAAATGAATTGATGAATTAAGGAAAGGAAACGGAAATATTTTGGACGAATTTGACATGTAAGTTCCCATGGCTTTTCTATCATTCCTAAAATTCATAAAATTCATAAAAAATCATATAAGTGAACTATATTCGTAAGATTATCCTACTATATCACGGACATTTCGGATTTTATTGCCAAACTAAAAACTGGTCGGGAGAACATATTTTCGTTACTTTAGATGGTACATGTTTATAAACGAACATTTCACATACATACACAAACGGAGTAGAACCTTTAACCTTTTTCTCTTCTAGAGAAATACGTTCTTGTAACGGAATATAAGAACTTCTTTCCTGAGTCCTAAAACATAACTTGAAGTTTAACGGTTACCATAAACTACAAAAAATGGTAACAGCAATTGGAAATTATACGGCACCATCTTATGCGTCGCTGTTTATGGTTAAATTTGAAAATGATTTTAAAGCCATCGTTTTTTTAAAC
This sequence comes from Ruditapes philippinarum, assembly GCF_026571515.1. Lineage (NCBI taxonomy): Eukaryota > Metazoa > Mollusca > Bivalvia > Venerida > Veneridae > Ruditapes > Ruditapes philippinarum. Next base: position 489,565 of record NW_026855611.1, read on the forward strand.
CCCAGTTTATGATTCCGTTTCCTTGATGATATAACTTGTATATGGATTCATTCCTTTGATGTTTTGAATAAATGCATTTAAAGATTGAATAACTTCCATCCATCTATAAAATTTACATATAAATTTCTAATAAATTCTTATTATTTTCTCATGATCACTTTTAGATTAAACAAAACAATATTACACACAGGGATATACATGTACATAATAAAGAAACAGATAATCACCAAAAATGTGAATTCCACCACCCTGTCACCCAGTGTCTTGTAAAAATGGTACACCGTGCAGTAAATGGGAGAGTTATCGTCGTTTCATGTCTGAAAATTAATCTTTCAATAATTCTTAAGATAATTTACGTACACGCTTTAAAGAAAGAAAGGGGAGCAATGGCATAGTGGGAAAGGTTTCTGTCTCTCAACCCAGGAATCATGGGTTCGAGCCCTAATCGAGTCAAGACCATGTTTCTTCATAAGACACCAGTAATGGTTGGTTCCAGGAGGCGGACTCGAAACTGATTAATATAAGTTGCAAGAATTTGTTTAGCAAAAATTGTTTAAACAAAAGACAGAAACTATCCTATCAATGTTTTTTTTGGTGTGTCAAACAAAAGATATGTCCTGTTAACAAAACAATAATGAGAGGGGCTTTCTCTTTGTTGTTAAATATTACCCTCCTGTACCTAATATTGTCAAAATCATAAAAAAGTATTGGAACTTACTGACTCTTTCATGAAAATGTTCAGAACTGAAGCTTCATGACAGAAAACGTTTGCGAGCATAAAACAGACCTACACTTTTAAAGACATTATTGTTTATTTTAGTATTAGGTTTTTAACAGAAATGTGACATGTTCATTCAGATAGAATAGAAGTAGATGTACACATTGCAGCTCTATTATTGAAAGTAAAAGTTTTACTAGTACTAAAATTCTTAGTCAGAACTACCATGATTATAGTTATACTGATTGTTTTACAAAACATATATATCTTGCCACATGCGATAGATGTAAAAAGCAGTATGTTGGTCAAACGAAGGAACACGTTCTAAAAGAATGAATATACATTTGTTTGATATCAATAAAGTTTGCGATCCTTTAATTTCTACCAATGTATCTATACACTTTAATAAAAGCAACGATTTTAAATAAGTGCCCATAGATTTGAGAATATGCTTATTGAAAGAATCGATATTAGTTCATAACACTAATACCTTATTGCTTAATACCTAATTGCCTAATGGTATGAATGCAAATGTTGTGTACAATGTATAACTTTTCATCTTTCAAGCATACCGGTATTATTGGGCCAGTTTATTTTGTTCTTTTCTATTATTAGTTATGTGAATGTTTGTATAACATGTGTAGTTTCATATTCGTATGTATATTGTATTGTATATTGCTGTATTCATGTAGCTATTTTTTAATCGAAACTTTCTGTTTTATTTTGACAAAGCATATGTTTCGGCTTTAACGGACATTCCTGTTTGTTATTTTTGTAGATGTCAATTTATTTTCTGAGGAATACAAAATGTCGAACCCTAAGAAAAACATTTTTTTTCACTTATTGATTTGATTATATATATATACTAGACCTTTCGAACAAACATATAACTTCTTCATAATTATTTAAGATAACATTGAGTATATGAGCATGCTAACAATGTCAAAATATCTTTCAATATGGAAACAAAATCTGCCTGTTACACCACAAACATCTCCATTGTTAGTAGTTTGCTGAAAATGAATGACTAATTTACAAACATATAACTTCTTCATAATTATTTAAGATAACATTGAGTATATGAGCATGCTAACAATGTCAAAATATCTTTCAATATGGAAACAAAATCTGCCTGTTACACCACAAACATCTCCATTGTTAGTAGTTTGCTGAAAATGAATGACTAATTTACAAAAAAAATCATATTGAATAATCTGAATCCTCATTATTTTTAAAACCACATACCCCTGCGTCAAAATTTAAACAAGAAAGAACATATAAATCACACAGATGAATCATAATATATCCATTATATTAAATTTGGTTTTAATACATTTTATATTTGAAATAAAATATTATTGAGTATCCATTATGTACTATATTTCAGAATGCGCAAAAAAATCATAGAGCAATACGATAGCCTTCCTTGTATTGCGTAGTGTTCTATTTCAGATAATCATTTTTTAACCTTTGCATTTTTTCCGCCCAATGAAAAAAATCAAATATTAAAAAAACAATGATACCTAGTTTCAATTCATTCTGTAGTAGTGGTGGTGGAAATGGTGCTGTTTGTGTAAGTAGTGGTCAGGGATTGGTACCATTATTTTTAAAAGTAATTTTAATTACAATTAAAATTGAAACTTCCCACTTACATTACAATTACATGAATTTTCATATTGTAATTCATTAATAACAATTACATTTGAAACAATAATCAATTACTATTAATTATTTTCTAGTTAAACTGCTTTGATATGAAAATAACATAGTTACAAAGCACACCAGATACAGAAAAAAAAAATTTCACTTTGAAAACATTAAATCAAACCCATTAGTCTGTTTTCTGCTCACAATGCCTTGTTACATTCAACAAACATGAGAACTTTAAATTTTTGTCACTCATATTCCATGTACATCGATCAGGACAAAAAATCTTTGCCTGCAATAGAGAACATTCTCTCCAAGGGTGAGATGAGGCTGGTAGAGCCAGATGTTGAATTGCAAGCTTGGACATTTTTGGCAATCTTACTTCATTTAATGACCAATATGTAAGAGGGTCAGACAGTTTTAATTTTAACAAAAGTCACCAACAAACACTTGCCAGAATATACCTTAGGCTATATCAATCATGACAATAACCATGAAAAGCTACATGTATTAAAGGGAAAAACAAGGTTAGAATAAAAACTTGATTTCAGAAAACGAATACTATAAATAATAAATCTGCAAATTTTCTGCCGCCAAATAATAATATTAAACGAATGATAACGAAATTCAAATCGCTAAATCGCCGATTTCTACAAATCAGTAGGCGCGGCCATGTTTGTGTATTGGCCGTATAAAAACAGGTGCGCGTGATGTCATTTCCCCACATCTTTAGATTTATGATAAATCTAGTTGAATCGTAGCGAAATATTTACATAATAAAGTATTGACCAGACAATTTAATTTTCACAGGAGGTGTAGAGGCAATTTTTTTATATTGTTCAAAATACCTAACAATATCAAAAAATAAAAAAAAAAAAAAAAAAAAAAAAAATAAAGAAACAAATAAAAAATCAACGTCTACCGGTCGCACCACTTCAGGCCAGTGATGCCCGTTACTCCAAACAATGCTATGTTCATTAAAAGTCTCATCTAAATGTAATTAAACAATATTTCACAGAGTTAATAAATTCACAATCAAATAATGCAATTAAATAAACAAACGCACCAACGAATAATTGGCTGTTAATTATTGAACGGCGATAATTATCATTATTATTAAAATCCTACTAAAACGTGTTCTTAATAGTACATGTAATTAAATTTTTGCAGTTTGATTCTGACTTTCAAATTAAAAGGTGTGAACATATGTTAGTAGTGATCGATGTACACATTTCAAAAATATAAGCAACTCTTTTGAAAAGTAAATTGTTTACATGTCTGTCAACGTAACTATGATGCTTCGTGGTATTTATTTACATCGTAATCGTAGCCTAATATTAACTGCATGCAATACATTTTTATTTGCTGCTCAAAAATCTCATTTGCATAATTCATTCACACAATTGCTGGTTCTTACTACTTATGACTAATACTGTGCATTATCCATTTTAATTGTTCCTAATTTGCACCAAATGTTCCTGTCACACTGTGTACTAACGATTTTTATTGCTCCTTGTATGCCTCTGTGCCGACAGACCTTTTGATCATGCACAATGTTGCCCTGATTGGTTAATCACCCTTGTCAAATATTCTAATGACGAAATAGACATTTTTTTACGCTTCATCAGTGAACTGAATGACCTTAGGGGAAATTAAGTTCCGCACCTGTCAAGTTATACTGTATATTACAGCATTTCATAAAATAGCAACACATTTTTTCAGTTACCAATAATCATTTTGAATATTAAGTAGATTTATGTTTTTTGTTTTATTGGATTAAATTTACGGTAGTAGAAATGCGTATCTGTGTGGTAAGTAGATAACGTGGAAAAAAGCTATAGGGAACTGGATAAACCCGAGAATATGCGTAATTATAGGGGAATTATGCCCAATGGGCAACCTGTTGCTGTTGGTACCAGTTTTGACTGGGTGCCTAATTAACCGAACGGACAGTTTTGTTTTTCATACGATATTAGTCTAGCTGCCGATTTTCCTGCCCCATTTTATTTTTAGCGTCAATGTCGGAAAATCGCATCCTCAGGAAATATCTGCATATTGGATTTAGTTGATATTTACCGCTAAGAAAAAGATACATGACCGGCGATGTACCCTATTCAGACAGCTTGTCTAGCGAAAATTAAGTACCAAATAAAAGGATATATCGTCAATTTGAAGAAGTTTCTCAAAGTACCCAAATTAAATTGATGGTTTATCTTTGAAAACTAAGCAGTCATTGCTTAAATCATGTGGTGGGATCATCAGCAAGCTTGAAAATCGGACAAATGATAATTAATGCCGCGGCGTCTTCAATTAATTAATTAAAGCAATTCATTTCCATATGATGTTTTCATAAATAATAAATAATGTACGCAATAAGATGAATTAAGTTCTTCGTCAAGATATATTTCAGTTGTACCAGCGTGTACACCTTTACCGGAAGTGGGTATAACACGTCACAATCTCGGTCTCGTCTGTCTCGCGAGAATGACAGAACGCCAAAATGGCGGCGCCCATGAACTTATTTCTCAAGTAAAAAATAGTGTCTTAAAACACGAATATTTCACTTAAAGGGTTGATGTCAACAAAAAAACTGTCATGGTACCTCTTTTTTAATGATGAATATTTATATTAGACAGACATCAATCCATCCATTCCTATTCCTTTAAAATCATTGACAGGTGATTATCAATTATCACTTCTTGGAAGATTATCTATATCAGACAATAGAGGTGAAAAGTATGCATTTTACCTAAATCAGATCAATGGTTAATGTGCACAGAATTCAGATTAATTGGATTTAAATGAATTTAATTGACAATTAAATGAAGAATTTCACAAAGTAATTAATTAATTACAATGGAAGTAATTGAGAATTAACAAATATTTTTAATTATATGATTGTTCATACTTAATTGTAATTAATAAAAATATAATTGTAATTGTACACATCCCTGGTAGTGGCAGTGGCGGTGGTAGATGTGGTAGTGGTAGTGATATTTGTAGCAGTAGTGGTGGTAATAGGGGAAGTGGTGGTGGTTGTGGCGGTGATGGTATTTGTTGTGATTAAAAAAGTTTGGTTAATGATAATAATTTCCGTAAATGAAACAAAGTGTGTTACGTAAGTTTGCAGGTCTTTAACCCAATAAAGCAATAGTATACATTGATCAAAGACTAAAATTTGACAATAGCGTAAGAAACTATATATCATTGATATTCCGGTGGCCTTACGTGCACGTGAATAGATCGGCAAATAACAAATATATAGATTTATATTTATGTGATGTCATATATTCAAGCATGGTATGGAATCGATTTGAACAAAAGTCGAAACCTGTGTATTAGTATTTTAGCTGTAACTATTACCTTTAAAAAAACTTGTTTACAATCTTATTATTTATGTCTTTCAAAACAATGTTTAAATTTATATTTTTGTGATCGCGTGACGTCTTTAAACAGTGTAATTAAACAATACAAAATACCAAGAAAGTAATATAATCTTGATTTGTCCCTTTAGATTAAACCATATACAAGCAGACAAATAATGAAATACTGTATTTAATATTTTTTGGATTAGGCGAATATTTCAAAAACATATCATTTTATAGAACGGATATATTTTCCCACTAACAATACCATCTATTGTCTTATTTGACAGATAAACCTGGGTTTTGAAACTTGAATTGATAATTTGAGGTATTAATGGTATACGATGGATGATGCAGATTTTTTTTTGTTTATAACTCTGATTAATTTTATGCTGTCTGCATAAATTATATACCTGCGTAACGTAAAAATATTGTTGATTTAATGTCACCCACTACCTCTTTGTCCGCCTTTAATTATCATGGGAACGCAAGAGCGGAGCAGCTTAAAGGACGTGAAGTCTACATTAAATTTTATAAAAAAAATTAAATGCCTTATACAAACATGGATTGTGTCCAAGAATTGACGGAAGTTGAAGAAAAACTCGAAAAAGCTATACTTAAATTGCACGCCATTTGAACATTGGTTTAGTTTCAACGGTTTTAAGTTGCAACGTTTATTGATTCGAAACATCGTCATAAAGGAATTCGGAAAATGGCGCTTTTTAAGCATTTGTAAACAGCTAAAATAGTCTCTTTCATTAAAAAAATCTTGTTATGTATGCAACATATTACATGTATATAGTTTGTATCTGACCAGTTGGTATTTCCAATATTATCATTGTTCTATTTTTAGAACATAAACTACATGTATGTACTAGAACGTTCTTAAGTGTTGAAGAAAACTCATGCATTATATTTAGATAGAAACTTCTGGAATGATCTTTATTGTTGAAGTTGCTAGATTATGATTACTTGAGAACATAATAGACCTTTCTGGAAACTTCTTAGTTAATATATATAAGGAGACATTTTTCATTAATCTTATCTTTAAGTCATCAGTTACCTTTTTAGTCATCAGTAATCTTTTAAGTCATCAATATATTTGGAGTATTATTCAACTTGGAAATTAAGTGATTTATTGGAGCTTGGATTATTAATTATTCTTGTGGATTTTATTGTGGGAATTTATTCTAAAGTGTTCTTGGATTTAACTTGGATTTAACTGTGCTATTGAAAAAGGATCATTCCAGGATCAGACTAGACATTTGTAATTTTCATTTTTATTTGGACTTCAGGTATTTGTAAACATAATTTGTTATTTTATTTTTCTTTAATAATTTTTCTGTAATAAATTTGTTATTGTTACAAGTTTGTTGCTGGCTTTTCTTTCTCGTTACGCCTGGCTCGTAACAATCTAAAAATGACAAAAATAAACCGACACAAAAGTTTTCAAGATGTATAGCTTTTTTTTCAGAAAGTTGAACTTTTCTGAAAGGAAAGTTGAACTTTTCTGAAAGTAAATACATGTCGTTGGTGGCAAAGAAGAATGCACATGACGTTTTCGTTCTCCTACAAGGTTGTTGGAATTTTGACCAAGGGGTAAAACTATGGGCATTTGTTTTCCTTATATGCATGACAATTTATGCATGTACTTAAAAAGGAACCTTCTTGTCTGTTGTGAAACTTCAAGGGCATAGATATTTTGCATGAAATATCATCTATTTGAATAGCCGTTCACCAGGGAACATTCCTCTTTAAGACTAAAACTGAGTTTAAAGGATGAAACTTGGTCTAGTTGACCTCTTCAATGATTGTTCAAGTCATTTTCTGATGTAAAAATGGCCCCGTAGGGGTTATGGGTTTTTACGTTATGGCTATAGAAGACAATTTCAAATCTTCTGTTAAACATCATGGGTCGTTATAGTCCTTTAAGTATTTACAAATAATTTGATAAAACATTCCCAGAAGCATTTAAAATAATAAAACACATTGCAATGTAATAAATAAATATCAATTTAAATGTGTGTATGACAACTCACCCCTTTACAAAACATAATAGACTCACCTTAAACAAACGTTTGCTTCTTTACCTAATTATCCAAGTGCATGATCACGATTTTCAAACCAAATTTAAGAGTCAAACCTATTGAAAAATTAATACTATGACCACAGCAGATTTCGTACAGAAAAGTCTTCACAGAGGCAAGTATGCAATTGTACCTATATTACATAAAAGTGTATGTAATACTTTTCTTGTTTATTAAAATGCATGTATGATAAGCGCTATTTCTACATTGTACAGGTCTGGTAATTCAACAGAATCTATTATTGCAATTGCATGTTTTCTATTGCTTAATTTCAAATTGATTCTTTGAACAAAATTCGTGTAAATAACTAAATAAAGGTACGCAATTAAGTAGCTTCATAGTTATGGCTTCTGCTTAGTGATATTTTCTTTCATTATTTTACTTATTCTTATCTGAATACATACAATTATAAGCGAGAGAAAAAAGTATTATGATATTAACTTGTACATTTTACTAGATTCTTGTGTGGCAGGATACGTGCGTGCGTGTATTTGTGTTTTATTATATTGCTTTATTGCCTCATAAGAAGATTGTTAATTAATACTATGCACATTAGTTTTCCATTTTGATTTTGATTATTTAGTTGCACATTTACTGCAATCCATCAATTGGTAACAGCTTATTATGATAATTTCATTGATATAAATTTAAAACAATTAAAATTTTAGACATAGCCTTAGTCTATAGTTTGTATCCTTTTAAAATGTTTCGGGTTCAAAAATCGAGAATGAGGGATGTTTATACCTTGGTGCGAGTGTTTGTTTGTTTGTTTGTTTGTTTCATTTTACGCCTTTTTCAACAGTATTTCAGTCATATAGGCGGGTAGTTTCCTAACCATCGTTCCTGGAGAGTTACACCAGTACTAGACTACCTTCCTCCGCGCTAAACTACCAAAGCATCTCCCGGGGATCGAACCCACGCCAGAGAGGTAACTGGATTAGAAGTCATCGACTCTAACCCCTCGACCACGGAGGCGGTCAAAATAACCTTTATCTGACAACAAGAAACAAGAAACCTACAAATGAATTCAATTTTTTGTTCCAAACCAATCTTTATCTAGTAAAAATCAATTTTTTCTGAGTATCGCCAGATTAGAAATTATACGTACACAATTATAAATTTTAAGTAAGTCAAGGCAAAATTTAAATTAGATAAAATGTTTTGTTGCATATAATCAATACAAAATAAGCCCTATTCAGGGATCTACACCTGTTCAGAGGTAACTTGTTATTCTTGAAACAGCTTTCTCACCAGTTTTTAAAAATCTTTAAAAAATCTTGTAAAGGGGAACTAAATGGCAAAAAAGTGAAAATGGTCCATATTTGTTTTCAAAGAGCCTACATTTGCAGCAACCAAATTTTTCTTACAAAACTTGATTTATTTTCAATATGTTTTAGGTCTGTCCACTTTTACGAACAGAACTGTTAAGGTTATATTATGTCTGAAGATCTATAGGGCTATCGGGCTGTATAAATGCCTATCTCTACATAGTTGATATGTTTTGTCCGCAATATTATTCATTTGCACAAAGGCGTGTCATTTAAGTTTTCCGTTATCGTACAATTAACTATCCGATAGGCTCGTATCTTATAGTAATAAGCAATAACATTTAGTTGATCGTGTCTTATTGAACTAGTTAAAGAACAATCTTATTATAGTCTACTATATAATATCGCATCCAAACACTATACACTGAATGATAACGATCGCTTAGTATAACCTCGAACCAAAGTAAAAATTTCAAAGATGTTCAAATATGTCAATCTTGTCCTCATAAGACTTAATAAAAGTGGTATTTAGTTGTATTGAGGTGCCTCTAAATTGTATATTACAGAATTATCAATTTAATAATGAATTGGCATCCAAAAAAAACTTCCTTAAAAAGTGTGCTATACAACTCAATGATTAAATTTCGCATTTTTGTCATTTTCAAGTTCAGTTAACCTTCTCTATACATGTTGATATTGTTGCTGGTAATTTTATTATCTCTCAAAATATATGTAATACCCTTACATTTGTAGATTATTTTGTGCGAACAAAATTTATTTACTTCGTGTACTTTTCAGTAAGAAAAATGAACGTAGTTGCCTAATAAAATATACATTGTATTTTACTACGTTTGTTATTTCACACATTGCGTGAACCTCTCCTTTCGCCACCATTGTGTCCACTCTCGGTTTTGGTTTGGTGCCTTTTTGGTGCCCTACTTGGTAGTGTTGGGAGCTGCGTACCGTGAACGTTGCCTTTGCCTTGTTGATCTTTATTTTTGTTTTTAAAATAAATTATTAAATATTGCCCTTGAGCCAACAATATAAATCATAACATGAATAAGGGGTAAATACCTCATTTCCGATAGTTTCACATCTTTTTTTTAAATATGCATAAAGATTAAAATAACTGAGAAATATTGATCAATAAAATTAAGCATAGGTATTCAAATATGCATGTAGAGTAAAAATCTGACAAATAATCAAGCAATTATGCATTTGTATTTTAAATTACCGTGATAAGGCAAACTTCTCTAATAGTTTAAACATTCTGTTCAGTCGGTTTATAATAATAAAATCTGACGGCATTGTTTTACAAAGACATTCTAACATTTCCTCTGCAGATGTCTGAAATATAGTGGAAAAATTCCAGCTCATCTGCAATTATGCGCTTCAATTGCATAAAGCTGTTTGACCTTCAAATAATCCAGCGCCAAATATAAAATACCAAGAAAGGAAGTTAAATCTACTTTAATATAAACTCGTACAAGTACAGGCAAAATATTTCGAACTGCGACACTTGATGTTTTGGGCATAAGCAGTACGGATCGTTTGGTAAGTAAAATTAATTACGTTTAGATAACTTTAAAACTTTTAAAATCTTAAAAACAATATGTTTTATTGAACAAAATATCCTTGAACATGTTTATACAAAAAGATAGATATCCTTTCTACATTGAATAATACAAAGGACCAGAATGAAAGACAAAAGTGTCCAGGTCAAGATCAACCAGCAGAAACGATATTTATTTAATGAAAAAAAAGAAAATGAAAGATGTACAAGGAAGACACATACAGAGGCCACAAAACAGGGGGTATGCCGCCAAAATCTAACAGAAATAGTTTAAGATTTGGTAATAAGACGTATTATCCGAGTATCAGTCCTTAATAGCGAAATCAAGACAAAATTAAGTTCTTGGAGACTCAATTCTAAACGACTTCGACTTAAACAGTTCGAAAGTCAAAGTATTGAATCAACAGAAGGAATATGAACAAGACGCTTAATTGAATAATTCAATTACTTTCACTTAACCTGCCAGGAAAGATACATATTTGGATTTTGACATAAAAGATGTGTTTCAAGAATTCGAAAGGAGAAATTATACGAATATTTCAAAACCTGAATTTGAATCATTGAAAAAATTATCCGGCGATGAAAGCTAAGTTATGAAAAAGGTTGTTAAATCAAGTATGTGTACTATAGTGACAATCGACAAGGAAGATTACATTGCAGAAGTAAACAAACACCTTTATATTCCATAGTAATATACTAACTTAAATTGTGACCCTTCCACTTCAATTCATAGCAACATCTTGCAATGAATTGATGAATTAAGTAAAGATAACGAGACTATTTTGGATGAATTTAACAATTTGACATGTACGGTATTCTAGCTTTTATATCCTTCCTTAAATTAATAAACAGAATGGTGAACTACCATCTTTTATATCATCCTAGTCGTCTGATCGTTTCCGGTTGAAATTCATGACAAACAAATATTCATAAGAACATATTATATATTCCTTTTAAAGCCATTAACGGATAATCTGTCTTCCTATGTAAGGGGCACTACGGATTTTTTTTGCCAAACTCAAACTCGCTTGGTCGGGAGAACATTTCTTCGTTTCCTTTGATGTAACATCTTTATATACGAATATTCCCCAAACAGAGAGAGACTCAGTAGAAATATGTATAAAAATTTTCAATAGAATAAATTGCCCAAAAAAACTTTCAGGTATTTTAATATGCGAACTTCTTTCCTTATGCCTAGAAAATAATAACTTTCAGTTTAAGGTAGACCATAGGTAATGCATTACCTCCACTTTGAAGAGTATTCAACTAAGCTTGAATCACTTGTCAACTACATTGAAATTGAGGGGCGTGGGTTCATACTCCAAAAGGTGCAACTTTTTTTTCTTTTAACATTATAAATGTATCTCTCAGATCTCTTATGGAAGAAAAAAGTGTTTGATTTTATAACTATTGTATGTATTTGTTTGTTAAATAATGCCAATTTTTATAGCAATTATGATACCAGATATTTTCAAACTTTAATAAAATAAAAACTACACGGTGAAAGTATTTTGGATTTCGCATGATCAACCAATATACTTTTTTAAAAAAAATTAGGGAAACTTGAAAACAGTCCCTCATTGTGATAAATTTTAGAAATATTTAGAATAAGGCTTTTTATATAGGGAAATGGTCAAATAAATGTTTAAAATGGGTGGGTGGGGAAACAATTTTATACACATGAAAAACATTTTGTTAAGAAACAATTATATTCTCGTGTAATTTGTTATCTAAATTTTTTTATTTGTTGTTTTAGCAATGAGCAGTAGAAAAACATTTTTCATAATGATGATATTATTTATTTTTTAGATTTTTCTCTTTTCTTAAAAAGCCCTTCTAATAGCAAAGTTTAAGTTCAGATTTATATCCATAACTCATACACCACGAGTTAAATTTTATTTAAATTTTGCATACAGGTACCTTTAAGACTCATTACTGTCCTATGTTGCCAACTTTACATTTCCTAATAGTGTCCATTACCCGTGGTCTACCTTAAAAGTTATCATAAAATGGGAAGTTTTATGTCACAGCTAATAATGGGTAAATTTGAAAATGATTTTTTAAGTCAATGTTAATTTAAAACCTAGTTTGTGGTTCCGCATCCTTGACGATATATTTTGTATACTGAGTGTACCTTGATAATTTGAGTGCTTTAATTTCATAGTTTATATAAATTCATTCATATAAAATTTACGGCGAATATTTCTATATTTCATGATCATTTTAGATGTAAATGTTTCATTAGACAAAAGCAATATTTTACACAATGATTTACATGTTAAATTGACAGTTAATCATCACTTATTTGTATACTCATCCTGTCACCCACTATCTTGTATAGATGGTATTCCTTACAGTGTATGGAAGCGTTATCGTTGTTTCATTTCTGACAATGAACTTTCAATAATTATTCACAGACTTTACGCACATACTTTAAAGAAACTATCCTACCAGTGTTTTTTTGTTAATGCAATATGGCTTCATATCAATCACAAGATCAGGCCCTGTGCACAAAAAATATGATGAAAGTGTAACTCCCTTTGTTGCTGAATGTAATCCATTTGTACCTAATATTTGCAATTTCATTAAAAAGTATTGGGATTTACCTAAACTTTCATCTAAATGTTCATTGCTAAAGCTTCGTGATAGTTAAAATTTGGATGCATTTAAAAGACCGAAAAATCTTAAAGACATTCTTGTTTATTCTAATATAATGTATTTTTTCAGAAATGCAAATTGTTCATCCAGATGTTATAGGAGTAGATGTACGCATTGCAGCTCTATTTTTGAAAGTTATATTTTATTTTGGTATATATAATTATGTGATTGATGAATGGAGTATGTTAGTAAAACGAAGCAACAAATGTCTAAACGCTAAATAGCCATTGATTTGATATCAACTATTTTTCCAATCCTTTAGTTTCTACTAATGTCGCTACACTCTTTGATAAAATCAATCATTGTATTAACAAATTTAAATTTATGCCTATAGAGATTGCCTCCAATTGTATGGATCTATTTGCGGATGCATAAGCATAACAACTTATCGCCTTATGGTATGATTGAAAATTTTTGTACAATTTATATTTTTTTCATCTGCCAAGCATATTATTTAGCCGGTATACATTTATTTTATTTTATTTTTTTGTCATATCAAATTTTTTTAGTATAAGATGAATAAATGACACTTTTTCAAAACGCGTTTATAACTTTAAAATATTAAACTTTACTATAGTCTAGAAATAAAAACAAAAAATTACAAAAGTTTACCATCTTGTTTGAAAAATATTGACAATTAATGTTCAACTTTGTATCGGTTTTAAACAGCAACAACAATTTTGTTTTCATTATCTGTAGAAAAGTTTCACTTATTATATAATTTTCTTACTTGAAAAGTGATTGAAATGAACTATAATTTTTAAATAAATATAAATAAATCATGTAAAAATGTATATGTAAAGATTTTTTGTTTGTTTATTGAGGCACGTACCTGTCATTTTAAATCAAATATGACGAGGGTGGGGTAAGAAAAAACAAAAGATTTTGTCAAATGTAATCGGGACATCAAATATTTTTAATAATAATTATCTAAAAACTATTCTTAACATTTGTGCAAAGTATAAAGAAAATTTACCATGCTGATTTTTTATTATAATTTGAATTCGTTATGCCATCCAATTTCATCAATTTCACAGCAAAAAATATACATTAAACTTTTTTTTTAATTACAAATTTTACTTATAAAGTTAAAATAGAGAGTAATATATCGTTTAAAAAAGAGTAAGAGAGAAAAGTCAAATAGTTGTAATAAGATGGGATAGTGTTGGGGTTTGAATATGTATAGTAGATGTAGTAGTCTTACTGTAGTGAGTATCTACTGAAAGAAGATACGATTAGCTAGTGTACGTAATTTGGGGAGGATATTTGGTATATTAAATAGTACGTTGTGTGTGATCCATAGTCTTTGTAAATGGTTTAAGTGTTAGTTGGTGTGTTCATGGTGAATGTTAAAATCATGTTTTCTAGACAAAGTTTTATTTTAACATCAAGTTCCTTTCCGTACGAAATACGGATAGGGACATTTCAACTTCTTTGTAAATTCATGTTTTGAACATAAGAAATTCATGAATTTACAAAGTTAACTTCACGAATTCACGATTTCAACTTCATGAATTACCGAATTCAACACTTTACTTCGTAAAGTAAAAATCGTACAGGGAAAAAAAAAGTAAAAACTTGGGGGGAAAGTATTTGGTGGGTGGATGGGTGGTGGTTAGGGGTTTTTGTGGAAGCAAAAGTAGTAGTTTTACAATTTTTTGCGGTAGTGGTTGGGAATATTTTTTTGGGTAGTAAAAATGGGTTGGTAGAAAGTAGCCCGTAGGGGTAGAAAGAAGTAGTATGGGTAGAAGTATATTGGGGTAGTAGTAGTAGTAGTAGAAAGAAGTAGTTGTTTTAGTTTCAAGTAGTGGTAGTAGTATAGTGGTAGTAGAAATAGTAGAAATAGTAGATTTAGTTGTATAGTAGTTTTTAGTAGTAGTAGTATGTAGGGGTTTGGGTGGGGGTGGTGGGTGGTTGGTTATGGTAGGGTTTGGTGTGGGGGGGGTGGGGTTTGTGGGGGTTGGGGGGTAGGGGTGGTGGTGTTGGAAAAGGGTAGTTAGTAGTAGTAAAAGTAGTAAGTGTATTTAAGTAGTATAGTAGTATAGTAGTGAGTAGTATAGTTAGAAAGTAGTAGTAGGGTTTGGGTTAGGGTGAGTAGGTGGTAGTAGTAGAGTGGGGGAGTGGTAGATTTAGTAAGTAGTATTAGTATAGTATAAATAGTATTTAGTAGTAAGAAGTAAGTATGTAGTGGAGTGGTATGGTAGTGGAAAGTAGGGGTTTATGAAAAGGGGGAGTAGTATAGTAGGGGTTAGGTGGTGGTATTTGGGTGGGGTGGGGGGTGGTGTTGGTAGGGGTGTGGAAAGGGGTATGGGGGGAAAGAAATAATAGCCCGAAAGGGGTAGTTGTGGATAAAATGTGGTAAGGTGGTTAGGGTGTTTTTTGGAAAGCAGATTATAGAAAGGGTAGCACCCCCCCAAAACCCGGTAGCGGTTGCAGGCAAAGCAGTAGGGGGAAGAGTAGAAGTATAAAAAGTAGTGGGTATTAGTAGAAAGAGTAGTAGTTGAAATTTTAGTGGGAGTGAAAGAGTAGTAAAATTTAAGTTTTTTAGTATTTAATTGTTGGGGAAAGAAGTAGTTTATTTAGATGTATTTGTAGATATATTAGTATTTTGGTAGTAGTGGTAGATAGAAAGAAAATAGAATAGTATTTATAAGTATAGCAAAAGCAGTAGCATAGCGGGTAGCAGCAGCAGCACCGGGCAGCAGAAAACCAGCAGCAGCACAGCAGCAGCAGCAGCAGCAAAGCAGAAAGCAGCAGCAGCAGCAAGAAAGCACCACAGAAAGCTAGCAGCAGAAAGCAAAAACTAGGCAGCAGAAACCCACCCAGCTAGAGCAGCACAGCAGAAATTTGGTATTAGTTGTAGTATTAGAAGAAAGTGGGAAATTTAGCAGCAGAAAGCGTAAGCATCACACAGCAGCAGAAAGTATGTCTATAATAATTAATCATAGGGTTCAAAAAAAAAGGAACCAAAAAAAGGTTTTTCTCACAAATTTAAAAAAAGCTTAATTTTAAAATTTAATAAAAAGGGTGTGTCAGCGGGTTTTGTTTTTTTCGTTAAACATTCATTTTCCCACCTGCTTTTTTTTTCTTACTTTCATTGCAAAATACATGTAGGTATATTGTTATGAAAGACGGGTATAGAAAAAAAACAACATTTACCCCAATGGAAAGACGAGCGCCTTTTTTAATTTTTAACTTTTTTTAGAATATATTAAATTTTTTTAAAAAATTGTTTCCTCATTGTCAAAAACCCTTTTTTTCAAACTAAATATTTAAACCCTCCCAGCCCCTTTTTAAAAGATTTTTTTAAAAATTTTAATTAATTTTTTTTAAAAAAAAACATATTTTTTGCTGATCGCGACACTCCTTTAAACAATGCGATGAATCAATACAAAATACCAAAAAAGTTATTCAATATTTGTTTTTGTCCTTTGAGAAAAAACCATATACGTAAAAACAGATATAAACTACTTTATTCGGGAAATTTTTAATTTGGCCCGGGTTGAAATATTAGTTTTAAAAAAACCATATCACTTCAAAAGGAAAGATTAAACTTTTCCAACTTAAAAATCCACCTATTGTCTTATTTTACAGATTTTACCGATTTTGGGAAAAAATGAAAATGATACATAGGGTGTTTTACTTTATTTATGGTTTTAAAGGGAAATAGTCCAGAAATTTCCCCAAAATTTTTTTATAACCCAAAAAATTTGTTGCTAACCGCCCCCCAAAAGTATAAATACCTGGGGAAACCCTTTAATTTTTTCATAATTTATTTTCAAAAATTTTTTGATTTAATGCACACTATCTTTTTTTTGCCACCTTTAATTACCCAAAGGAAACACAACAACGGGGCAGCTCAAAAAACCCATTTCGAAAAAACTAAAATTAAAATATTATAACTTTCATAAGGGAACACCTAAAAAAAGCGGCACCCAATTCCCCCCCACAATAAAATAATTTTAAAATACCCGAAATATCCCCTTCTCAAATTTAATAAAGTAAATTTTTTTGTTTACGTTCTTTTCATCCCAAATTTTTGTTAAATCTAACTTTTGGGTTTTAAGCCAATTTTGATTTTGTTTGGGAAAATAAACGGGAAATTTTCTTCCTT